>NC_088842.1:13386049-13852509 GCF_904066995.2 Poecilia reticulata
AGAAAACAACCCCAAAAACCCATAGAAATCTCTATAATTGTGGTATTAAAGGGAGCTCTGGCTTATACCTCATTAGGAGAAGAGCACAGAAAGCCTTGGGGCCTTTCAGCACATGCGAGAGGGAGAGAGAGACAGAGAGAGGTTGAGATTGGCAGCAAGAGTGAAAGAGAAATTGACTGCTTGCTTGAAATAGGGATTAAAGCACATTGCACAAAAACATACAAAGCAACTCACCACATGCAGCACAAATAAAGCGCTGCTGTATTTAGACTCCGTAATTGCAGTCATGCTAATGATGCCTGCGTCTGTCCAGTTGAAAAGGTGTACTTTATGTCCTAAAGAAAGTAACTATGTTTTATGTTTGCCATTTGTTGATAAGCATCTAGATGTCTAATCTTTCTGCTTGCTTATTATATGTGCTCTAAAACTGCATGTCTAATTGAGGAGCTGAGTCATTATGTTCAGAAAGAATTGTGTCCCTGTAGAATAAGAGGAAATGCCACAATGTTTGCAAAGAGAACTAAAGTAAACCAGCTTTCTAATAGCACGTAAACATGGAGTTATATTACATCAAATTACACCTTTGAGTTTGTAACCAAACTTCTTTTTTTTTCTACCTATAAAATAACATTTTCATACCTATGGTCGTAATAATTCCTATCAGTTTGTTAGTGGTAACTAAGTATTTTTGGAGAAAGTGGAGATAGTCATAAAAATGCTTAGATTTCCCTGTTTTGATCAATTAAAGACAGGTTATTTAAAAAAAAAAAAAAAAAAAAAAAAAATATATATATATATATATATATATATATATATATTCCTCCTGGGATGCTGATTTTTATGAAGTTTTTACAACTCTTACAAAATATCAATATTGATTTTAATCAAACCAACATAACTTCATTGGCAATTATTCATAAGCTATGCAACATTTCCATTAATTATTATCACAATGTAGTTGTACTGATTAATCAGGAGCCATAAATTGTGTCTGATTTCTTGGTTTATGCTTTGTTCCTGATGTAGAAATATTTGCTCCAGTCTTTGTAGCATTTTGAGTATCTATTAGTTTGGCATCCAAATCAAAAATTCTCATTGATTCCTGAGTCCTCTGTTACTTTTTTCAGCAGTTAAAATTGTTTAATCCGTTGTTAACATGTCGTAACCTGATTTTCCGAGACGCTCGCGCTGGGTTTATTGTTGGAATCATTGCAGCAAGCCAGCAAAACGCAAAGAACTTTGCACAGTTTTCCCCCCAAAACTAAGAGAGTGAGTTGAGAAATGCTGTTGGATGCAGGTAATGTTAGCTAACAGATGACTAGCTAATACCAACACAGCATTAACCTTGTTAGCTAGTAGCTTCTAATTGGTGAGTCTCTTTGACTCATAGATGATTTTTAAGGTTATCTTAGTAATGTATAAAATGCTCCCTGGGGTGAACATGCTTTGTAGTTGTGAAACTGCTTTTTTTAGCAGTTGGCTGTTTTTTCACATATCTTTTTTGAACATTATTTATACTGTCTGATATCCAATAAAATGTGTTTCACCAAAGCAACACTGTCAACAGCTGAAATTCTTTGATTCAGACAAGATGAGACGAGCCTTCCTGACAGCTGTAAGCTCGGAGTTGAGCCTTGCTTATCCCAAGACGTTCTCTGCTCATTATTATTTCCCCCACGTGGCTTTCCATTCAATCTTAAGCATCAATGACTTTCTTCATTCCCCCCCCCTCTTAGTTTTTCTACGCCCCATTAGTATTTGTGCACTACATTGGTTCTAAAACCACACACAGGCATAAACACCTGGGCGACAAACACACCTTGCAGTTTGACCCATACATCTGTTTAACTAGAGCGACAAGCTGTTGCGATTTGGAGGGACATTGATTTCGAAATCAAGTTTGCTTCCCTCCAGTGCCTTTTTGCCAACTGGGAGCTGGGGCTGCCTAAATCTGCCAAGGAACAGCTTTTCGGGCCATGGTGCCTGTTTGTCCGTGGCTTACATTTCTGCCTCTCTCACTTTCTCCTCTCTCTGTTGCTCCTGGTGATGTAATGTTTTACAGCGAGACTGAGAATGCATTTTACCCACGAGTGTTTTTAAGTCATTTTGTATGCTGTGTACTACGCAATACACACACAAAATCAGGAACAAACCTGTTTTAGTTCTTTCTATGCATATGAAAACACGTATTTTGTTAGGTCTAGGTAACTGACTGAGTTTAACAAGTTCGTCAGGGAAAAATAAAATGCACCGGTAGTTATTTGAGAAAATACGGGAGAGGCAAGCATGTCTTGTTCACTTGTTCTATATTTTCTTTTCCCGTCATCTGCTGAAGAAAGGCTGATTTCTGGACCTCCATTGTCCACTTGTTAGGTTACCCCCCTGTGCAGTTTCACTGGGCACCTGGAGGAAATTCAAACTTTAATCAGAAGCGATTGTACAATTGTAAGTCCAATCGCATTGGCTCATCATAGCTGATTGTGCACGGTTTATTGAGAGCCTAACTGTGTGAGATTACACTGCAGCATGTTCATGGAATGCAGATGTGATAAGATGCTGGGTGGTTTTTAAAATAATTGTGAATTAATGTCAATCCGATGCTGCGTACTGAAAGCTTTTCACATAATGTCAAATGACAACCCCAAACGTTAATGCATTTTATTGGGATTTTTAGTGATAAACCAAAGAAAGTAAAAAAAAAAAAAAAGCCATTTTGAGGTGAAAGGGAAATGATTACTAGCTTTCAAGTTTCTTTTGAAGTACTTTGACAAACTTTTTCTTTTTACAGAAAAGATATTTTACTCAAGTAAGTTTCTTTGTATTTTTTCCAGAACTAAAATGTTTGACAGCTCGTATCTGGTTTGATTTGTGGCCAGAATCGGGCTCACCCTCATAAGTGAATTATTCTTGAAAATTATTAATAATTTTTTTTTTAGTTATTCTAGTCAACGTTTTGGTGGAAAAAAATAATAAGTTGCTGCTTTAGGAAAGATCTGTGGAAGACGCTTTAATGTTGAAGTCTTATGTTGGTAAATCAGTTTTTTATTCTACTTTATGGATCATTCAGCTTATTTTGTAGAAAGGCAAAGCATTGCTCTCTTCGTATCACTGTGTTGCACCACAGGACCCAGAAGAGCCCAAAGCGAGGCTGGAGTGAAATACATGTTGACATTTCCAAGTGGTTCTGAAAGATTGTCCTGTGGACAAATAATGCTTTTTATAAGCTCAGTGTTTGTTTCCGAGAAAAACACTCACAGAGAGAAATTGCTGAGACACACACATGAAGATGGTGCTGGACTCAATGAGGAAAAAAAAAAATCATTTAGGAGTACATGACACGCACAAAAAATAAAAATACAGGTCAGTGACATTGTATGCTCCTCATCTACCTTTTAAAAACTTAGAAGACATTTTATTTTATCTGTTACTAGTTGGCCTTGGTAGAAGAATTTTGTCTTTCAATTTTGCTTCTTTTTTTTCTTAAATTACATCAAATTAATCAAGATGGAACTTGTAAAGTTGCCAAAATTGACAACGGCTTGATTTTTATAGCAGTGATTAAATGAAAATGTAGTCAAGCCTATTGCCATGGCCATTACTTAGACTGACAAAACAGTCAATTTGTAGGTTTTTCTGGCATACAAAGACCAATAAAAAGGTCTAAAAAGTGCAAAAAGTGGTTAAATGTAAGTGAAGAGTCTTTACTGCCTTGACCCTTTTTTCTTAATGATGCTGCTGTCCCACTTTTGCATACAAGACATCAACCTGTGCGAAAGTCCAGTTTAAAGCTGTGTACCCATCTTTTCTCTTCTGTGCTCTCAACTGGTTACAATTTGGTGGCGTCCGGCTTCTCTTTTTTTTTTTTAGAAACGACGGCAGGTTCACGTTGGTGTCTGAGGAATTCACACACATTTTCTAACTTCCAGTGTTCTGATCTTTGAGCCAGTGTATCACTTCTGTCTTGAGTTGGTGAAAATAAACGGCTCATCGTCAAATAGCTCCACTAGATATAAATATTATGCAGTTTGCATGAAAACGACAAGTTTTTCCTGATTTAAAAAAATAAGACCGTAGGAGGGTGTCTCTTCTTTTTCATCATAGGAATCCCCTTCACTGCTGACTTTATGTACAACTAATGACAGCAGCCCGTATAATTTAAAGGATCATACAGAGTACAGATGACTAAATCAATTAAATGAAAACTCCCATCCGAGAATCGTCTCTTAACTCGATGCATCTCGCAATCTGTGAGCCGACAGTGTGCTGCCGAATTATAAACAAGAGCACATCTGGTGAGCAGTTCATCCTCCAGATCAACATCAAAAACCTGAGACATTTGATTACTCACAAAGGTAAACTGACTCTTTTTTCTTTTTTTTTAGCTATATATTGATTTGGAAGTTGTTTAATGGGGGAAAAATATTGGCAATATTTCTAAAGTAGCACCACAAAGTCAGTGATTTTAATTGCAAAAAAACCGCAAAGTAAATAGAAAAAATCTCAGAGGGGCTGAGATGCATTTTCCATGTTAGACGTGTTGAACTGAAAGGGTTAAGTAGCGCACACAGTGCATTGCTATACAGACTACAAGTCCTGCAGCCGTGCAGCTTTCACACCAGTGGAGAACCTCACAAAAAGAGTTCAGCTTCTTGTTTCTGAAAAGTTGAACTCTGAGATCGGGTTTCAAAAAGCGCCGGTGTCCGATTGCAGTCGTCAGTGGCATGTAAACGAACAGCTTGACACCAACAGAATGTTGGGGATTCATTGAAAACCTTCTCCTTGTGAACGGACCATTAATTGAAATACTCTCACATCCACTTCCTGCCTGCACCTCTGTCGTCGTGGCAACGCTGTTCATCGGGATCTCTTTCCGTAACAAAGAATGTTCAGTGCAGCTGAAGCTCTCACTTTGACCTCTCTCAGTGATCTGTAATCTATTTAGCTAAATTGTTTTTACAATCTCTGCCTTTGAGGCGATATTTTCATCAGGCGTTTTGTTTGAGGTGATCATTGTTAGATGACAATAATTTAGAGAATGTCTGCCTTTATTGCAATCAGTCCACTGAAAGTGATTTCAGCTACAAACTTCCACACCTTCAAATGTGCTTGGTAATGTGTCTATATTGTCTGGCCAAAAACGCAGTGAAACAGGGTTTCTTATCACTGCACAATAAGCTAACCACAAAAAAAGAGGCACAGAAAAACATGTTTTGTTTTTTTTTTTTTGGTTCGCTGCTCAAACTTTCTGCCATGATTGTGAACGTAGCAGTCTCTCCCGACTCTGCAGACAATAAAGTCAAAGCTAATAAGGTGATTGTCTGGGCCCTTACTCTATTATGACAACTCGCACAGTCACAAGCATTGCAACATGCAAGGATATAATGTGAAAGGAGAAATGATTGCCTTGTATAATAATGAGCTTGAAGGACAGTACAGCTCAGCCTGCGGCTGTAGTTCCACATGCGCTTGCAGTTTAAGCACAATATCATCTCACAATTCATGAAGTCGTGTTATTAAAACCATTACTAACCTCAACCAACAGATATCATATATCCCCTTATTATTTGCCACCATGTGGGAGCTTATATTAGCAAGACATAATTATTTCTTTTTATATATATATATATATATATCATGGAATTACTACACATAGTGGTGTGTTGATGCATGCGTAATTGTCCTTGGAGTGAAATGAGATGTGATATTAATAAAAGCTACTTTGGTTGTTTTTTTTTTCAGCTGCATAATGGACCAAACGTCAGTCCTACGATGATCTGTAGCAGCCTATATTTAGAATTAAAACCATAGTTTGACAACACTTCTAAAATAATCTTTTGGGATTTGTTTGCAGCTTCAGGCTCTGGGATCAGACTGATTTCTATACAATAACAAAGATATTCAGCTTAATGATGAGCAGTACAGTTGATGCCTGTGTTACACTTAAACACAATAAACAACTTGTAGGAAGAGAATAATTGCGAATACTGTCCATTAGAAACAACATGTCATGTTGATGCTACATGAATTGAAGGCTTTCAATCATACAGCTGGTTCTGTCTGAAAACAGTTGATGCTGAAAGACAGAAGATCTTGGGGGGGAAAAACAAAGACGAAACGATCTGTGAATGTTTTAGACATGGTAGGGATGGGCAATAAATCAATTACAATATCACAATAAGCACATTATCAATACCGATAGGAAATATGTCAGTTTTCAATAACTTAACTGAACTCTAATCCAGAACCGCACAGCATTCTGGGGAATGTAGGCAGAGGAAAGGCTTTAGCCGCTCAACCTCAGAAACCCAACAGAGCAAAGTGTGTGGCATCAACTAACTCTCTCAGTCTTTGGTAACCTAGCAACCACTTGCTGAGTCACTTATGCATCAGCAATTCAAGGTTTTACTGCCATACATCATAACTGCTTAAAAAAAGTGAGTGAAAGGAGAAAATGAGTCCAACAGCTCCAGAGGAAACTGGATAAAACGGGAAAAGTCACATCACCAATTTGGCAGAATTTCAGGTATTTAAAATAAAAATAAAATGTATAATGACTGATCTGAAAATATATCGTAAAATATCACCTTAAGGCACAGATGAAATTACTCCACATATTAATTAAATAACGACTTATTTAATAAAATCATAACCCTATAAAGACTTATCATATATAGAAACTTCAGAAAAATATGAAATGGCGTACTAAAGCTAGCTCAAATAATTAAAGTTGTTGCAATTCTAGGTTATCGTTTTATGTTCTGACTCAGTAAAAGGAATGACAGTGTTTTTATTTAGCTGTTAGTTTCGATTAATAGTAATGTTTCTGTAACATTTCAATCACTGTTCAAAACACCTGGTGTGTTTGCTTTAAGATCTACCAAAGTCCAATAGTCGCTGTGGTTTCATAGCAAATATTAACTTACTACCAAACATGCACTTAGTACTCGAACTGTACGAAAATCCCAAATCATGACCCCCTTACTACTGCAAGTTGCTTCATGACTTTTTCTCTTCACAGAAGTAAATTAACAACACATCAAGCACAAGTTGTCTAAAACTGGTGATATATTTTAGGTTAAACCTATAGAATTAAGAATAATAAAAAAATTGAATAAATAAATTGTAATCTTTAATTGCGTTGGGATTCTCCCAGTAGAGTGGTTGGGTGGACGGTTGGACGCTTTGTAAATTCCTCAGAAAATTATCCAGAAAGCAAAGCTGTCTTAAGACTTCTGGTGTGAGAATAAACCAAGCATGAACAATATTGTAAATATGTTTTTCAGTTAGTTTTTTTTCGCTTTCTGTTGCAACACTTTCACAACCAATATCACCTCAAGGCAACCAACCAAAAAAATAAATAAATTCCCTGCAGTTTATTCAGGCAGATTCAAAGTTAACTTCATACGTTGCTGTTCAGTTGTAATTAAACACCACAGCTGGGTTGTCGTCATAGTTGGCGTTCTCCGTGTGGACAGTGTGTTTCCACATACTCTCCCTGTAGGTCATGGCGCTGCCTCGACATCAGGCCGTTTCCATCACACTCTTACTACTCCTGACAGCAGGACCGCTGAGATTAAGTGTTAATAAAAAAGGTTTGTTTACTGCTGGGAGATGTTGGTAGAAGTCACTCAGGCTGTGACCATCCAATTTACCCTGAAGGGGAAACACTCGAGTCGTTGCAGAAAGCCAAACAATTAGGCCGAACGTGATATTTCCATGTACAAATAGCTCTTCAATCTCCATTAATACTTTCAATAAGCCACTTTTTTTAAGCTTACCGCAAATATCCAACACAGGAATACGCATCTCGCATGCGCGTTAATTCTGCGGCTTTTGGCAGATAAAAACGTTCTCAAACATTGGTCATACATCACTCATTTCCATCTGCAACTTGCTTTTTGTACCAGTTCTGAGTCCCAATGCAACAGCACATGAATATATGCAAATCCATGAGTCTCATTATGCGTCTGACTTGCCTTCGGTTCAGACTGTCATTTTTAATGGTCCACTCGCAGCTGAATTAACTGAGTGTCTGATGAGTGATTGGCAGCTTTGACATTTGGATTGTGTAAACAATTGCTTTGACGAGGCATGTCAGACTGCCGGATCAACCTGCTCTGGCAGTCGACGTCGATCCTCTCTATGGTTGCCACGTTGACAGAGGACAGACTCGTTTTTCTCTCTGCGTTGTCAAACCAAGCTAAGGCCTCTGAAGTATTCCACTTTGCAATTATTTTAATAAGGTTTTTTGGGGGGGAAGGATTTTAAATTATGAAAATATTCCTCCTAATATTAGAAGAAGACTTGCTCTTCATACTGTAAATAGCTGTAAGACATCTTTCTGGGGCATTTAACGGGAAAAGCTTAGTCTGCTTACACATCACTGTAAACTGAACTAAAATGGAGAAGAAAGCAGTGGTACCCTGAACTAAAAGCACTTTTTATTGGCATTAGATATCTTATAATTAAGGGAGAAACACAAAAGTATCATGTCTGCTGAAAGGCAGCCATGATAGAACTGAATTTTAATTGGACTTAATTTTGACTTTTTGATATTTGAAGTAGATTCTTGAATTTTTGATTTTATTTTTACATTTTTTTGCATAGTGCCTCGCGGTATGTGATGCTGTCAGCTGAAAGCATACAAATCGTCTCAAAATATGAGGGAAGAATGCTTTTTTTTCCTGAATTTTTATGTTAAAACTACTGATTCTCTTAGCTACTTGGCTAATTGTTTGTAGTGGGTTAACCACTCAGTTATTTATTGAAGGTTTTATTATTCGAAGTGAAAATTCAGCAGAAATGCCCTGGGTTTGAATCCCGGGCCCGGGGTCTTTCTGCATGGCGTTTGCATGTTCTCGCTGTGCATTTGTGGGTTCTCTCTGGTTACTCCGGCTTCCGCCCACAGTTCAAAAACATGACTTCAAAACATAGCACCAGGAACTCCTCCGACACTGCAAAATTAAGCGTGTGTAGATGATAAATAAAACCTCTATTAACAATTCTGACTTTAAAACAATGGCCAGTAATTTCAGGAATCAGGCATCATCAAATCAGTTCCTGTGTGCGTTTTGGAAATTCTGCCCATCAGCTCCTTTTTTAAGTCTTCTTTTATGTTGAAATATTTATTTTTCTGTCTGACTGCTTCCTCTGTTTTATGCAGTTGATTCTGCAACCTTCCCTCGTAAAAGACAGAAACTCGGTTGAAATGTTCAGCACTGCAGAAGCGTCTAAATGATGCACATTCTGTCTTTAAAAAAAAAAAAAAAAAAAAATTTGTCAAGTAAAGAGAAATTTGAAACGTTTTGTTTTTCTGTCCATTTTGGACAGAAAAGGGTAAATGAAAGGGGTGAGCAAACATTGTGTCTTTATTTTTCTTGAAGTGAAAACATCAAAGCAAAGTTTTGACTTCGATTGTTTGCAGCTGTCATATTTGAAGCATGTCATCTACAGATAAAAACCGAGGTGAACGTGTACAAACTAGCATCTCATGCGATTTCCCCCTTTTTCGCCCCCCTACGCCCCGCCTAGCTCCGTCTTTATTAATTCTGCCTCGGTGCAGTAAGAGAAAATAGATCAATCTGTGTTTGCCTTTCTCAGATGAGAAGCTAAAAATGAAATTGACATAATTGACTTTAGAGAGCTGAGAAATGAGGGCAATGATTCAACCTGGCTTTCATTTTACTTCTGTATTGAACAAAATGGAATTTGTGCTTCAGTCTTTCATTGAGGAGCTATTAGTGGTTCAGCTTGCACTCAGTCAGAAAGCTGACAAGGTCTTTGTCTTTAACTCTGTGCTGATGACGCTTTTAATCGACACTGATTAGTCTCAATAATAGAATGTAAATCTGATTTTAATTTATTTCCTGTTTCTCTTGATTGCAGTAAATAGTACTAGTTTGTAGAAGTAATAAAGCCATTAGTGGGCAATAAACTAGAAGCAGGGATTTGATTTTGTAATTAGTCAGTAAAACATCCATTTGTTTGATCTCAGCAGTCCAACAAAATATTCTTTGCTCTACATTCCTCATACGTTGACAGCTCTGCTTTCAGGCTCTGCTCTCGTCTGATCAATAAATCCGAAAGGTACTATGAAACGAGGATTGATCAGCTGTCACATCACACCCCCGCCCTCTTTGAAGCGTCTTAGGTAATAGATAAAACATTAATCTCCTCAGGTTATCACGTGTTCACCTTGGGGCGTTTTTCTTCTAATAATTTTTTATTCCTATTAAATATGATGCAGTTTCAGTCTGTATGAAAATCTGGGAAGTCGTTTTCTTGGTACGCTGCTTTATTTGCTTTTTATTGATAAAAAAAAAATGTTGAGCACAAACTAATATGCAAACTTTGCAGATGAATATTTGCAAAATAAATCTGTTCAATTTTTACATATTACCAAATGACAATATATGTCATCTTAAGGCTCTAACAGATTCATATTTTTTATTTTTTTATAGGCACTTGCAGAGAATTTAATTATGGTTCACTTCTGTTCGTACTAAAATAATTCAAATGTGTAGATTAACAAGCTGTTCATGTTCATGCAGGCAATTTTTAATCATAAAAACAAGTAATGTTTCAGTTACAAAAATTACCATGCTATTTAACTTCATGCCAAAACCATAAATCGTGACATGTTTCTTCTGCAACATAATATAGTGTCTATATTTATATTTATTTGATGGTATTTTCCCCTGGTTCCCCAAAAAGCAAGCATCGGATGCAAGACACTATGGTAAACATCTACTTACTGTAGAAATAAATCACTACAGTTATTTTTTTTTATTATTATAATGTTATATCTTGGCATTAGCCCACATTACATGATATATAACCACCAGTTTACAAAAAGAAATTTAGTATCCATAAAAGATTCTGTCGACTGATATTTGACAAACTCTTGAGTTGTGAATGTGTGAGATAAAAATGTAAAAATGTTGTATATATATTACCTAACTAGGATCTCATTTTTCACCTTCGTATTTAAAGAAAAAAGCATTCAGAATCGACAGATTAAAACATTTGGATTACAATCAATAAAATACGTCACACTGTATGGAACATGACCTGCCCAGATTACATTTGTGACGGTTTCTTTGGTCAAAGTTTGAGTACTAAATATATCTCTAGCTTCTGGTATTAACTTAGCAACTAAAGTTTGATGTTATCTTATGTTTGAACAAACATGCTATCTTGTACTCACTGAGACTTTCTTACAACTCGCAACATTCACAACATTTACATCAGGATGAGCTACCTTACTCATGTTTGTTCAGGTCCTTGGTCAGGATTTTGCCGTCTTTCTGTTTCAAGACATCTTAAGATGACCGTATTCCTTCAGTAAATTTCCTCACTCTGTTTGGAGATCGCTGAAGAAGCTGGATGTTTCTTGTGTTTTCTTTGTACAATGTAGGAAGGTTTTTCTAGCACATGGTCTTTGAAAACAGCACATCATCGCTCTCTGGACATTAGACCCTCAAAGCTCAGTTCACTCTAACTACCCTCTCCTTTAATAATTAAGATTCACATTAATTCATGCCAGATGCTTATCCGATACAAACACAAATTGTTGTCATAAGCAACTCTCTCACCTCTGCGAGTTTTCCATGTGTGAAAACTGAACTAAAAATATCTCTGTGTGTAATAGTGGCATTTCAATACTGCCAGATGAGACCACTTGTAATTTAATGAAGCAAAATGGATATTAAACATAACATTCTGAGAAACTTGTGACCCTATTAATAAATGAAAAGGCAGCCACCTTTTGTCCAAACACGCTTTTCAATAACATCTCATCTTTTCCATGGAGTTAGCCCACCATTTACTGCTTTAACAGCTTAATCTCTTCTGGGAAGGATTTCCACAAAGTGATGGGGTTTATGGGAATTTCTGGCCATTCTTTCAGGAGAGCACTTGTGAGGTCAAGCACTGATTATTGGAAGAAAATCCCTGCAGTGTCCTCTTTATTTCATCCCCAAGGTGTTCTGCTCGGTTGAGGTCGGGCCAGTCGAGTTCTTCCACACCAAACTCCTCCCTCTGAGAGCCTTTTAAAGTTTATCTTTTGAATTTGATTGGTTTTCCTCTCTCTTTTTTTCCTGTCAATTATTGACCCTGAGGAGTCGATCCAATACTGCATGCTGACTAAAGTCTCTGGGAAACAACTTATTAGCACTAAAAGTTGTTATCCCTGGTTACTTGTAATAAAGTCTTAAAGAGCAAATTCGGCTTCGGCTTTCTTAGGCTGACTCTTTTGTCTGTAGAAGCAACTAATTCATCCTTTCACTTTCTGATTATTTTTTCTTTGAGTGATTTCAGACAGATTTTCCTACAAAAGCAGCAGTTGTTTGAGAATGATCAAATGGAGTCCTGGAATAAATTAAAAAAAATGTGGAAAAGTCCAAAAACATATAAGTATATGGCACTGTACCTAGTTTTCATTTTGCAAAGATATGAATTCTTGGCACAGATTTAAGATGCTGAGCAATCATCCAACAGAAACTGCTTTTCTGTACGAGAAATATCCATATAATTTGCATTACCCACGGTCCAGATTAGCCTAAATTATTTTAACCTTTTTAAATGGATGTAAGAAACAAGGTAATAGTTACTGAAATAATTTTCATAATATCAGAAGGTTGTTGTCTCCTCTGCAAAGTCAGTTTTTCCTAAGATTTAAAATCTGACAAAGTTAAACTCCTAAAGTAAGTTATGCATTTGATCCTGTTTGGATCAAACGTATTCGGCTGCTGTTTTCCATGCAGCGTGCCTCAACGCAGTGTTTCTTCCGCACTTTGTTCCCGTGAATGTCAGGCTGGAATCCAGGTCTGGCTGATCATGGCAAAACCCTTTCGGCGCCGTCTCAGGCCATGTCACGAAGCTCACGTTATTCGCTCCAGGGCACGTCTTCTCTGTCACAAGATCCTAATCAAATAAACGTCTTTTTGAAGGGATGTAAATCCAGATTTAGACTCGGCAGCCTGTGGATGTAGGTTTTTGTCAGTAAACAAAGAGGATTAGAAGTCAATTTGTTGTTGTTTGGAGAAAGTTGTTGTTCTGAATTAAAGAGTCTTTGTGTTGCCGTAACTGAGTGATGTGAACAGGACTGGTGCGTCGATGCAAATGTTCTGAAAATTTGTTCTTTTTTATTGTTTTTTCTTTCAAATTTAGAAAGACAATTACTTCAAAAACACATAAACTCTCCCCGGTATTATCGTGAGTTCCTGCAGTAAAATTCTTTTATTGATTAGTCTCAAATTATTTCTTATTTTCTGCAACCACTTATTTATAATTAAAGTTTTCATTCTTACCATAATATTGATCCCACTTGATTAACAAAACAGATTGAAAACATTCAGTCTTTGACATTTTACCACGTTGGGTACTTAATTCAAAGAAGTGGCCTTTTTTTTAACCTGACATGTCGTGGTTTCATGTTTTTAGTTTTTTAATCAGACATGCTGACATGTAAAATTAATTTCCGTAATCTTCATCTTCTGTCGTTGGAGAGGTATCTGAGAAGGGAACTAGACTGAAACAACAAAGCTGTAAGGCGCAGAGTGTCATGGAAACAAAAACAACCATAACTAACCGAATTGGTTCAGTATCTAAAACAATGTTATTTGAAAATATTAAAATATGTGAACGCAAGGGTTATGCCGTTTTCTGTATAAAGAATTGAGAGATTTTCCACTTAATAAAAGAAGATGACACATTGCTGTGTAATAATGTAATAGGTACAGGTACATATTAATACATCAGAAGCTGAGAAAAATCAAATATCTTTCAGTAATTGACTATAAAAAGTGAAAATAATACTCTAGAGATTCATTTTTTTAATCTTCTGCAGACACTCAAGGTTTCTGAGAAACTGAATTTTGGGTTTTTATTAGCAGCAAGCCATAAACATGCAAACAAACAGAAGCAGGTGCTTGAAATATGTGGCTCTTTGATTGAATTATTGAAATAAAAAATGTTTTTTTTTAAATCATTCTATCAGTGACACTTATTTGGAGACACATTTAGGTAAAAAATTGTATTTTTTAAATCTCGTAAAACATGTTCGTAGGAACGGAATAAACTTCACTCACTGGGATTATTACTGTCAAAAAAAAGAATAACATTAACATCCTCCTCATATACAAACTGTACTAAGTCCCTCAGCCACTGATGCAAATGGAAATGAGATCAGCAATCTCGTTTCAACTGCAACAGGCCTCAGGTTCACTTTGCAGCACTTTTGCTGTCAGCTTCTCCAGCAGATTCCCGACGTGCGTCTCGGTAGGACATTAAGAGAATGAGTGCGCTTGTTTCACATCCTGTCAGATGCCATGAATGCTTCAGTGTTGCTCTCTGTATGTTTTAGGTGGCTGTGACAGGGGCACACCCGGGGCAGGACCCATGAGGAGTCATAGAAGATGCTCACAGTCTGGGCGCTTCTGCTCTTCTTAGCCATGTGGGTGAGAAGCACCTCTGGTGGCCCGCTCTCCTTCAGGATAGGTAAGCCGCAGAACAAAATTGTAATCATGTATTTCCTAGCGTCGGTCATCGGGGACTTTATGTGATAGACTAACACCAAGTAGGTGGAAGTGGAAAAAAAAAACAACAAACGTGGTTCTCAAATGTTTTTACAAGTAAAAATCTTAGAAAGTGGCATGAATTTGTGTTCTGGCCAGTGTGTCAATATTTTATAGATCTGCGTTTTGCTGCGACTCCTTTGGGATTTTGTCTCTGCCAGCTTTGTACATATAGATTCTGAAGTTTCTTTATTTCTCTTTGCAACATAGCCAAAGTTCAGTCAGACTGGATGGTGAATGTCAGCCAGGCCTTTCACAAAAACCCATTCTTACTAAACTATAAATGGTCAGAAATTGACAGTAACGCTGTTATTTCCAGACTGTTTTTAAGTCATTTGTTGATAATGGCATGAGAATAAGACTAATGAAGCATAATTTTATACGGAACCCGAAGACATTTTATATATCCTAACACCAAAAACAATAAATAAAACAAAAATGAAAAACACACATAACCACATTCATTAATAACATGGATTATGAAGTCTGTGTAAACAAAATTGACCTTCAAAAAAAAAATTTATCATCAGAATGGAAACTATAGGTCTCATCTTAATTTATCCTGCAGTTAATTGATTTAATTAATAGCTCATCGCTTAATGTCAACATACATTTTTAAATCTTGTCACTGATTCTGAATTTAATTTATGTCTTGACCTTGACTGCTTCTTTCTGATAGATGTTTTAATCTAAATCATTTCATTGCAGCCTGGGCTGCATGTTTATGGTTGCTTTTTCTTCTAAAGGATACATATTTCCTCTGGTCTGGATAAAGTCGTTTTCAGCCTCCAACAGATTTTCCTCCAGTATTGGTGTATTGATGTGGTCCAACATCTTGGACCAGCTTCCCAATTCCTGCTGCAGATAATGCATCCCCACAGCACGATGCTGCAGCCACCATGGGTTTTAATTTCCAGGGATATTGTTTTGTTTGGCTTTGCTTTGTATGTTGATGTTGGCTATTGGACTGGAGAACCTTCTCCAAATGTTTGCTTTCATACTTTGTTTCAGTGAGCAGTAAGTTTCTTCTTGCCACTCATCCATAAAAGCCAGATTTGTGGAGCGTATGACTAATAGTTTCCCAATCAAATGATGGATTTTGTTAGGCGGTATTACAATAAAAGGCTGAATACAAATGAATGCCAAGGTTTTAGAATTTTTTTATATAAACAAAACTGAAAGCATTGATCTTTTTTTTTTCACTTCACACATATGCACTACTTTGCTAGTCTGTCACCTAAAATCCAAATACAATATTTGTGGTTCCATCATGAAAAAGAGTCAACTTCAAGGTGTATGAATACTTTTGCAGGAGCCTTTTAAGAGGGACAATTAGGCACGTGACCAGCAAAAACGTTCCCTTGATGGATAAATGGCTGAGCAGCAAACTGAGTTGTTGATGACATTAAAGAATAAACTTTGAGACTTCTTTCAAGCAGCCTGTCTCGTACACCTCACCAGACATTAACTGTCTCATTGTGAAAGGAAAAACAGCTTAAAAGAAAATATCTCAAAAGCCACATGGGAGACTCCGTACTTCTGTATTTTGCTCAAAACGTGTGGAAGAAACATTTCATGAAGACGTCAGAAAAGTGTGTCAAAGTGAGATTTCTGTGACATGCTCTTCCTCTCCGAATCTGAACCGCTTCACTTAATGAGATATATTTTCAAAGCTTGGGAGCCAAAACAAACTTTTCAGTTTGTGGAAACTTCAGAAGTGGAATATATGGTCTTTAGCAAAGAACACTGGCATTTTTATAAAGCAGATATCTCCTTCAAGTTTAATTTTGAATGTTTAATGCAGTGGTGTTTATTAAGTGTACAGAAACAATCTTTGTTTCCTGAAAACCACAATCTAAACAATCTAAATAATTTTCTAAAATATTCAGAGCAAGGGCATCCAGATATTTTCTGAAGCCACATTGGATCCAGAGACACACTTGGACATAGGCGTAGGAAGCGGGAGAGGGGGAGATATTGGAGAGAGCCACATTTGTCCCCCCCCCCCCAATAATTTCACCGCAGTTGCGAAGAATCCTCCACTCGCATGCTTTTATTTTGAAGGCGCATAACAGCGCATTCAGCAGAGCGCTTCCTGCCCCTCCCCTCCCCATCCCACCTCTGAACGGCCCAGAGTAAAGGCAGCAGCAGCAGGAGTCAGAGAAACTCCGTTTGAATGAGGTAAACTGTCTGTCAGGAATTTTACCATGAATATCGCTCGTTTATAACATCTTGTTGACAGTTTACTTTCATATATAACTAAATCTTTTTGATTAAGCCGATTTAATTCTGGAATAGTCACATGTCCAACATTTTACTGCTAACTTTGTTTAAAAGTTAGCTAGTCTAGTCACAATGCTTTATAATGAGACTGAAACAGCAGCAAAATTAGCCTTTTTATTATTTAAAGTGAACAACACCTGATCATATTAGACCACTTAACATGTATTTATATTATATTATATTATTTAGATATTTAGGAGAACAGCAGTGCTAGAATGATGTTGAAGAAAGGTGAAGAAGCTCCGGTGAGGTCTTCATTTAGTTTATTGAAATATCTATTAACTGTTTTTAATTTTTAAATAAACTAAACTATTTTATTATGAGAGGAGCAGATCAGGCATAGGAGAGCCAGGTGGAGTTTCAGAGTGTGAAGGTTTAAAAATTATATTAATTACAATAAAACCAGAAAGGATAACGGATGAAGACTGATCTTCAGTTTTCATCCGTTTTATGTCTTTCAACGTTTCAATATTATTTTCATTATTTCCGCACAATAAGGCTAAGGGTTAGGAGACAATAAGAAAAGTGCTTGAGGAGAGGTTAAAAAATAAATTAGTGAAAATTTTTGCTACACAGTAAATAGAGTTGAGATGTATAATAATGTATACATCTGAAAATTAAGTTGTTTAAATTCTCATTCTGTATGATAAAAACATACTTTTTATATTTAGTTCACATTCTGATCCTGTAAATTACTGTAGTGCTTGTTGTAAATCCATGAATCCCTGCAGGAACATCAGGCTGCAGAGAGTCAGAGGGAGGCAGAGACAGAAACACATAACTGTAGATATTTTACTTAAATGTTTGTGGCTGAAAATGACAAGAGAATAAAAACATTTAGTCTTTTTGCTTCAGTGTTACTGAATGCAGAGCTGGAAAGTGAGACTGAGTTAACAGTGAGGAGCTAAGGTGTCTGTTAGACGTAAAAAGTACAATTTTTATTTATTTTGTAGATCAAACTGTTGCACTGATGTAGAAAGCTGTTCAAGAAGAACAAAACTTGTTTTTTAGATTTTATTTTTGTTGGTCAAACTGCTGCATTGAGTTTAAAACTGCAGAGTCCTATTTTATGAGCTGTTTTCTACTTTGGTTTTAGAAAGAGGTAGAACCTGTTCAATTACCAGTCAATTTATATCAATGCATTTTGACCAATAATCAAATGTCTTTTGACCATTAAAATATATCAGAATCTGTTAGCCTGTCTGTGCTACCAGAGTATTTATCTTGCTAGTTGTGAGGCAAATGATAAAGTGAGTGTTCATCCTGGAATGACGGTCATTGTACTATGCATAACTTTAATCTGATTATTGGATTGTAAATAGTAACATGTTAGAATACTTGTTACTGAAACAAGGGTCAGATTAGAGTAACGCATTACTGACGTGTTGATGGCATAATTGTTTGACATTTTCGCTCAAGCCTCTTACTTTTCTGTCAGGTTTCCGATATGCGTCCCCCCCCCAATGACAGACTCGTTCCTACGCCCTTGCACTTGGATATCTCATACTTGAGCTATGGAGAAAAAGTACTAGACTGTCGCTCCATGGCCCAAAGATATCTCGTCAGATCAAAGTACATTTTGCAATTCATTCATTAGTTAAGGTCCAAAAATCTAAAGACACAGAATCAGAGTTGCATTCAGTGTAAAGTTTCATCAGTCAGGGAGCGCCGTCATCTCGTGGTCCAACGTCTCATTCAGGTCCAGACTAAACTCTGCCGTCCATCAGGAAATACTTGAACACCTCACGCTTCCCTTTTGCTGACCAGCTTTGTGGAGAAGCTGATTTCATTTTCCAGCTGTCCTGGCCATTTGCTTACTAAAGCCCAATATCTGCTTTTGTGACCATCATTGTGCTTGATTGGTCGGCAAACCGGCCTGACCTAAACCCCACAGGAGATCAATGTGTTATTGTTAAGAGGAGGATGGGAGGCACCGGGGCCAACGACGCAGATAAGCTGAAGCCCACTATTAAAGCAACCGGGTCTGTTTACTGAGACGGACCGTATTTTCACTTGACCGTGTATGAATTGGTTTAGATAATGCATCATTTTTAGAACTGGACCGTACGTAGAGAACAAATATCTGATGCAGTATGACTAGGACTTCATCTGGCTAAAGCTTGAGCGAGTGTTCATTTAGGTTTCTATTTGGCTTTATTGGAAAGATATGTCCATTGCCTATAGAAAGAGTAATGGAAAGATTAAGATACATTTTCAGAATAAGCTTCATTCTGCAGAGAGCAGAGTTTGCTCCTGGCGTCTCTGGGGCCTTGTAGATCTGACCTACAAGAACCCAACGTCGCACACAAAAACAAAATATCACAAGATGATTATAACCCCTTTAATCAAAACTTAAACTTAACAGAATGACACTGACTGAATCCAAAAATTCACATTTTGAGGATTTCATTATCCTCTTCCTGATACCTTACTTGATTTTGTTTAATCAAATAAACAAAATCTTCCTATGATGACATGTAAGACGTCTGTTTCAGGTGTTGCCTTAAAACGCATCCAAATGTGTGTCTCAGATGAACTCATGTTGTGCTGCAAACTTTAAAATTAAAGACAAAACACTATTCTGTTATTTTGCTCATGAACATGGGTTGAAAAAAAAATTAGAAATAATTGTGAAAATTCCAGCCAATCTAAAACATGAATGTTAGTTTGACTTACCGTTAGAGAAAAAAAAAATATTTTTCTTGACTTACAGTGCACATGATTCATCCATGTGTGCAATTTGCAGATGCCTGAAGATTTCAGGCATTAATAGCTTGGGAATGACTAATCAGGAAGGAGACGGGTTCTGTGCCCTGGAAATGGACATTTTCTTGGAATGAAATGTGTAAATTCACCCTAAACCAAACGCAACGTACCATGTAAAGATGCATAAGCTAGGAAGTGAAAGCCTGAACACAAGCCGGTCTCCAAATGGACAATACAAGACATACCGGCAATTTAGTTGCAAAGCGACCTAAGGACCAAAAAGTCAATATTTCGGAGTGGCCATCATAAAACTCTGGTCTCAGTTCCATAGATAATGTTTGGGCAGAGCTGAAAGGTATGTTGGGTCAAGAACACATTACAAACCTGACCAGCTGCATCAGGAGAAATGGAGCAAAACATTACTAGGATAATCTTGTGAAAGCACACTGGAACGTTTTAATCTTGTAAATAAAAAGGCAGAAAATCAGTTCTACAAAAAAGGGATATATAAATATAAACTTCTGACTATTTTAAAACAATGTGCCCCTCAACATCATTTGATGAAGCAAAAAGCAATGCTTTGGATTATCTCAATGGACGTAAGATACAACATGTTTATTCAGATTTAATGTCAGTCATAAGAGAAAGATTGTGTTTTACACAGTGAATTTAAAAATGTGTTGTAAATTGCATCAGAGAGCTGAAAACACCTGGAGATGAAAGCTTAAATTATTTTTTTTACTACTTAAAAGAAGATATAATAAAATAAAATTAAAACATATTTCTTTAATGAGTGTTTCCTGTTGTCTTTAGCGCTCAGCATCCTCAAGCTAAGTAGTCTTTTCCAAAGACATGTTCTGTTCAAATGAAAGTATTGCTTAGTTTTTTTAAGTCTGTCTTTCAAACTCCTTGGTGTATATAAGAGCTGTTTCAAAGCTCTTCTGATCTTTAAGTCTGCTATTGTACAAGAAAAAATGTTTATCCTTCCATTATTTCAAATGTTAACAGAACTGAGTCAGAGCACACTGTCACTTCTTAACTGCATCAACATTTTCTTATTTCTGAAAAGAACACTTTTATCACTCAGTAGATTTCTCCCCTGTCTGCTCGCTCTCGGCTCTCGGCTCTGCTTCTGCGTGATACTGTTTGCAGTCTGTCGCACAGTGCTTTCAAACCACTTTGTGCTTTCTGAAAACAGCTCAAACCCAGAGTTTTCTTATATGAAAACACCAAGAACAAATCATTCCGTTGGATTTCGAATGTTTGCCGGTTCACGAACAGCAGCTTTTTTTACCCCTTTGTTTACCTTCGCTATTCATCACCAGCCCCTGTCTGACTGTATTAATTCAGCTCTACAGCAGCGCTGGTTGTTTTTCTGCTTCCTGCTGCATCATTGATGGATAATTAGCTGCCTGGCCTGCTTTTTCTCCTTTTTCTCTAATGTCATCTCTGCACATCACCCGGCTTGTTGCCAGTGTACCTTCATTACGAGGCATAAATATGCACCGGCAAAAGGCACACATTTCAAAGTGCAGTGGGACACACAAACAAATGTGTAACCCCAACACTTCGCCACAGACTCCCCTCTGCCATTTGTGCTTTTGTAGATGGTATTTAGCATGGCTCTCCCAAGAGTCCTGCCTGGCTGGCATAATGTCACTGTCTGGCCTTCTCTGAACGTGACGGTGCCAAAAACAACCTCCCACCTCTTCCACATTACCCCCAGGACCTTCCAGCGGCCAGCAGCAAGATCAGTGTGGTTGGACTCGTTGTCTTTGGTGGCAAGTCCATTGATTAAAATTAAAAATGACAAGCTTCTATTTATAAATAAGTCACTTTGAACATGCGATCCAAGGTGTCCATGTTCATTTATAGAACTTTTACAGATTCATTCAAAATTTTTATTAAGCATACGGGAAAAAAAGAGAAACTGAATTTGATGGGATTTATTTATTTTTTGATAGACCATCACAAAGTAGCATGTCATTTAAACAAGTCAGGAAAATGAAACATAGCTCTGAAAAGTGACACAATTACTGTTTAGCCTGATTAACTCTGATACCCCTAAATGAAGCAGTGTTGGTCAGTCCACCTACAATAAGCTTAACTTCAGTATAAATCCTAATGTGGCCTCAGATGTCAGTGAGGAAACGTTAGAAAATAAAAAGCATCACAAAGACCAAAGACTAACCCTAAACAAGTCGGGAATAAAGTTGGGGAGAAGTTTAAAACTGTGCCAGGTTGTAAGACAATATGAAACATCTCAGAGCACTGACCAGTCCAACATCTAGAAAAAACCCTGGTGCTGCAAACCCATGAATATTTGGGTGTCCGCCTTGCTGACAGGCCAGGTTGGAAAAGCATTAGTTAGAAAAGAAACCAAGAGGACCATGATAATGTGGAGGAACTGAGATCTACAGCTCAAGTTGGAGAATATTTTGGCTGATAATTTTAATCTTTTATCATGCACCCCACAAATCTGACCTCTGCAAAAGACTGACGGGATGCTTGTAATGTTTAAAGAAGAGTTAATAACGTCTTGATTTTATCACAAAACCTTTAGGTTACATAGCAAATGTAGAAGAAAATAAGGCCAAAATCAGTATTTTTGACAAACAGGTAAAACATTATTTGTGATGAATAAAAATATCCCATAGTGTGACCTGGGTGGTGATGGCAGCATCATGCTGAGGGAATGCTTTCTCCTTCAGCATGATGCTGACCAGCAGGCAGCTGGTCAGAGGTTACGGAAAATGGATTGGCTAAACCGTGATGCCTGTATATAGAGGAACAAAACCCCTAAAGGAACCTTTAGACCTAAAATGAGACGGTTTCCATTTAAGCATGTTTATGTTGGAAGGATTTTATACCTAAACATAAGAGAGAAATGGTGAAGATACCTAAAGATGAAATTATAGCAATAAAATACATTAAAGTTTGTGGGTTTAACCAAGTGATGGTATATTTGGACATTAATTACAGTAAAGACTTTCAAAATCCTGAATTGAAAAAATGTTAACTCAAAGTATGTATGGAAGAGACTGAACTGCGTAATTTTATGCAAAAATCCCAGATCAACACCATATGGTGCAGCTTGTTTTTGTTGGTGGTAAACCCCCCCAGTCGTTAAGTGAAGTAGTTTCTACTGCTTAATTTGAACCAGTCAGCAAAGGCTGCTTCTTTTGCTAATTTGGAGAAAATATTCCTCCGCTCACACATAATCACTGCCTTAAGCTGATGTCTGTTTTTTTTCTGTATACAGGGAGGGAAAACTTGGGCAAATAGTCTGGAAAATCAGACATGATCCTTCATTAGAGCTGGATTCATCAGGCACCCTGTCTCGACTCCATAAACATGTTCTCACGCAGACATGCTTTGCATCTGTCCTGTTCAATAACAGAGTGTAAGAGCCAATTATAAGCTGTTCCTAAATCAAAGGCGGTACGGGGGTTTCACTGGAGACGGGCTCCTTTTTTTTCCATTTCATAGCCTTTATTGAATTCAACCTAATAAGAAAACCGGTGGGTGCAGATTAAATACTCTAAATTGATCACACTGGTTTTCAAATTATATATTTTAAAATTTTCTACATTCAGACAACATTACTGCTTTGTATGAATAAGTGCTGCATTTATAACCACATGGAATACAAATGGACTTTTATTTAAATTGAAAAAAAAAAACCGGTAGATCTGTAAGTTTTATGGATTATTTCACTGGAGACGAGATATCATTACAAACTGACAGATTTTGTCGTGAACATTGCATATCAACCCCCAGAACAAAATAAGACTTCATGCTCAAAATGATTAATATGTGACCTGTGACTTCAACAGTTTTCTTGACATGAGAAATGTATTTTCCAGGCACATAGTGCTATTTTATAGCACAATCAATTAACTATTATCCTTAGTTATAAAAATGCTGTATTTATCAAACATAATATTCACCTCACTACTTTGCAGTTTGACGCTCAGAAATGGGCCTTTGTCTCTTTAAGAAACTTGTACTCTTTCTGTCACTCCACCTTCAGCACATCATCACAACAATCCTCCTCCATAATGCTGTTTATGACCATTCTTAGTACCGTTAAACTGGGACGTAGCTGTATGAGAAGCCCAGCAGATGCACAGCTCAGCTCCACCATTGCTAATTGCTGCTGCTAAGTCTGGTGGAGTTGTGTGTGGGAGACGTGGGGTAAGGTTGCTCCGTTGTGTGGGTACTTGGGTGGAGACTGAAACTGCAAGGTGGAGATTTGTGTCAATAGTCGCCACACTGTATGAGGAAGCATTTAAGAAACCCAGAATTAGCCTGACGATTGCCTTCCTTTGCAATCGTCAGGCTTTTGCAGGCGATTTCCGGTAAACTTCATGGCATTGAACTGGTGCATTTCGTATGTCATCGTCAAACATTGGTGATTGTTGTGTTTGTGAATTTTACCCAGCGTTTGCACCTTTAGCAACCCTCAGCCCCCATTGGCTGAGGGTTGAACAAGGGTCTGGCTTTTAGCAGGCTAATCCTGAAGATTCAAGGATTTCTCAAACGTGCATGAAAGAATCTGGCATTTTCTTAGTTGGACAAGAAAATATCAAGACAAATTCTAAAAGAAATTTGTCATGTGGAGATAAAAAAAAATATATTTAGTCATTTCCTACATTTGCCCCGGAGAATGAAATTATTTAATTTGCCAGATTAATACTTAAAAAATCTCTTTTAACCTTTGTCATTTGCAGTCAAGTGATATTTTAAATAAATCATGCACTATAATTACAGCAATGTTTAAGCTATGCAGAGTAATAAAACCTTTGAATTATCACAAAAACACAGCAGTCCACACACAGTCAAATCCTCAAACTCAAACTACAATTACTTTTGCCTGAGGCTTGTTAACCTGAAATGCTCATATTTATTTATTTATTGTATTCACCTTACTAATAATGAAAAAGAAACAGCTCGAGGACTAGCTGGACTCCTGGAGGAGCTGCTAACTGACTGGCACCACAGGAAGAAGTCGGACAAATCAACCTGTGCCTCTTTGCTCTGTTTTCCACACTCAGCGGGAGGAGATGATGGAGAATCCTCAGTGGGCTGAATTCAATTCGCTTCACCTCCAACTGCAGCAAATGCTGAGCCATCTTTACCGGCTCCTTTAGGACAGACGACGTTTGAGCTGTTGGACTGGGATTCAGTTTCTTTTGAGATAGATATTAGAACTGGAAAGCGTGCTGATAATAAGAGTCACAACAAGAGTCATTTCACCCCCCATTGTGCCGTAAATAGAGAGGACACACTCTTAACTGTTGGTTTCCACTCTGTTACCCAAGGAAATATATTTCAAGTTATTTGCTTCTGGTTTATTTCCTCCAACTGTGTGAGGATTAAAAACTTAGTTGAATGAAGCGTTGCTATCCACAGCAGAAGTATTTTTGAGTTAAAAAAAAAAAACATGCATAGAAAAACCTCTGGAATAATGCCCACCTTTTGCAAGGTTGTTGATGCCTGTGACCATTGGATGAGAGGGAAGGTTTACCCTTGATAGGTCACCAGTCCATGCCAGTGTCACATAGACGCACAAGACAAACAGTTGTGCTTGATCCTACTGGCACCTCTTTCATTTTAGAGTGATCAAGCGTGTGGCCACAGCGAAAACAACAAACGCCTCACTTGTAACATGAAGAAACCTCCAGCAGAACCAAAACCTGCTGTAAACAACCATCTAGTTTGTCCTGCTGCGAGTGTTGCGGAAATGTAGGGTGAAAAGTGATTGACTTTATAAATTAAACCGGCACAAAGCTGTATGTGCTCTTGTTTGAATTGTTTCTTTTTCATTTGGTGAAACTCCCTGCATGTTTTCTATATTCTGCTTGTATAACTTCGACTTGATATATGACATGCCAATACAGTGTCAGTGAACTATCCTGTTTCTATTCCTATTTGAGATCAGTTTTCAGTAGAATAGATGTTGCTGTAAAGCAGCAATTACAGCAAAAATAATGAGAGGAATAGATAAAGTTTCTTAGAAGACAGTATAAAGTGAGAAGGATCGTATTTTACAAAGTCTTGAATCAAAAATGCTACTAGGCCTATTTGTAAAAGGTAGTTTAGCTAGGAGTTGGAAACTACAATTTAAGAATAATTGAGATAATTTCAGTTTTTATCATTTTAATTAAACAGAAATATAGCATATATGTGCTGCAAAAAATACATTTTGTATGTTGTCCAGCATTTTTACGTTTTTATGTGTGAGCTTTTGTTTGTCTTTTTTTGGTGGGGGGGAGTCAGCTTCTTCCAGGCACTGATGGCCTGGGTGGATCAGTGCAGTGAAGTCTTGGAGTGTAATTAGCCTTGCTGAAGTAATGTCCACCAGTCAGCAGCACTGCACTGTCAATTCCCTCAGTTGTGCTCTCTCTGTGACTTATTAAGGCCAGCTGCAAGAGCCACCGCAGCTGAGTCACTGCACCCTTGCCTCCAGTCAGCTTCATTCTGCCCCCATTCGCTCTAATTTCAGATGGCATCTATGAACTCATTTAACTTTCTGTGAAGACCAGACGAAGATGGCATGTTGGGTGGGAAGGACTGGGTTATGTCTGAGGAAAGCAACCTGGGTTGCTGTGAATGTTATTTAAGTTGTGGGCTCATCAGCTCCTGTTTAGGTAAAAATTGTTTCTCGGAAAATTAAGGTTAAAGCAGAGGCTGATGTCCCGATAAGGACCCCAAGGGGAGGAGACCTCATAATGATTCCACTGGCTTTTAATTACTCAGCCATGTGCTGTTGGAGTCATTAGTTTGATGACACGCCAACATGTGTTTTCACAGAGTTGAAGCTGTGGGGAATATTTGAGATCTTTGTCTTTTTAGGTGACCACCAATTACATGAGACGACTACCTATTTTTATTTATTTATTTATTTATTTTTCATTGTTTTGTTCAGATACCAGAGCAGATAATGAGGATGTATCTGAAAGAAATGATGCTTAATTATCCAGCAGCATTTTGTGCCTGCGGGGAAAACATTCTTTATCACAACTCAGTCACCTAAGTGAGGGGGGGGGGGGGGGGTTTGGGAGGAGGCTTTGTATTTGGAGCAGAATGGAGTCCAAATACATGCAGAGACAAATCTCCCCCATGGGGTCTAAATGAATTAAGGCAAGAGTATGACTAATCTCTAAGGTTTTAATTACCGGGACAGGTGCTGGGACCAATCGTTTATTTAAAGCCAGGAATGGCAGATCAGAATGATTTTATACAATTATGCACACTTTTTTTTTTCTTTCCCTTTACTGTGGAGCTTATAGCATAAATTATGCAGCAGATCTGATAAGTGCAAATGGTGCGCAGATGTAACAATCATGTATGCATGTGCACTTTTAATCTCACACCCTAACAGAACATCTTCAATCACTGTAACCTCAGCGGACCTCATGAAGACGAATTCAAATATGCGCTCGTTTTCCTCCATGAACCTGCACTTTATATGCACAACAACTTCTCTGCCATACACAAACAGGAAAAAAAAAATAATAAAAATTGGTACTTAAATTATTAACAAACTAATTACAAGCCGCAGGGTTATGTTTGTGGATGCATAATGGAGCTCGTCTCCTGTTGAGCTGGAGTCCGTGAGCGTAGTTTAACGACGGCGGCATTAGAGTTTGAAGATTATTACCGTATGCTGCGGTGGTATGAAATGAAGGTCATAAAAATGGCATGTCTGGACCTCAGTTCAAATGAGGTTGGTGGTTGGCGTGGTTTCAAATGCAATAAACATGAGAACAGCGACTCCCGTTGGAAATATTAAATGTTGGTCTGAAAAAGAGAGTTCATACTCATCAGGAAACACAAATATGATGTAGTATTTCAGTGCATGCCTCTGGTAGCATGCACTCAAAATTGAGTTTTAAAGCAGAACTGTTGGGCTTCTGAAAAGTTTGTACATTTCTTTGCACTCAATACTTGGTTGGGCATCGTCTTGCATGAATTACTGCACCAATGCACCACATAGAGGCCATCATCCTGTGGTACTGCAGAGGTGTAATGGAAGCACAGATTGCTTTGAAAGCTGCCTTCAGGTCATCTGCCTCGCTGAGTCTGGTGTCTCTCATTTTCATCTGTAGAACAGCCTATGGATTTTCTAGGACGTCCAGGTCAGGGGAGTTTGCTGGCCAATCAAGAACACCACAGTCACTGAACCAGCTTTTGGTACCTTTGGTGGTGTGAGCAAGTGCCAAGACCTACTAGAAGATAAAATCAGCAACTCCATACTGTTTGTCAACAAAGGGAAGCATGAAATGCTCCAGGATTTCCTGGTGGACGGCTGCATTGACTTTGGACTCCAGAAAACAAAGTGGACCAACACCAGCAGATGACATGGCACCACAAACCATCACTGACTGGAAACTTCACACTTAAAGCCACATGGATTATGTGCTTCCTCTCTTCCTCCAGACTCTGGGACCTTGATATCCACATGAAATCAAAATGTACATTCATTTGAAAACTGGACTCTGAGCCATTGCATAGCAGTCCACTCCCTTTTCTCCTTAGCCAAATTAAGACGTCTCTGACATTGTCTCTGGTTAAGGTTATGTTTCACTTTCTAAAATGACTGGCCAGAAATATTGCTCTTATACACAGTATGAGAGGTACTAGTATTACCTCATAAAGTCCCCAGTGAACATATTTTGATTTGGAAAACGTATAGCCTATATGGCTCTTAAGAATACTTAAAAAATATTACTAAATGTTATACATCGCTAAAAATATTTCTTACATGGGCATTTCCCAAAGAAAAATTCTAGATCCAGATAATGCATCCCTTATGTTACGGAAACGCTTTGCGTAGTGTAAATGTGCATAATATAGGGGTAAAAGAGCAAAGGGGTAAAACGGGATTGAGCTTGGGCATTTTTAATTCTTTATGCCACATTGTCTTCAGGAAACAGCCTGTATTTCTGCTTTTACTCGGTTTATTTTTAATTCATCCCACATTTGCACCTCCCAACAGACAAGGACATCAATTTTCTCTGCGAAGCAGATGTGTTTTTGCTGCATATCTTGGTCCTCCTCCTCCTCCATTAAAGCCTATGCTTTGTTGAGAGAGCACTTTAAAGAAAATTAAAGCAGATGATCTGATTATTCATGATTGATTCCAACCCAAACTTATTGTGATTTATTTCCCCTATTCCAAGCCATCTTTTTCCACCTGCAGACTGCGTGCACCACTGCTGCGTTAATGCGTTTGGTTTCAAAACTATTGAATGCGTGTTGCCAGGGCCAACTGTGAACTCATGCCCCGATGCATGAAAATGTTGTTGTAACTGCTATAAATGCCATGTCTTTTGTCCTGTGTTGAGCTATTATCTCCTGGCAGTGAGTAGAGAAATAGCAGCTTTGTTGACTTGGTTTTGATTAGTGCAGAACAAAACGACATCAGTGACGTGCTCACATAATCACAAACTGGCTCACGTTTTGTATACGTTTTGCATAAATATAAATCCACACTTCACTTTTTAACTTGCACGGCTTACACACTTTTCTATCTCTGATCAGCTTGATAGTCTTTTACAAGTTAAAAAGCTTATTCTACATATCTGTTCTTCCTGATTGCATTTTTTAAAGAGTGAACTTCAAAGCCTTTTTAAAAAAATAATTAGCGGAAAATTTGGTTTAGGCAATCACTGTATAAACTTCGATCTTGATTTCTCTATATATATGAGTTTAGGCGGAAGAAGTGAAATGATGGAAGAAAATATCTTGGAGGTTGCGAAATTCTTGAGACTGAGGTTTAAGGATCACAGTGAAACAACACGACGGGCTCTAAAACTATCAGACATACAGCCAGAGCTGCAAAAAATGGTTTAGAACAAAGAGTGGTAATGTTTTTGAGTAATCCAGTCAACATCCAGATATAAATATAATTTGGAACCTGTGGAAAGACGTGAAAACTGATATTCACATATTATGTCTGTCTAATCTGTTTTAAGAAATTTTGTAAAGAAAAAAAATTGGTGAAAATTGTATTCTTTAGACGTACAGAGCTTGTAGAGGCATGGCCAAAACGTCTTCTCAATGTCATTTCAGTAAAAAAAAAAAGAAAAGACTTTATTTTCTGTAAGACGCATTGAAGTTATGATAAACAAAAATCTAGGTGTCTGGTATTGCTTTTTTTTCTTTTCTTTTTGGCTACTTTAAGCATTGAAATCCTGATTAAACACAAAATGGGGAGCTTGAGCCAACCGGCTACGAAGTGGAACGAAACCAGCAAAATAGAAGCAGACGAAGAAAGAACAAAACCTTAATGACACTGACCTTCAGAAACAGACTTTATTCCTAAAGTCATAGTGTTCTGCTATTAAAGAGGTATTTATTACTGCAATTTCTTTTTCTCTTCCTACATTCACAATAAAAGTGGAAATACAAAATAAAATTATTGTGACAATGAAAATGTGACAATGAAAGTGTTGGTGGAAGAGATTAACACCAAATAAATTCTGCTGTTGGTACTTAGTAGTTTCTGTCTTTTCTGAGTAAATAGAGGATCCAGAGCAGCACACATGAATAAACCAACAGAGTTGAATCAGTTTTTCATTTGTCTTAGCAGTGATTGGGTCAGCATCAAATTGCCTCAAATAGACATCCTTAATGCAGTTAGCAAAATCCTCACTTCTTAATGTATGCTTGTTTTGTCTATTTTTTTTTTCTTTTCATTTTCTTCTCAAAGACGTCAAAACATTGTTGAGGTAGCTGTGGTATGTTAAAAATGGACTGATTTTGTAAACTTTCTGTTTGTGTGCAAGTGGAATGTATAAAATCTAAAGCCACAATGCACACCTCATATGCGTGGGAGAGTGAATTATAAGCTTTTGTGAGAATGTTTTCTTTTAAATTGTCAAGGATGTTGACACATTTCATGTCTGTTTGAAGAACTGAAGTACAATACAGTATATGGAACAACATCATAATAATCTTATCTAATATCAGCAAAGTATGTGAGTTGCTGATAGTGCTCCTAGATGTTGCACAGTTCATATTAGAACCAAAAATATACTGTGTACAACAGCATCAGCAAGTCATGTAGGCAGAGCATTCAGTCTTTTTCCACAATAACCGATTGACTAACCACTCGGAACAGACATACACGGTCAATGAGTACCACAGGGCATCAAATAATTAATAGTTGAATTAACCAGGAAGAAGAAGGAGGAAGCATTCGGCATCCTGTGGTGAGTGAAACTTCATTAATGGTTCATATATGCAGATTACTGCTTATTTCACTGGACATTTCTAAATGTCAAAAGAAGGGGTTCATTCTGGCCTGGCACAAGATTACATTGCACATGCCAAGAAATGAATGGTTCTTTGAAGAATAGATTATGATGACAGTTCTTTGGAGCACCATTATGCAAAACCATGTCTCTTGGCAATTTTTTTTTTTTTTGTGCTCAACATTTAACAAGAGTTTTGCAAAAGTTTTTTTTTTTTCTTTTTTTTGGGGGGGGGGAACTGAAATATTCTGCTGAGCTCTTTCTGGTTCCAGTTTCCTGCTTTATTTTTCTCTGTGCAATAACACTTGTTTGACACTAAAGCTGAAAACTGATGGCACGAATGCAGAAGTCAAGACATAAAGCTGGATCGTTTTACAGAGTTTGAAGAGGATTTGCTTTATTACAACTCGAAAACACCAATAATGGTTGAGATTATAGTTGTGATGAGAAATAGCATTGTGCTAAGACTGTTCAGTCTCATCGACCTAAGCTAGCAGCTGTGGGGTTTTTTTTTGTTTGTTTTTTTTATTGTTTTTTCCTCTGACTCGCTTTAGTCTCTAAGGTGCGTTAAGAGAAATAACAAACCCTCTGACTTCTGCTGTTTTTTCCCCACTAATTTAGACTAGTCAATTCCTCTTCCACAGCAGTGCTTATTACTGTGGAACTGTTGGGAGTAAAGTGTTTCCTCCAGTGCACCAAAAGACTCTAGCTGCCACTTTTCACTTGTCAGGAGATTCACAGAGGTTTTCACGATTCCTCTCTCTCCCAGTCTCCTCCAATATTAGATCTCTGACTGATTCGCAGAACTCACTGAGGCAACAACAGACACATAATCCCCTTTTGAAAGCAGAAGTGTGGCTACTGATCTGATGGACCACATAGATCTCCTGAGAAGAGTAAGTCCATCCTTGGACATTGGTATTTTATCAGGCGGATAACAACATATCAAAATTTGAGCAATTTAATATTTTTAACAGTTTATCTGTACTGATTTTTCTCCCTCCTCTTCATCTGCATGAGTATGTTTAGCATACACATGCACACACCAACATGGCCACCCTTCCTCCATGGGAAGTACGCCCACTTTTCCCTTGACACCACATTCTGCCAGTCCCTCACCATTATGCCTCACCTTTGATCATGGATCGCGATGAAGAGTTTGGCAAGCCCTCAAAACCTTTTCTTCTTACAGGCCAGACCTTGTGCCATTGCAGACGCTTGGCAAAGCCGTCGGTTGGTTCTGCTTTTGCCTTGAGCACCAGCGCTGGCCAAACAGATGCTGGTGAACGTGAGCTTTTTACTTCGTTTATGCTTCAGTGTGCGCTCACACTTCCAACTAACTCATCTAGTTATCTGTGCAAGCTTCTGTTGCACTCGATGTTGCACTTTTTTACATTTTATGGCCATGTGGTGATGGTAAAGTCATCCTATTTTGTTTTCCCAAAAATAATAGGAACGGGCTGCTTGCCTAATGGCTTTATAACCCTGAGAGGAAATACAAATACGGTGTTTACAAATTGAAGACGCTTGTGTGTGACATAAGCACAGGCTGCAGCAAAACTCTTTTTAATGTAGTGTGGAAAAATGAATCTAGCAGGCTAATACAACCCTTTTCACATTTACTTTATATTAAGTTGATTACAGTTTTAAGGAACTTCTAATTAGCAGTCCATGACTTCTTCAAAAAAAAAAAAAATCACTGTTAGACAAATGTCATAGCCTGTTTTGTGTATTCACAGCAACAAAGAGACACATGGGCTGCTCTTTCTTTGACTTATTTTTTGGCTGGGCTGCACTAATTTGTTTTTGACAGTCAATAGATATCTTTGGAAAGCAAACAAAAACCAAAACATGTTTAACAAGATGAATAATTGTTGCGGTACCAAAAATGTTTCACTTTTATGCATCGTTTTTGAAAATCTTGCATCAGTGAAAATTTCAACCAACGAAAATGTAAGCAAAGTGGCAACTACCTGTGTATATGGGAAAAATATGTAAAGAAAAAAAGAATTGAATGTAGAGATCAATTGGGTGACTTTTTGACTAAACTCTTTACTGATGTGAAAGCATTTAATTTCTTCTGATAATTGCTGAACAGTTTTCTGCTTGCTTTCACTGATATTTTTCATCTTTTGCAATCAGTTCCAGGTCTTTGAAACTGGACGCCCTCCTTCCCATCTACCTCCACAAAACATCAGACAAGAAAAACATGTTGGTAAAATGAATAAGACCCAAAATCTGCCTGGGTCAGAAAAAAAAAATTAATCCTTTATGTAAACAAGTAGATAACTTGGACTACTTTAACGAAGGTCAGATCAGGTGACAATCCAAAAGTACAAAAAAACACATATAGAGTAGCAAACGTAGCTATTATAGGCATCGTCCAGGCAAAATTAAACACACCGACATAAACATAGCAAGGACTTGAGGACACGGTTGCAGTGAGTCAACAGCCTACAGAGACAGACTATTTCCACTGTCCAGCCAACTGTGTTATTAACTCGCTCTGCAGTGAATCAATTGACAGGACTCCATGTTTCGCTGTGCATGTTCGCACTTGTGCCTGTGTGGCTTTTCTCTCCTTTGTCCGCTTCTCTAAGTCCCCCCTGACTGTTCAGGGTCAGTGCAGGCTTGTCCCTCTTGTTTTCCTCCTGTCACCTTTCCTCAGGTTTCACAGAGTTTTGTCCCTGAATCTTTATTACTTTGTATCACTTGTAGACATGCACACACTCAGTCGCAACAGGGGCTGTTTTTAGCATCATGCGTTGTTTACCTTGGCAGATCTTTGGGGATCTCTCAGTTAGGATTAACTCTCCTATTCCGTTTACTAGAAAACAGTTTGTGACTGCATAAAAAAAAATTTAAAAAAATTGCATGCTGTTCCTGTATTCAGACCTTGTTTTTGGAAGTGCACAAACTACAGATGCTGTGTTCACATTAGCCGGCCTCTAGAGCTTTTACGAGTCCTCGATGATGTATAGTCAGTATAGGAAGTATAATAAGGTAATAGTGGATTTGGCTGAATCACCAGACAGTAGGGGGTATGCAGCAACATTGTGCCGGGTTAAGCAAAGATCATGAAGTACAGAGGTTAGATAGAGGTAGTTGCAGGAACACACATTTATTCAAAGTCCTTTGCTGTTCTAAGAGTTTTATTAAACCAGGTTTGGTGGTTCTAATTATCATGAAACACAGCTTCTCTCTTCTCAACAGCCAAATACTTTTAAATGTTGTTGTTTATTCCTGAGATGCCTCTTCCTGTTTTTTTTCTATATATCAGCATTGCTATGTTCCCACCTCTCCTGTTCATAATCTTAAAAAAAAAGCCTCCTGAGAAGCGTTAAGTTGCCCTGAAGCCCTGTTGGAGTCTGACACACCATCCTGTTTGCACAGTTTCACTTGTCTCTGTGTTTGACACCATGCTTAATCCATTCAAACTCGTTATGCATAATGCTAAATATTGATTTCTCTTGAATCCTTGCTGCAGGCATTTTAACTTTTTGTCCATTTTGTGTTTGTGCCAATACCTGCTGTTGCTGCAGCTCGGCTTTAAAGACTACAACGAATAAAGGGAAGCGAACGGCAGGCGGCAACTTCAAACAAAATCTAATCTAAGCAGTGGTTTAGTTTTTGTCTGCAATATGTGGATTGCATAAGCAAAACGAAAATATCAGATGCCATTATAGTGATCACCCTCATCAAGAGGAGGAGCCGTTTTCAGGCAGGAGCAGCTCTTTATAGGGTTAGACTCTCCAGGCCTGTTTGCGTCTTCTGCCACTGATTGTAGCATCCAGCCTGATAACAAAACAAATACAGGTCATCAAAAAGCACTTATGGTAATGGTTGATGACTATTAGAGGTTAACCGATACTATATTTTTTCGGATCACAGGTTTGCTGCTTTTCCGCTGCGCAGTAGGGTAAAGTGATTAGGTTCAAGCAGCAGCTTACTTTTCCTTCTGTAGCATCACTGATCAAGTGGTAGAGATAACCCAGGTGGGTCCTCGTCTTTTTTTCCCCCCTGTCCTATTCCTAAAATACACACTGTCACACTCGGAAAGGTTATGCAATCAGCTGGAATCTGCTTCTCGTTATTTAAAAGTATATTCAAGTTTCACATTACCTGCTTTGTGTCCTTTTTTCTTTTAACCGTGTTCCCATAGGTAAAAACCCATTTCTACGACACAGATCACAAACTGAATGCCACAGAAGACATCTAGGTGATTCAGTTTAAAATACAGTGTTGTGAAAAAGTATTTGCCTCCTTACATTTCTTGTTTTTTGCATATCGGATAGATAAACAAAAAAACAGCTTTTCTAATAGTTTTTTTTTTTTTTAAGAAAAGCAGTGATTCAAACCATATTTCATGCACTTCTTTTTCCAGCCTCATGGTTTAAAGTGTGCAGGTGGGACACAAGAAGAGCAACATGTCAGAGGTAACAGATTGATGTCCAGCACAGATCTGCGCTGATGGTCTTGAAGCACCTAAAGAGCCGTGCCGCTGTGACTTTCATTGTGATGAATACTTTCTCACCCGTCGACATTTGCTCCGTCCCTCCCTGTCCCGTTCGTATTCTGATGAAAAGTCGATATTTCATGTACAGCGGCAATCAGTCAGGATGAGAACATAGGAGCACATGCCAGTTCGCATTAGACGGTGAGGAATAAAGAAGCTCAGCTGAAAGGTTATTCATTACTGAATCCCATGAAACCTTTATATCAGTTCAAGCTGTTGTGCGCCTTACGATTGGCGGTCCGAACGCCGGTGCGTTGATGTGGATCACGCTCCCTGGCTCTGGCCGGAGCGCCTGCGGCCTGGGGACACACATTTCCTCCCAACGCAACATCAGAGCCCAGCACGCCATCCAAAAACGGTGACTAACGCTGCACAGCCTTAATCGTAGATTCTTTCATGGTATTGGTGTATTAAAAGCCATGGACTGTGAAAATGTGAGGGTAGAATGGATTTTGAATGAAGTGCTCTGATCGACAAATAGCTGCTGCAGCGTGTTTGCTCCACTCAACCTTTAAATCGGTGACAGTCCTGAGCTGTTGTGCTGTCACCTGTGTGCCAAAACATAGACGTTGAAAATATTCAGCATTTATCTTCACCGTTTGAAATCTCTGGAACAAAAAAACAAACAAACAAACAAACAAAAAAGCCTTGAGATGAAAGCCTTTTTCTTTCTCTGCATTTTCTTGGAGATGTTGAACTTTTTCAAAAATTATTTGTAATAAGGTTGTTGGACTTTATGGGATACTATTTGATTGCAAACTGTGTAAAAATGCTGACATGTTCAGTTTGGGTGGCTGTGTCTAAAATATGCTTGCAAACAGAATCACAGACTAAAACATATGAACAGTAGAAGAGGTGATAGCGGAGATAATTGTTAGAGAATTCAGTTGATGGAAAAATGTTTGGCTTCCTCACCGCAAAGCTCCAGCTTTTAGTTCAGTGTTTATCCCAGTTCTGTAAAACTGGGGCGTCCACAGTCGGTGTTCAAGGGTCAGTAGCTGGCATGTTTTAATCCTCGCCAATTATTTGATTCAACACAGCTGAATCAAATAATGGCTCGTTAGCAGGGCTGGGCAGGACATTGGCACGCTGAGGATGCAGTTACTACCAGGATGCTGTGAATGAACCAGGACCGTCTCTGCCAACAGTCTCGGAACCATGTTGGTTGAAAAATCCAACAGTTTTGCTCAGTTCAAGTTTGCCAATAAAATAATAATGATAATAAAATAAAAACCCTGCCTTGTGAGATAAGCATTTTGTGCACCTCTGTGAGAGAAAGTTTAGGAGTTTGCTCCTTTTCTCTTTGCCATGATCTAAGCTATTGTTGCTGCATATAAATGATTGAAATCAGCATTTCAAACTTTTCGGAGTCTGTCACTAGAAACGCCTTTGACGTCGTGAAGACGGTTCCTGATTTGTTTGCCTTGCTGGTTTCTGCCTTTCTTACTGTGATGCTCCCAGGAAAGAGCCCCATTAAAAGTTTTCAATCTTTCCCGATGTTTTCTAGGAGTGAACACCCAGACGTTCAGTACAGCTACCGACAAGGTAAAACCAGAAAAACTTTAAATTGTCAAAAGTTCATGGCGGTTCAATTTCTAGACTGAAAAACTTTGAATTATTTCAAGTGGTTGCGAAAATAATGCCTCTTCTCTCTTAAGAGAAACAAGGCATTTGCCAAGCAACATCTGCACATGCTACAAGATTTCTGGAGAAAACACTTTTGAACAAATGAGACCGAAGTGGAAATGTTTGGCAACAAAGAACAGTGTTTTGAATAGTGACACCAAACACAGCATTTGAAATGCTGCGGTGCTGTAGTACCAGAGCTGCTCTCAAACCAATACCCACAAACCATGATGCACCGAAACAAACAGTCTTTAAATTACTCTGCACTCAGGTTACAAAAGTCAGAAATATAAAGTTGTCTCTGTAAAACGCAGATCTACAAGCTGTTCATTTGAAGAACTGGATAGATTTGAAATGATTCAAATCACATTATTTGTTTTAAAGCAATGCCTGGCTATCATTAGGATTTGACAACAACTTGAGAACAATTTTGTCTTTCAATTTTATATCTGAGTTTTTGGATATTGTACTCGCATCACATTTTAACCTTGACTGTGTTTTCAGATTTAATTATTCAAAGACACATCAGTACTAAATTGCATATGGGTTTACAAATATCTTGATTAGTTAATGGAATTTTTTTTTGCATACCAGACAAGCCAGTAAAAGAGACTGACGCAAGGGCAAAACATGGATAGATCAACATTGCAATTTTTTCAAAGTTAAAATTTGAATAAGTACTACTGTAAAGTTAAATATTAGATCATTAGATTTCCATGTTTGTACAGCAGTGAAATGTTAGCCATCAAGTTGACTTCAGAAAAATAAAATAAAACGGGTACTTGTAGGTTCACAAGCAGTGTCTGAATGAAAGGGTATTCATAACAAGCGGCCTTAATTACTGTACTCAACTTTGCTCTACACTAGAAATACATGTTGACTTACAGGTAATTGTTACAAAACAGAGGAACTTTACCGTTGTAATTACAGCTCAGGGTTAATTGGCTTGCCTGATTTGTTCTCACCAACTTTGACTTGAGATGTTTTTATATAGATTCTCAGTCAGTTGGACGCTGGGAATCTGAAGTGCTTAGGTAAAAGGCAACTGGAATTGTTTCCAAGCTTTTCTGATGAGCTTTAATTGACATTATTTTAGTGATTCAGGGCTTGGTAAGATTAAGCTTTCATTTAGGACTCCGTAGCACAGACCCAGGCTGATCCTCACAAAGATAGTACATTACACAGAAGCACTTTATGCAGTTATTTAAACCTGAGACACTTCCAGTCTCCTTTTCGGGTCATACTGTCAATCCATCATGTACCCAAATAGCCTACAGGATGTCAGTGAACAATTCATTGGTGTAATTGTTCAAACAAAAACTGAAAAGTTTGAAACTCCATGTAAAAAGTAAAAAAAAAATTCCGTAAAAAACCAGGAAAATGTCCTGGTAATTTTCTGCCAGTACATTTTCCGTTTTTTTACGGAATTTACAGCGGAATTTTTTCCGTAATTTAACAGTCTTCTATGTTTAAAATTAAACATATAAAAGCTGCTAAATTACGGGAAAAATTCCACTGGAAATTCCGTAAAAAAACGGAAAATGTACTGGCAGAAAATTACCAGGACATTTTCCGGTTTTTTTTTACGGAAAAATTTGAACTAAAATACAGTTAAATTATGGGAAACTTCTGACAGAAATTCTGTTTAAAAACTGAAAATATCCAGGCAAAAAGTTACCAGGACATTTTTTTTCTTCCAGAATTTCCATCAAAATATTTTCCATAATTTAACAGTTTATGTCAAATATACCAATATTTTGTTAACCCAAAACTGAAATTCTGTCTTCTTACTCTGTCTTTTGTAAAATATTCACACACTTAAAAAAAAAAAAAAAACTTGTACATTTCCAAATACTTTTGTCTTCCAAACCATTGAAGTCTGTATTCTATACCATATATTAATTATAGTGTAAAATATATTAAAGTTAATGTATTTAATATATTCTTAGCATAATTTTGAAACAAAACTAAATTCTAAGTCTTCAGGAAATGTAATTGTAGAACACAAAACACTTAGTTTGAAAGTAGCTCATGCAAAGTGATATAAAAATAAAACCATTCGACAAACAATTTGCAGATTTTATTTAGCAATTTAAGACCATAAATTGACGTCATCTAGTATTTATAACTAACCTTTGCTATTATATATTAAGAGTTAAACATATTCTTGAGCTTGCTAATGTTCATCTTCTGCACATCACAACTAATTTATTGCATTTTACTATACAAATTTCAACGTATAAATTAAATGTATACCTATCTTGACTAGTCCTAGTAGTCAAACAGTTTTGTTAATTACTATAAGATGGAACATACAAAAAATTTCTTTGGAACATGAAAATCATAGTTGTAAACAGGACCAACATACTTCAAAATAAATGAAATACAGGTATAAATATTTAGTTAAAAATCAAATGCTACATAAACCCAGCCTAATGCCAATGACAGTGGAAGACACTGGATTCATGAGTGTGCGCTCTCATTACCTCTAGTCGCTGTGAACATAAAACAAAACAGTCCATTTTATGTTTCAGTTCTGCAAAAAAAGGTTAATCCAACTCTTAGGTCCAGTTACCAAGAACTTGAAATGTTGTCTGACCAGTTCTTGTGCTTCGCAAAGGTTCTTGGTGCACCAGGTTTGATGAGAAGATCAATCACGTTTAAACTTCAAAAGGCTCAAATTTTCCATGGATTCCCAGTCATTCAGTTCATTAAGGGACTTGAACCATCTGGTTGGAATGCAAAGCTGCTTCTTCACCTTCGTCTGCGTCATGTCAGTCGACCTCATTCAGGGTTTGAGCCCAGAAAATCTATAAACAAAGAGAATGGATACTCAAGTTTAACACAGAAACACTTCATGTTATAAACATACTTTTTACAAAAGGCTTCTAAATTACATTACAGCAGCATATCACCTTTCTCATCAGCGTCTCACCAATTGCTAATACCTCTATCACAAACAACAACATTGAGTAATTTTGATTAATTCTGACAGATAGAAAATCTACTCTAGGAGTGTGTCAATTGCAGATTTCTGGCCAATCTTTAAAAATATGACTTGTCAATTCTGATTTTGGCCGATACTGATTGTCTTGTCTGAATATTGCTAAATGCAGAAAACGTCAGTGGGTTGGCAACAGTGGGGTGACTATTGATAACTGCAAACATGGAGACATGACCTGGTGGGCCGGTCTATCAGTCAAACATCTCTAACAAGAGAAGAAAGCGGTTTATTTTTAGATCTTTGCTGAGGTAGAAAAGATCAGTGGATGAAATCACTTTCACATGTATTGGCGGATCACCAATCGTCAAAATTAAGGATTTGGGGAAGATTTATTGGTGCACCCCTAACATATACAATATACAAATATTTTCTTTTGAAAATAAAAACATACACTGATTTTTGCATATTTGTTAAAATAAAGTCACCATGTCATGATTTTATGTTATGAGACATATAATTTGTGAAAATAAAAACTCCTCCACTCCCCCTGAGCTACTATTTCCATCTGAAGAAATCCATCACTCCCAACCAAAACCAACCAATCAGAGACAGGAGGAGAGTCTTAGCGCTGTCAATCAACGTCTTCATGCTGTCAATCAACTTACCATTACAGAAAAACTGTTTATCCACCGTCATCGGTGTCCATGCCTTAACATTCATCCTTAACATTCATGAGAGATTCAGTTAGCTGCAGCGTAGCCAAATGCAAGAGATCAGGGAGAAGTGGGATGAGCAGCACCACAAGAGTTTGTGATTGACACGCTAAGACCTGCCTCCTGGCTCTGACTGTTTGAATCCAGTTAGCACTGGCTAACAGATGAGCTACGTTTTTTTCACAGATTATCGCTCATGCAATATCAGGACACAGTGACAGCTTCAACAAATATGTAAAAAAATATATAAGTAACATAGTGCTGCATTAGACATTATTAGAAAGACACATAACAAAACATGATGCCTGTTATTGTAGAAAACACCACACGCTTCTTAATTTAAACTAAAGGTTTATCAGGTTGAGTAAAACAAAAACAAATGTTCACACCGATTTTAAAGATGCCTAGTTGCTTTCCAGGAAAAGTTCAGGAGTGTCTGGATGCAGCTGTTGAGGAGAGAAAACAAAATAACCATATAAGGAGAAAGAAATATAAACACTAAAACATGCAAGTCTTCCAATAATTAAATCAATTAGTTTTGTTTGTTTGTTTTTTTTACAATAAAATGAAATAATTTGTTCTGACAACAAATTTAGAACAGTACTATTTATATAGTTTTTAAGCTAAGCTACAATAACCAATAGTGAGTTTGCAAGCAGGCATTTCTGTAAAAACTCCCAATTGGAATACTTTTTTTTTTTTTTGCAAACGTCACTTTTATTTACTCTCAGTGATGTTTGTTCCTATTTCAGAATTACAGACTTACAATTTATATGAGGCAAGAAGCTTCTGACCCACTGTAACAGTTTATCAACGTAACCTAATCTCAACATGCCTGATTAGAGCACCGAACATGCAACAAATTTAACGCTGACTAAAACACGATCCGTCGCCACCCCAGTCTTACCTCCGCCCCCAAGTTTACGTTCGTTCTTCGTTCGATCCCACCATACTCCCCACCACCACCCCTAACTACAACTTGCAGCTTGATATTTTTAAAAAGCAGGATTGAGACATAAGTAGCATGACGCCATGAACGGTTAGCTTTTACGCGCCCTGTTCAGTTTGACTTGAAAAAATGGCCGGTACTTTGAATTCGGTTAAATACATGAATAGTAATACAGCAATCACCGCATTTTACTTTTATAATACACAAGCAAACACAGCATTGTAAAAAAATAATCATTTTTGTTAAAAAAAAAAAAGAGCAAAAAGTTTGCAATTATAGGCTGTGCCAGGAGTCTCACGAAGTCAAACGAAGTCAACTACAAATATTTCAAAACATTATTCACAGAAAAGAATGTGTTTTTATTTATTTTACTTTACCAGGGAGGTGGCAGAAAGGTAACTCCATCTCTTAATCAAACCGAAATCCAAAAGATATGTTCCAGGGTCCGGTTAGCGAGCTTGAAATGTCGTCCGACCAGTTTTTGCGCTTCGCGAAGGTTCTTGTTCCCATGATGCAATGCGTAAAATGGAAAATACAGTACAAATACCTGTAAAACTAAAAAACGGAAAAATTCCTTCAAATTTCTACAGTACATTTAGCCGTTTTTTTACAGGTTTTTTTTACAGTGCATTATCAGAGATGAACACTTTTTGATCTTCAAGAACCAAGAGAAGTAGTCCACTGTCCTTCCAGGTTCTCTGGTTAGTAACAGGTCATTTTTGTTCATCAATATGACAAGGACATAAAATGGAAAAAGCTATGCATAGTCATAAGACTTATAAATTTGGTTTTTAAGTTCTTAAAACGACCACATATTAACCCTTCTGCAGTTAGGTAATCTGCACGCCATAGATTTATTGGTGCTGCTCTAAATGTCCTGGTATATCTGAGGACTGGAATCTGAATTGACCTTGCGGTCAATGATGTTGTTATGAAAGCATTTGCTCCTGTCATCTACTGTAAGATATATTCTAAAGGTCAGCTTGCTGCGGGTTTAGCTGCTACGTCACCATGTCAAGGGTTCTCCTTAACCTCAGCACACTGTTCATCAGCGGTTTGCTATGTTCTGTTCGAGGTTACATCAGATTTAAGTCCTGTTAGAGCACATATATGACATTCTATATCCGTACAAGACAGACATACAATATTTAGTTAATTTTTCCTTCATCTGCAGATGTGCTTAATATTGCATCCCTCGTTCTTTTTGGTTCTTATCTATCCCTTTCCTTTCTCTAATCTAAATGTCCAATGGTCCCACATGACCTTCCAGACAATTGCATGCCACTGGCTGTATCAGTGGGCAAGGCCTGTTGAGGGAGATATGCTGACTGACAGGTAATGACATCCACTGAGAGCCGGGATTCCCTCAGGATGTACTGTCTGTTGGCGTGCCAGTCTTTTCCCTGAATCCAGAAATGAAACTACCCTGCTCCACCACTGCCATTTTCATCATTACAACCATCAGCATCCTCTTCTTCCTCCTCACCATCAACGTCAAGATTATCTTTGTGTCGCTGGCATCGCACTGAATCAGTTTTTGCACTGCTTGTCTCCATCACGATCTGTCAAACAGTTGGCTCGTTGCTACAGGTCTGCCCGGAGTTTTTCCCTTTGTCATGATCTTTTCTTGTCAGTTTCCCACCCTTTTTCCTTTCCTTTTCGTCTGTAACTCTTCCTTTAGATCTCTTTCCTCCTCCTGTGTCTGCCAGTCTGAGTCTGTCAGGCTCAACTAAAACTGTCACTTATTTTTACTCATGGATCAGACCAAATGCAAATGAACCTTTGACATTTATTCCCAGCCTTTCTCTCGCTGACCCACTTGTTTTAGCCTGGAAGGTCTTTTGCATTGAATTAATACATTCTGTGGCACCAAGACTGATGAGGTTATAGTGGTATAACAGACTCCTAATGTATGAGCATATGTTTTTATATAAAAGGCAGGGCAGAAGTGGATGTCATAATTCACTAAAGCTGCCATGAGAATTGATGGGAAGCATAGGCTTTGCACCTGCTGCTGTCATTTTCTCTGAAGTGATTGACTTTAATTTCTTTTTATCCCTTCATTACATGTCCTTCCACTGCATATTACAAGCTCAGCTACTAAAAGACCTGACTATATACTCAGCTCCAAGTTATTATCATAGGTGAAAAGATTGTATTTATGAAAAAAATAGTTTTCATGGCCAGCTAACAGATTCACAGTCTCCTGTGATGGCTTCCACAGACTCTGACGCCTTCAAAGCATGATCTTCTCAATGAAGTCCTTCTCTGACAGACTTCGGAAAGCAAATTTCCATTTCTGCCATCATAATGAACCAGTGAAAATAATTTTTCTTTTGAACATTTTCTGACAGCAATATTTCAACATTGATTCCTCTGTTTTTTTGGACACCCAATTTCTAGAAGATGCACTTTTTTAAGAACTAGAACTTCACACATACGTTACAACAGTTTACTTTTAAATTTGTATCATTTCTGTCTGTGTGACATTGCAAGAAATATCAATATTACTGGTTTTTGAGATTTCTTTGTTTTTAAGAATTCATAGTTAATTACAAAGTAACATAAAAATTACTTTTTTTTTACTCAACCAAATCCTACACCCACCACAGATGGTTAAAACAAAATAAACACTTTCAATTAAATATAATCAGTTTATAGACTAAATCAAAACAACTGTAGTTCTAGCTAGCACAATACTAGTTAAGTAATTATTAATAAGCAGAAAAAGCAACACACTTGGCATTAATTAAAACTAATTAAAAGTTCAATCTTACATTTCCTTTTAACAACTGATAGTCTAATTTGTCTTTGGAATTTCCTCAATAATAAAAACACCACAGAAATGTGTCTCAGTTTCTCTACAATAAAAAAAATAAGAGCATATCAGATTTTTTATTTTATTCAACAGTAAAATCTTAGCAACCATGCATTTTCAACTCGTTGCATGTTAGAGCCATAGTCTCATCTTACTTGACATAACAGCTGTGAGAATAAAATCAGTTTTCTTCTTTGATTTCCCTCTTGTCTCACTCAATATAGCAAAAGACTGCTTAGCAGCAAAATGCTGTCAGAAACCATCAACAATAACAAGAGAGGTTTCTAATTATCGCCCCCTTAATCTCCGTCTTGGCATTCATTCTTTATTCTTTATCAACAACTGTGGGTTGTTCATACACAAAAACTGAGAAACAAAAGAAGCATTTTTGCATTTGCTTCCCAAGTTGATTGCTTCAACTTTCGGAGGCCTTGAGAGAAGATATTAGTCTTCGTTTTAATCAGTTTCAACAATTATCGTAACCATTCTTTAAAGCTTCTCCTTTATGTTTTTATGTATACTGCTCAGTTTTTATATTTGCTAGCTACCACTTGCACCAAAAACTGCTAGTATGTATGTCAGTGTATTTATGTAGGATTGAAACTTAACAAAACAGTCTGAGTCAGGGGAGAGCTGTGGGCCCCCGGATGAAAGGCAGAATGTGACCAAAGTAATCCAAGCCTTTGCCATTTCTTATGATAACTGGAGAAAGCACATAATAATTTTACAATTTAGGTGTACGTAGAATTATATAGTAGGGTGCTCCAGACATTGTTGACTCATTGTTGCTAAAAACTTTAAAAGACTGACTGATTTTAGTGACATAGAGGGTGTAAAATATTGAACAAAATGTTGTGCTACATGACTGGCCTTGTTTTTACTCTTACATTTAACTTTATGACAAACAAAATTACAAGAGGATCGCCAATATTTTCTCCAAGTGTATTCTGGGTAACCTTGTCACCAGCCGTCCACCAGCGTCATAATCAGTCACTTGGCAACAGATGGCAAACTAGCTAGAACATTTTTACGGACTAAGTTAACATGAGTGGAGCTCCATGGAGCGACAAAGTGAAAAGGATGGAAAAATATTTTGTTTGTCGTCTTGGAGATGACTCTGACTTTTTTGTAGGCAGCGATTCAGGCCCGCCAAAACTGCCAGCATAGCCAGGGAGCCGGGCTAGTTACAGGTAGCAACTCTTAACATATCATTCACAATGAATTAACTGTAGACTGATTGTAAATTGTATCACCCCAGCCGCCTAGCTGACATCCACTTTTTTCTGTCTCGGCGGTACAGCGGGATGTCAGGGACTCAAGAATGAGTTATAGTCGCGCTTTTGACAGTTCGGGTTGAGCGCGTGCGAGCTACGACGGTATGCCGTTGATAGGTAAGGCTTACATTGGATCCGCCTCAACGTCCAGTTTGAGAGAACGGCGGCGCGCGCACGAGTAACAAAGATGTAGATGTGCACGAGGCGCTGCAACACGCTGCGTGTGCGGCAGAGTCAGCGCGTACCACTGCTTGCCCGCTTCAACGCGCGCTGCTGCGTGCTCGGTTCAACGCTTCAACATAGCTTCAGCAGTTGCTAGCTGCTCCAGGCCCTGAGTTGAAATTGATTGTCAAAATGATCTGATCGCTATCCGTTGTGGTGAACTGCTTTGAATTAGTGTTGTTTCATTATTCTCTTGGTTTTTTATACGTCGTGTCTGTTAGATGGACTTCAGAATGACGTAGTCGCTCTCTGTGGTGGTGAAACTTGTAAGCTCCGCTGTTGCAGGCATGTCTATGTTGTAAAGTTACAGTACAGACCAAAAGTTTGGACACGCCTTTTTCATTCAAAGAGTTTTCTTCATTTTCATGACTATGTAAATTGGAGATTCACACTGAAGGCATCAAAACTATGAATTAACACATGTGGAATTATGTACTTAACAAAAATGTGTGAAACAACTGAAAATACACCTTATATTCTAGGTTCTTCAAAGTAGCCACCTTTTGCTTTGATTACTGCTTCTCACACTCTTGGCATTCTCTTGATGAGCTTCAAGAGGAAGTCACTTGAAATGGTCTTCCAACAGTCTTGAAGGAGTTCCCAGAGATGCTTAGCACTTGTTGGCCCTTTTGCCTTCACTCTGCGGTCCAGCTCACCCCAAACCATCTCGATTGGGTTCAGGTCCGGTGACTGTTAGGGCTGTGTAATAATATCAATTTTGCGATATATATCGATATTTTCTTTCCTAGAAAAAAAATCGACATTCATCCGCAAGTATCGTAACATCCAACTGTCACCCTGCTCACTCACTGCTTGCTTTGCCAGGAGAGTGATTAGGTCATCAGACTTAGTGATTCCTTCAGATGCTAAGTGTCAAGGTTCAAAAGGTATTATTTACTTTACAAATGCATGTAAGCTACAGTTTCTACTGTTTCAATTAAAAGAAACATGTTTTCTCACCACTTCTTTGATTCTTTTTGTCCAGCTGTCGACTTGAAGTCTGTGTCCATGTCCAACCAGAGCCAGGTATTGTGTAGTTGGTGCTTTTAATCAGTTTTCAGCTAAATTAATCCAATCTAACTCTATAACAGTCACAAAATGTCACCAAAATCACTCTGTCCCTCTAAAATATTTCAGAAAATTGCCAAAGTGTATTGAATTGTATCATTTGATGAATATCGCAATATATATCGTACCGTGAGCAGAATATCGTGTATCATATCATATTCTGAGATTATTGTATCACTACTGCCCTTCTGTACTGTATATTATCATGAGCTTTATTATTTGGGTAAAAGGGCCCGGTCAGTAGCCCCGCCCCCGGGCTGCGATTTTGACTTGTTCCGCTAGTGGTTCCAATCACACTCTTTAGTATGATATTCTATTGGCTGAATTTATATTATATATTATTATATTGGTGACAACAGCAAATTACTTTTTTGTCACCAGGTCTTTGTTGTGCAAGTTTCAAATTTTGTAAGATGGCACCTCCATTCCCCTTGATGGATTCTGCTGCAAGGCTGGAGGTTGAGATTGATTAAAGCATAGAAACATAAAATACGTCTTCAACGCTGCCATATAAGCTGGCATGAGAAGTTTGCAGTTATGCTGCCACAAGTGAATGAACTATTACACACACGAAGCTCCGCGTTTGGCTGCTTAATTACACAAGTGCAGGGGTGTTTTGAGATCCCACGGGTTCCTGAGCACACATTCAGACACTCGTGTATAAATCTAATGTCTAAACGACTCTTATAGCTGTCTGTTTTTTCCTACTAATTAATGTCAGCACAGCCACCACGTAAAATGAGGAATGAGGTTAGAATGGGTAAAGAAAGTGTTTGATTAATTAACTGTTTTCTACATGAAGTAAAACAAATTGCTAAACAATGAGGACTCTCACAAGACAGCATTGAGTTGAGTTCAGAAATATTGATATAATGTGAATGTACAGAACAAGTCAGTTCTACTTTGAAGAGCTATGAGTGCAAATTACTTTCCATCTCATAATGGCGTGTTTGACCATGACACAGTGCTCCAATCTCAATGTTTTGTTGGGTTCAAGAGCCCACACAAACAGGTTCAGCCTCAAAATGTATTCACCTACCTAAAAAAAAAAAAAAAGGGCACTCCCATTTTCTTAAACTGACAACCGGACTCTTCCAAATGTCAGAATAATGATACAGATTTTTTTTAAAATCATTTTAACTGCTTAAAGTGTTTGGCCTCGTGACCATCACTACTTTCGGAGGGGAAAAGAGGGTTGCTTGCGAGGCTTTGAGGACCTGTGAAGTACGATGTCCACAGCATCATGATTTTGTTCCCCTTCATCCAGTTAAAGCAATTTTTGGACATATGAGTAAGATACAGTAGTATCACACATGTGGGTAGAGAATGCGCCAAGTCAATGCTGAGAGACCCAGGCAGACCAAGCTGTGACTCTGAGATGTTCTTCCTGTAAGAAGATACCTCAAACACCACAACTGGTTTCTCTATTTGAGTTTAGCTTCAGCATGAATAATGTAGACATGGACACTAGTACAAACACTATTTTAATTAAATAATTATTGATGTTTACAGCTTTCTTATCTGCTTCACTTCCTTAAAATTTTGAACCACCCTAGTCTACCACTTCAACAGCAGCTAGAAAACTTAGGAAAAGTGAAGGGTACGTATTTCTTGCTGGAGAATGATTAAAGCTTATTTGTGCACATTTGACCATTTTTGTAGTCTTAATTCCTCTTTTTGTTAGTAAGTCGTCATAAAGTAGTCCCTCCTTATCCTTTCCTCTAGATAAGGTATTTGAATAAGAATCTGGTTCTTGACTCCATGTTGTCTAATACCATTTGAAATCAGCTATACGCCTGCTTCGATTGTTCAGCTGAAGTAGAAAACATACAGTATTACACTTCTAACATCACCAAACAATAATCATTAAATAACCAGTTCAGGATGAATAAACTGCTCAGTAAATGTAAAAACGGTTGGAGTGCTGCAATTCCTAGCAAAACTCATTATTAAAATATTTTAAACGAGATAATTAGTTCTAAATAAATACATAAAATGTGAGTGAAAATATTTCCTTTGATATTTTTGCTTTTACATTGTTGGGCGAGTTGAATATGCATGTTATATTGAACGATACTGGAGAAAGTGGAGACTAACTGTTGAGTTTAAATAAAATATTCATTGTGAAATCTATGTGAAAGGATGACATGTAAAAACTCGTTAAACTGATCAAAGAGGCTCAGAGAGGGCAGTTCTTTTTTTCCAGGTGTGAAATCCGTTGCCATGACTATTACGCCCTTTCTATGTTTGATGGAAATGCATTTTTAAATTGGACTTTTTAGTTAAGTGGTGGGCTTATTTTTTCTTTTTTTTTGCAGATAAATAGCCAATATAAATTTTCCAGCATTCAGACTTAGAATAAATAAAGCTAAATTAGTGACACATATTCAAAAAGTGTTTGAGTTAATGTCTACCATGAGAATTTATGTTGCATTTATTATTCTTTTGTTGTTGCTGCTTCTCTTTTAAAGACACCCGACATCTGTTTAAATTTCTTGGTCCATGTGTCTTCAAGCTGCGAGAAACAAAATGCCTCTATCTGTATTCTGACACTTTATCCGCTTAAACCAAATTAAACCCATTCAATGTTCACAAGCGGATTCATTGAACAATCATCCAGTTTAGTCTTCATTAGTTTTATTTTCTCCCACGTTGTAATCACAGAATCTTTTTTTACTGTTCTGTGAAATCACAAAAATCAGTTTCAAAATTGAACTGAAAAACAAAGCGTTTCTTTAGTTCAATTATTTTTATTGAGACACTTGTTGCAGTCTATTTACATAATTCAAAGCTATTTAAATAAGTACAAAAACAGAACATAAAAAGATGCAAAAATAGATTTTTATATTTATTGTTCATTGTAAATTACAAGAAAGTATCAAGTATATTAATTAAACCAATGAGGTGCCCTTTCATAGCAACAAAATAAATGCAAAAAACCAGCATACAAAAAATAGTCTGTCTTAATTGATTATGATGTAATACAGTTTTTCTGATTTGTGTGCCAGATCCTCAACTATTTTACTTAAATGGGATGTATTGTGTATTTTCCAGGCACGTAGTGCCTTCTTACAGCATAATCAAATAACTGTTACCTTCAGTTATTATATAAATGTTGTATATATAAAAAGTAACTTAAAGTTATAGCACCTGTGCAATATGGTGCCTTGAAAAAGGCCCATGTCTCTTTAAAGAAGCTCCTACCCTTTCTGACACTCAGCCTTCAACATACCATGACAACAATGTTCCCATGACAACAATGCTCCCCCATTGTGCTGTTTACAATCATTCTCCGAAGTGTTGGACTGAGAAGAACTTTTTTTGATACGCTCAGCGCAGTTTCACCAGAGGTTTAATTGCTGCTGCTCTGACATCTTTCACTTCCTTAAATGTGCCTGCCTATTCAGCTCCTTTTTTAGTGCCAGTGGAAGTGTCGAAGTAGAAATATTCCAAAATGCTGTTTTGCATTAATATACCATTTCGATTTACAAAAAAAAGGTGAACTCTTAATGTTTACAAAATAACTGTTCGACTACAACCATGTCAATGAAATGATCTCAAAATGTGAAAAGTGCTCATGAAAATCAAAAGCATTAAAGTCTAAATGAAACTGCACAACATAAATTCAAACGACAACCTAAAAATAAATTAAGTAATATGCTCATGAAATGAAAAACAATGGTCTTAATCCAAAATATCTACAATATTTAAAATTTTTGAAATTTCTAAAAGGACCTAAGACTGAGATCCATGTGATTATGGAGTCAAATCTTTGGAGCTAATACTATAGTGCAATTTAGTAGAGAAAATTGTGTTTTTATAGGACAGGTTTTCTACATTGTGGATACAATGTGAAAGAGGCACACTTTTTCCTGTATCATTGTTTGCTCACCCTTGAATTGTCCCCAATACACTCCAATGTAGAATTACTTTTGCCCTCAATCCTTTAAAGATTTTTTCAGGTCTTACGTTCTATTTGCTGGTCCTGGGAAAACATTTCCCTCAGTTAGTTAAAGCCATAAATAGAAGGTTTTGTGATAAAATGCTTTGCATATAAGCCAATTAACTCAGCGCAGTCATGACAGCTGAAGCATTTTAGCCAAGTGTATTTCTCTTAATATCCATCAACGATAAGCACAAGTTGTACAATATAATAAACTATGAGGTAAAAATAAAGGATAAAACTGAAAACTTGCTCAAAAGCAATCACACTGATGCTGATTTTATGCTGAAATGTTCAGTTGTTTACATTTTTTGCATATTTTACCAGACATAGCAAAAAAAAAAAGATCCCAGGATTGCTAAATGGGTGACAAGGCATTTGAGTGCAAGCTGTAATCCATTACACCTGATCCATATCTGAACGACTTACTGACTTCTTATATGCTTTCATGACTCGAGGTTAATGAACCAATTGATGTACAGTAATTCAAAGAAAAAGTTAAGATAGGTCTCTAATTGTAAAATGAAGTAAAATAAGGGAACTTTATTTAGCCTAGTCTTGAACATAACTTAAATAGAACAAAAGCTCAATGATTTAAGCATGGGAAAAAAAAGTTCTGGATAAAAGAATGTATTGAAAAAAAATCTAAATGTGATTGCTGTAAACACTATTTAAATAGATTAAAAAGGAGACTTTGAGAGGTCAAACTTTTATTGGAAATCTCTTGTCCTAGTGTTCTTTGAATGACACAATAAGTATTAATGTTATTACATAACGATTTAATCACATTGTGATGTTTTAGAAAAACATATTTTGAATCGGGCAACAAATATTTGACACCACACCCTTCTCTAACTGTTTAAGGACAAAGTCCATCAAAGTATTTACAGCACATTAGCTGGAACTAATTTATAAAAGATCTGGTAAAAAGTTTTGCTAAAGTTACCATTTGCTTAAAGCGTTTGTCAGACATTAAGCTAAAAGAGATGACAGTAGACAGTTCAGTAGAGTGTGTTTTTACTCTTTGCTAGCCTTCTCCAGAAATACGTGAGGCATCTGTATTCCTAGATCACAAAAACCATTGGTCACAATTCAGAGAAGTATAAAAACTGATGGTGTAGAAAACAGAAGGTCAGGGAAGTTTCAAACTTTAAACCATATCATAAAATCTAATGTCTTGGAGCTGCAAATCCAAGACTGTAAATGCCAGGATTCCAAAGCTGTACCCATAAACAAATTAGCCATAAAATAAAAATTATCAGTCAATTACTGCATGAGTTTCCCTCCTCCTGCCAAAAGAAGCTCTAAAACTCATTTCTTCATGAACATTTGTCCTCTGACCGGCTATCCAGTCATGGACATGGACTCAGCATATTTATCAGGCCATATTTTCAACCGATTTTAGTCAACAGAGCAGTTTGTGTTGCTTTAAGTTAGATAGTCTAAGCGTCAAAACCATGTAGGTGGAAATCTGCCATTAATATAAGAAAAGAAAAAGATACATTTTAACCCCATACTAATTACCAATAACCTCTCCACAGAACTTCCTTGATGTACCTCATCTACTCCCTCAGGTAGAAAGGAATTTATTGAAGAACCAAATTCTGCAGTAATGAATAAGTGAACATTTTAAAAACGTCCCCTTTTTTCAGTGTTGTATCTTTTTCTTTTTATTCATGTAAGCTGGCCAACAGCTTTTTATATACCTGGAGCAAAGTTTAATGCAAGGTTTGCTATTTAAAAATCCCTGTCAGCTACTTCGATGGTTTTAAAAATAATCATTCTGGGACGATTGCAAAACAGATTTCTAAAGATACCAGGAAAGAACAATACAAATTGTCTGTGTAACTTGCAATCTGAAGCTCCTCACCAAATCTGTCGAGAAGCAATGTGTACAGTTCTATATCTGTTGTGGTCTCCAACCACGTTTCTAGCTCTTCTCTCACTTTCACTACAGACAAGATTTCCTAGACGTGCTCCAGAGGGACCGCATGTCAGAAAAACAACCTTCACCACAGACTGCTAATAAAGTTTGCAGAGCTGGATGTTTTTTTGTTTTTTTTTTACTGGAAAAAAGCAAATGACTGTTGTGTAAATACAGAAGCTAATGTTGCTAGATTTTAGGGTGAGCTTGTATTTGTGTAAAGAACAAATTCTACATTGTGGGGACTGACTGCTCCTTATGGGGCCCAACACCGAGGCCCCATAAGAATAAGAGCTGTTTTTGGGTTATGTTTAGGACTAAAGTGTAAGGTAAAGGTCAAGTAGACTATAGGAATGAATAGGCCTGTCACGATAACAAATTTTGCTGGACAATTAATTGTCTAAAAAATTATTGCGATAAACGGTAATATTGTTTCAAGACCTTTTGACATTGATTTAATGGAAATGACTAATAATGCACGCTTATTTTCTGCCATAGATAGATACACTTTATTTTCAAAAGAACACATAACACTGGAACTGATAAGCTAAATAAACAAAACAACCAAAAACAAAAATAAAAAGGATTCTCAGTCTCCATTAACAAAAAGCGTACTTGAATAAAAACTAAACAACATAAAGCCAAAGTGGAAATAAATACTGCATTCAACCAAAAGAGTGCAGATTATGAAGTCTGTATACTATATTGCCCTTCAGTAATCACTAGATTTAAATAGAGAAGATGGGCACATCCGACTACCTGATGCAATAGTTCACACTACACGGTTTTTTGCCCCTATTTTCCCCTTGTGCCAATCTTAGATCGTTGGCCGATCTGAGATTGTCGCTGGTGATTTCATAACCGATCATCCTGTAGTGGGATTTAGATCGTCTTGGCCGCTCCGATCTAAATCAGGGGTTTTTCCCGACTGGGAGCTTAACGCAGCCTGTTGAATGTGACAGGTAGCCAATCAGAATGTGACAGGTAGCCAATCAGAATCCGCGCTTTCTGAGGGGAAATTACGGAGGGGAATCCCAAACAGCTGACATGGCTCAACCCGAAGTCCAGCGGACATCGGAGATATGTGGAAACAACATTAATATTTATTCAACATTTCGTGCAAATAATATAGAAATGACAAGGGGAGGAGTTGGAGCCAAATTGCTACCCGGTAAGTTTTCAGCTGTTCTTCGTTATCGTGACATAAATAGGTTATAATGATTTTCATTCCGTCAGGACTTTACGCTGACTCTAGCCACATGCATCACAGGTAGATTCTAGTAAAGCATTGATTAATGCCTGATATTAAAATTAGTTAACTGGACTTGTAGCCATTATTTTTCGCTACAAGTCCAAAATAATGGCTGTGTGGCTGGACACCACACAATTATACCGATTTCTGTCGGCTAATGTGTGGTCTCTCAGGTTGTGAAAATGGACCGACAGTCGGCGCGCTGGACTTTACACTTAGGAAATGAGGAAGGGAGGGTCAGTGGAGAGCACCTGAGTTGAGCTTTTTTTCATTCAGTGTCATCAACAGAAAGAATAAAAGGCAGGAAGAAACGATAAAGCCGATAATTAAAATGAGGTCGATAGGTTTAATTTATCGTACGATTAACTGATTTATCGTTTATCGCGACAGGCCTAGGAATGAACGACAAATGAATGGAAGTCCTACTGAAGATGGAAAGACATGCTGTGTGTATGTGTGCTGACAAACGCTTTTTTCATCTTCAATGACTTTCTTTCTGTAGAATTAGCTGCCAACATTATTTTATATATAAGTTTGGCAAGCTTTTTAAAAATTATTCTCACCATTATCTTTATCATCCAAGATACGGTTTCCTCACATAGTCTTCATTTTGCTCCTGTAGTTTAGATGTTTGTTTAGGGGGCAATCCAAATTTTTCTAAGAGTTGTATTTGTTGTACTTTCTCACAGTCTCCGCACAAACTCATCCCAGACTGAAACGTCTACCTGGAGCTTGAGGATGCACTAAATTCAATCGTCAACGTCTTTGGACCTTGCTTTATGCTTTACATCACCACATCCAGCTTTTTGCATTGAACTTAGTGATGTAAGGTTTGAATATAAGTGGCTCAGCCATGGAAACCCATTCTATGAAGCTCTCTACACTGTTGGCTGTACAAAACAGTATATGCCTCAGTTTCCTCTGACCCTTCCAAGTGAATTTCACATTTCTCTGCTTTGTAGCTGACTTGCTTCCACTTTGTTGTAACACCACTAAAAACTGACTCTGGAATATGTGGTAGCAAAAAAATGTGACAACTTTGCTCATTTGCACATGTGGTATCTTATCTGAATTCACTGAGCTCCCGAGAGCGACACATTCTTTCACAAATGTTTGTGGAAGCAGTCTGCATTAGAAGGTATTATATGTCTGAAATGATTGGTTCAGCAGAATTCAATGATTTGTTAGGGTGAATTAATAGTTTTAGCACAGTACTGTATACTGTTAATCGCTAGATCATTCCTGCCTCTTTAGGAAGTCTGTACTCCATGTTAAACATGTACCTCGTGCCTACAAAGCATCCTAATGACATTCTTTAAATCCAGCTGTGTTGAAGCATGGAATTATGTACAACAAATAGGACAGATACTCATCTGCTGCTGCTTTGATGTCATTTTTATTATTTACTTAGCTGCAGTCTTGGCGTTCATACAAATATCTGTTATTACCTCCTGAAGAAGTGGTTGTGTTGACATCTTTAAGTTGATCTATATTACATTTGTTTAGGGGACTTTTAAATCTTTTTAGGGCTCTTATAAGTACTGATCCAGCACAGGTCATAAAAAATGTTATTTTGGGTCAGACACACAGTGAAAACCATGAGACAGTTAACCAACCGTGAGACAATTAATTTTAAATGTATGAAAGCATATGTCATTCAAGTTCTTCCCAAGATTAACAGCCCAGAACACGGCGGATGTTTGCTATGAATGTTTAACCAGCAGTTCAATATCTGTACTGTCAAAGGTCAGTGAATACATTCACGATGTGACTAAAATATCACAGCATGCATGCAAAAATATCACCTTAGCTTTTTAATGCCCTATGCGATCTTATTCATATGTACTTATTCACATGTATAGAGCACAAAGTACACATAATCTCTCCATAACTTGCTTAGAAGAGCCCAGCACAAGAGACAAATTAGTTATCCTGATTGCAGTTTTACAGTACAGTAAATATTGCACCCAGAAGGAACATAAATCAAATGTGAGAGGAACACTTTTCCTCAGCACGGTTTTATGTTGCAGTGGTAAAATGATTTAATTTGGTTGTAGACTCACTCTGCAAGCTACTGCACTGATTTCATGAAAGCATTAAAAAGCTGCAGATGCTTGGGGCAGCAAACAAAATGATTACTTATGTTGTGTTTTTAAAAATGTTAAAACACTCAGGTAATATAGAAACTGGACTTGGTTTGAGGTTCTTACCATATGATAAACCTTAAAGATGTGCCACATGCAACAAAAAAACATAGATTTTTTCTCACTGCTAACAGAATAATATAAACATAAGAAAGTGGCAATATAACATTAGTACTGGTAGTTAAGTTAAGCTGTCTGCACAGGTGACTAGCGTGCAGACAGTTTTTAAAACTGTGTTTTAAAAACTTTAAAAAATAAGATTGATAGTGCATTTGTAGCTTCCATTTCATTACTGAGCATGCTTTTGTAAGATTTAAAAGGACACAAATTATTATTCCATGTAGGAAAAAAAATCACAATTAATTGGAATTTAATCAAAAACCATATAACGACAAAATAAGCAACATTTCAATTTAATTTTAATTTATTTACTGTTAAATTATTGAATAAAGAGACATATGAGCTCCTCAACAAAGATGTTTTTAATCTGGCATTTAGGTTATTTGACTATCAGATTGGTGCAAAGTGCTATTCAGTTTTCAAGTGTTTCAGGAACATTTGACTACTGATATAATTTCTTTGAAAAAATACTTCTTTAGAAATGTGGACTGTAGACGCTGACATTTGCGATGGGGACATCTGTGCTTGCTGCAACATGTTTTGCATTGAGATGGAATAGCTTCACAGAAATAGGTTAACTCCTTTTTGCAAAACTTGCACACAATAATTGTTTCCAGCATCCCATCAGGCCGATTTTCTTTTTCTTTAAACAAGGAAAGTGGCTTTATCATCTATTGCTGTTATTTGCTGATGATGCTGGTGCAGCAGATTTACCAGAAATGCAATATAAAGGTTCCGGCTCGGGACTTTAGTATCGAGAATAAAGAAAAAGTTAATAATTGTGTTAAAAATTTAAACATATTAAAATCTATGTAACTAATAAATCAAAATTAACATGCTAAAGTCCCCAGCTTGAGACATCTGTGCACCACTGGAGCACCTGGTGAGGCAGGTCCCACTCCGTCAAATCAAAAAAAAAAAAATCTGATTTGTAGTGTAAGTGTAGAGAATGTATCTTTCAATTCTTATTTGTTGTATTTTACTTTGTTTTTGCCAGCTGCCATTCTTGACGATCCTATGGAGTGCAGCAGGGGAGAGCGCTTAGCCATCACGCTGGCCAAAAATAACATCAACAGGAGCAGCAACCGCTCTACAACAGGCAAGCTGGAGGTGGACATCTTTGAATTGCTGAGAGACAGTGAATATGAGATGGGGGAGACAAGTAAGTGTCTTTGATAGCCATGTAAAGTAAACATAAAAAAACATGTCTTCATGTATGTTGATTTTTGTCGTCCTAATTTACAGTGCTGTTAAATAGTATTTGTTCCCTTAAATATTTGCTGTTTTTTTTTGTCACACTGCAATGTTTGGGACTCTCAGACAAATTTTTACTATAAAATAACCTGAATAATTACACAAATACATCCTTTATATGTAATATGAATTTCAGTCCACTGTGCTTTGCAGATTTTTTAAATTAAACATATTGAAGGGTTTCCAAGCAAGAATGCCCTGTATCACAAAAAGGATTTAAGTTTGGACTTTGACTAGGCCACTCCAAAACCTTTAATTTGCTTTTCTTTTGACCCACTCAAAGATGGATTCCATCCCCTAAGTATCACACTGCTAAATGCTGTGTTAGTTAATTCCGTAAGTTTTATATTTTCTTTTTTCTTTTGTTAACTGCCAGATGAGTCATTGATGTTCTCCTGGAGTAACTTCAATATGTGAGCAATTCCTGGGAAGTTTGCCTCTGTTCTGTGTTCTCTCTGTTTGTGCATAATCAGGTATCACTGTGGTTCCCTCAAATCCCAAAGCTTCACAATTGGTTTTGTAACTTTCCTTCTCAAATTGATGGATGTCACTGGCTGCTTCTCATCTGTTCTTGAATTTTGTTAGATCGAGGGAAACTTTTTGAGGTCTTTCGACCTTTTTTATGTGGTCAGAGATGTTCTATTAAATTTTCCTTTTGAATTTCCATGCCTGGCAGTAAGTACAAAAAGCTTTAAAAAATAACTTTTTATGAAATCTACATCTGAGAATGGTATTTTGATTTACTGAAGTTATCACTGACATTAAAATCTGTTTGATGATCTGAAACATTTAACATTGACAAATAAGGAAATCTGTAAGTGGCAAATATTTCACAGCACTCTTAATGTGTGCTTTTTCTGTCAAATCTGAGGAGCAAAACAGGGTGATCCATATGAAATGTGCTGCGTCGGGTCACCAACTGCTCCAGAAAAGTAGCAAAAATAAAACTAAAAACTGTAGAAAAACTAAATGTACTTCATATTACTTTGACATCTTTTCACCACCCACTTCATGTTCTCACCTCTACTAAAGGTCATCTAATGAGACTGTATTCTGAGCAAAGAAATTATATAATTTTGTGAAAGGTCTTTCTGGAACAATGTGTTATGGGAGTAACGGGTAGCTGACATGATTAAACCCAATTTAATCAAGACGATGAAATTATAGCATGTTGCACAAACTTAAAGTCTGTGTTTTCTCATTTATTGGCAACTAAAGTTTTAGTTGCTTATTTTGCATGTTTTCTGCATCAAAATAGTTACTTGTGAAACAATATAGTTAGGATATAAGTAAGCGGAGAGTGAACTTATCTCCATAAAAACATTCAGTCAATGAATTAAAGTTCTTTTTGTGCAACACTTAGTCAGATATAAAGAATAAACAATTCTGTATTTGGGGAAAAAACAAAGTATTGTGAAAATGTTGACACTTACAAATAATCCAAAGTATTCAAACAAATGGATTTCATCATGATGCAACCCTGATTAAATAAAGTAAATTTCAACAATTTCAAATATCCATTTTGTTGAGCAAAGCTACTTTTGGAGCATGTAGGAAACCAGCTTCTTCATGAGATTTGGCTGAAATTCTGGGTTCAGGGGCGTAAAGTGAAAGTGGAATCAACAGCACAATTATTTTAAGCAAGATTGCCATGAAAATTGTAAAATTAAATGAGAAAGCATTTATACTCACCAAATGTTTTAAATGATGCTTTTTACTTGTTAGAGCTGATAACTGGAAAATGGTTTCCTCAAACCTCAAGTTTTATTGTTTGACCTTTTTAAATTTTTATTGAAAACACTTAAAAAATCAATTCAGCACAGTCTGTATATTTAGAAAACGGCACATTTTCTAAACAAACAGTTGCCACAAAAGGCGGAGAAATTGATCTGTATTATGTAGTGGAACAAACATGAAAGATTTAGTGGAGCTGCTTCTATAGAAACACAGATTAACTTACTAGAGAAGCAGAAAACTTTTATGTTTTCTGTCTGAATAAAGACTAACAAGCCTAAATGTTCCTGTTTTTCTGTGTGTATGGCAGCATCTGTTCCTGTGTGCAGCCTAGATATTGTTATAGTACAAATCCTTTGTGTGTGTGATTAGGGCCAGGAATTGGATTAGGGTTGGATCAGTGGCCACAGTTATTGTAGATGGAAATATCAAGCAAGGACCACTGCATGCTTTGCTTCATCACTCACATAAACAGATACACTTAGGAGTGCTTCTAATATTGTACATATTTTATCATATTCAGTTTAAAATAAAAAGTTTATCAAGCACATTTTTCAAGTAATCAAAATAATATCTTTAGAAAAATGCTGAGATGAAGTCTAAACAAGATTTTTGGTGAGAATAATTTAGACGATATTACCAAAAAGTATTTGGTCGAGTCTCTTCACACACTTAGATACTGGCGTGATGTCATCGTCTTGATTAAATTGGGTTTAATCATGTCAGCTACCCTTTACTCCCATAACACATTGTTCCAGAAAGACCTTTCACAAAGATAAGGAGTGTGTTCATTGCACTTTTATTAAACTATTCTTTCAGAAGTGTCTTGATGTGTGTAGAAGGGGACCCAATCGCAGCAGGCAGTAGACGTAGAATGTTGTGGATGTTTTAATGTCAGTCACTGCTCTCCCTATGCATTGCTATGGCAGGCCCCAATTAATAAAAACGTTCATTTTCCAGCAGTGCTGTTGGGTCTGGTGAGTCTCATCAGCTTACCTCTGGTTTGCACTTCCTCAGCGGTGTTCTGTCGGCAGGCGGCCAGACTTGGTGAAGCGGTGTATCTTAGCTGTGGATCAATAATAAGCTGCCATTTATTTTTCCTTGGTGGGGTGGCAACTGGTGTTGTTAATGGCAAGCTCCAGGAACCTGGAACTTGAAGGTTCCTTTTGCAGAATTCTAAATAAACCAGAATCGTATTTTGTGCACTGAGGTCCTGGATGCACTAACTGTTGCCAGTATTTCTAGAGCCCTAGCTCCGTGGACATGGAGCAGACTTCTCGATGTGACCCTCCCAGTAAGCATGTCAGAATAAAAACTGTTTGACTTAGGTGTTGGATTCTAAGGATGTCTGTCACATCAGAGTTTCCTTCTTGAAACACCTCATCCTCCTGCTGCTGTAACCAAGGTTAACATAGTGTATTTTTGCGTCAGTAGTTTTCATAGCAGCCTCTCCTATGTTCATTACTTCATGGCTGGATGTCCAGCAAAAAATATAGTTGGGCAGTTGTCTTTTGTCAGAAAACTGCCAAACCCAACTTTGTCCATTTGATTGAGAGACATAATTAGTCACTCTGGAGAAAATGTCTTCACTGCTCTAATCTCCAGTGGCAGCATAAACCACTTAGCTGTTTTATGTTGCACTTGATTGAAGGTCATGTTACACTGTTCTTGAGCTAATCTGAAGACCACATAAAGTGTGGAGATCTGTAGTTATTAAGTCTATTGAAATTTATGGAGCTGTGCGCACTATTTCATCATCTGCTGACCCTGCTCTGTGATTTACACAGTCCACTTTGCGACTGACTTGCTCATGATGCCAGTCACCTCCACTTTGTTTCAATACAGTAGACTGTGAAATATTTAGTAACATCACAACTAGACTTTCTGTACAGATGGCACCCAGTCATGGTGTCACATTGGATTCCACCGAGCACCTGAGAATGAACCCGTCTTTCACAAGCATTTGTAGCTGCAGTCTGCATGACTTTGTGTTGAATTTTGTACCCGTAAGGCGATGAAAGCATTTGCAACACTGGAATTCAGTGATTTAAATTGATGAGCAAAAACTTTTCACGTTAAGCTACATTTTTAACAAAAACATTGAGTTTCACATAAAAAAATGTATCACATTTTTTAAAATAAAAAATAAAAACATCCAAGTTATAGTCCTAGAAATCAATGCTGATAACTTTCATAGACAAAATGTTTTTGTTAATTTTTCATAACGTTGTGTGAGAGGTGGGATACATTCCACACAGATCATAAATGCTGGGCGGTACCGCCCCCCCGGGGGGCGTTCAGAGGACGGCAGGGGGCGCTGGCGGATATTTTTACGAAAGGGGGGCTCTGGGATGCCTTTGGGGGGCGTTTGGTCGAAGGTAAACTTTACACCTTAAATGCACAACAATGCCAGTTTAGACTTTGAGCAACTTGCTAAAACTGTATTGTGTTACATTAAATCATGCTTGGCTGCAACTATGTAGATTGCAGCTCTTCTTCTCTTCAGTGTTTGTAGCTTATTGGCGCAGCTCCGCTCCTGCTACTAGCTTCACCGGTGCTTCAGTTCAGTTTTACACCGGCTGATGACGTTGCTGAGATTCACTTTGTCTGGTATTTTTGCCAGTTCTGTGATCAAGTGTTTTATTTCCGTTTGAAGGCTGCCCGCTTCCATGGAAGAACAACTGAAAATCTCTCTTATAAACACTCAATTACTAAAATCACGATGCCCTGACTTTGTATCCCTCTGAAAAATGAACCCATTTAAATAAAGAAATTCCTCCACGGGTGACACCACGATAAAGAGCGTTCATTTTATAGCGTTAACACCGCAGCTGTAAGTGGTCCGGTATGAAATGGTGTGATAGAACAACGGTACCACAGCACTTTAAAATTTCAATAATCAGAAAACCGAAATTGTTTCCATTGTTTTAAAAGGTTTATGTCAGTCTGTCTTTTCCCCATCAATACTCTTCTCGACTGCCCTGCACCTTGGGGGTCAAAAAAGACGCGCACATTGCGCAAAACTCTGAAACAGGAGAAGCGGGACATAAATCGGAGCGACAAACTAGATGTGAATTATGGCATAAGAACAGATAATCCGACGCTGAACAGTGAAAAATCAACACATGATGTGAAACACATGACGATTAGGCGGCGCAGCAGGTGATGAGTGAAGATTACTTATGGTGAGCGTCAACAAACGATAAAATAAATCTAGCAACAGTAAAGAAACTAAAGTGGACATAGCAATAAACCAAGAGAGGGTAATACTAATCAAAGGAAGCTAAATGGAAATGAATGAAGAACAAAATGGTATGGCAAGACCTTCCAAGCAATAATTAATACAGAGAACTGTATGGCAAGAATAAACAGACACTATTTCCAGATAAAAGGTAAAATAATATTGTTGAAGTGCCATGGGTTTAAGACCATATCTAGTACTGAGAATAAATATATTTTACAGACCATAACAGTAAATAACTTATCACTTATTTATGTTCAAAGGGTTAGGGTTAGAAACCAACAGAAACACTGAAGAGCAGAAGAGCCATGATTAATAGTTACAGTTCTATCCATGTTTTAATGTTGCAGAGCTCAGTCGGTTTGCAAATAGTTCAAAGTTTAAACTGCCATTGTTTTGCATCTTTTATCTGCTCATTTTGTGCAATATTTAACAACTAGAAAATGGCAAAGAACAAGAATATTCTTCCACTCTGGCTGCTGTAAGGTCTACCAATTTTAACTTGAATGCTCATTGCATTTTTCATAGACACTTGTGAAAATAATTTCTATTCCCATGGCTTTTTTGTTCTCTGGGAAATTATTTTTGATGATAAATAAACAAGCAACAAGCATACAAATCAAAACATCTACAATAGTGATAGTTATTTCATTTCATTTCATTTATTTATTTATTTCGAACAGACATTAAAAACAGTCAAAAAAGAACAAGAAAACAAAATAGAATGAGACAAACTTAAGAAATAAAATGTAAAACAAATTATTTTGTCCATGTGACATGCAATTTTATATTTTCTGTTCGAAAAGGAGCAGGTAGAAGATACATCTTATAATATCCTGCCCCTTTCATACCATTTGATGTATTATCAATTGACTTTCAGAACATCAACAAGAGACAACTTGTTTCCATTTTTCATTATGTTTAACTATGTACAATTATTTTAAGTACTATTTATATAATCATTTACATTATAAACTATTAAACATGTTATATAGCATATTTTGAAATGAGTTCTGCTTTAATCAATTTTTAAACTGGTTTATATTAATAATAAAATAATAGTCAGTGTAAGTAGCCTACAAATTCTTTGGTGGGGGGTGGTGAGGGACCTGGATATGGGTTAGGGGGGCGCTGGCACAAAAAAGGTTGAGAAACACTGGTCTAAGCCATTGCCTATGTGGTGTTCCAAGTGAGCTGAATCAATGCATAAAGCTAAGCTTTTTGCTGCTCTGTATTGATTAAACTATAACCTTTCTGAGCTGAATGTTGCATCGACATCAACCTTGTTGCAACCAGGCGTTCTCATGGGGGCCAAAACTCCATCCTGACAATGCAAAATATAATTTCCAAAGTACTGGTGAGGATGAAGGTTACAACTTACACAATAAATACAAACATGGCGCATATTTGTGTGTGGCATCCTTGCTACATTTGGTTATTGCACTTTGGATATGCTGCAGATGACCTTATCTTTGAGGTCAAATTGATTCCATAAATAATAGCAGGCTTAAAAAAGTATGGAAAATAGACGTTAGAAAAATTTAACTCACCAATACCCTATATATATATATATATATATATATATATATATATATATATATATATATATACAGGTCCTTCTCAAAAAATTAGCATATTGTGGTAAAGTTAATTATTTTCCATAATGTAATGATAAAAATTTAACTGTCATATATTTTAGATTCATTGCACACCAACTGAAATATTTCAAGTCTTTTATTCTTTTAATACTGATGATTTTGGCAAACAGCTCATGAAAACCCAAAATGCCTCTCTCAAAAAATTAGCATATCATGAAAATGTTCTCTGAACGAGCAGTTAACCTCATCATCTGAATCAGCAAAGTAACTCTAAACACCTGCAAAAGATTCCTGAGGTTTATAAAAACTCCCAGCCTGGTTCATTACTCAAAACCGCAATCATGGGTAAGACTCCTGACCTGACTGCTGTCCAGAAGGCCATCATTGACGCCCTCAAGCAAGAGGGTAAGACACAGAAAGACATTTCTGAACCAATAGGCTGTTCCCAGAGTGCTGTATCAAGGCACCTCAGTGGGAAGGAAAAAGTGTGGCTGAAAACGCTGCACAGTGAGAAGAGGTGACCGGACCCTGAGGAAGATGGTGGAGAAGGGCCGATTCCAGACCTTAGGGGAAGCAGTGGACTGAGTCTGGAGTAGAAACATCCAGAGCCACCGTGCACAGGCGTGTGCAGGAAATGGGTTACAGGTGCTGCATTCCCCAGGTCAAAGGTCAAGCCACTTTGAACCAGAAAGACCAGCAGAAGCGCCTGACCTGGGCTACAGAGAAGCAGCACTGGACTGTTGCTCTGCGGTCCAAAGTACTTTTTTCGGATGAAAGCAAATTTTGCATGTCATTCGGAAATCAAGGTGCCAGAGTCTGGAGGAAGACTGGAGAGAAGGAAATGCCAAAATGCCAGAAGTCCAGTGTCAAGTACCCACAGTCAGTGATGGTCTGGGGAGCCATGTCAGTTGCTGGTGTTGGTCCACTGTGTTTTATCAAGGGCAGGGTCAATGCAGCAGCTATCAGGAGGTTTTGGAGCACTTCATGCTTCCATCTGCTGAAAAGCTTTATGGAGATGAAGATTTCATTTTTCAGGACAACCTGGCACCTGCTCACAGTGTCAAAACCACTGACCATGGTGTTACTGTGCTCAATTGGCCTGCCAACTCTCCTGACCTGAACCCCATAGAGAATCTGTGGGATATTGTGAAGAGAAAGTTGAGAGACGCAAGACCCAACGCTCTGGATGAGGTTAAGGCTATCGAAGCATCCTGGGCTCCATAACACCTCAGCAGAGCCACAGGCTGATTGCCTCCATGCCGCATGGAAGGCTGTAAAAGGATTCCTGACCAAGTATTGAGTGCATAACTGAACATAATTATATGAAGGTTGACTTTTTTGGTATTAAAACACATTTCTTTTGTTAGTTGGATGAAATATGCTAATTTTTTGAGACGGGGATTTTGGGTTTTCATGAGCTGTATGCAGAAATCATCAGTATTAAAACAATAAAAGACCTGAAATATTTCAGTTGGTGTGCAATTAATCTAAAATATATGAAGGACCTGTATATATATATATATATATATATATATATATATATATATATATATATATATATGACATTATTTCTTTTGCATAGGAGTCTTTTTTTTTTTGTACTTTTTAATCAGTTGTATTAAATAGTATAAAAAGTACAAGAGCCAGTTTGTACAGTTAGTCACAATTTCAAAACAAATAGCAGCATCTTGGCTTGCAGCCAAATCAATCCACTCTATGTTTCAATAAAGTTGCACAGACAGGTGCAGATATTTTTATGTGTGCATGCCAAGAGAGGAGGATCATACATATGCATATTGTTCTGCAGCAGTTAAGTCATGTGTCATGCTGTAGTTCCCACGGGTGACTGAAAAGAACAATTATTAATAATTTGATTCTCTGTCTCTTCAGCCCTAAAGAAGTTTACCCACTTTCGCACACATGACTGATAATTGCTTCTCTTTTGCCCCAGTAACCAACACAAAACTACCAGGACTTACACACACCTTGCACACACACAAGAGCGGCACAGTTCTCTGCTTTCCCCCAGCTCCGCACCACAGTCAGCTGTGTTTTAATTATAAAGCAGGGATTATAAGCTGACAAGAAACACCATTCTATGTTCCAGTTTGAAAGATGAAAGCATGTGTACACAAGAGAGGAGTAAAACTCATTTTCACTAAAATGTTTCTGTCAAAAGATATGTTTTCAACCCCAAAGGTAAAGCCTTTAAATCAGTCCTTGTAAATGTAGAATTCAGAGAACAAGACAAGATGTGTGCCACTTTTGGGGATATTATTCCATTCATGTGCAAATATTCAAATACCAGATTTCAGCTTTTAAGCCTCCAGATATTGCTATTTCTGTCTCTGTGCCTTTCTTGGCGTCTGTCTCTCTGTTGATCTGTGTCTCTTTCCGTTTCTATGTTTCCTGTCTCCATATGTGAGCACATATCGCATTAATATCAACCCTTCCTACAAGATTAGCTTTCGACGGATTGACATAGATCTGGGGACATGTATTTGTCCATATTCATGTAGCAGGAAATTCACTTTAGGCATTCAAACAAGTCTGTCTCTACCTGTTTGTTTAGAGTTTGTAACAGTTTCCATGAGTATCTGTTCAAATATGACCAAAAGCTTTATTAGATACATTTCCCTGCTACCTAATTCTAAAATTCTCACTCTATGTGTCTCTGTTTCCTTTCAGTGTGCCAGATAATGTCTAAAGGGGTTGTGGCAGTCCTCGGCCCATCTGCCAGTCCAGCTTCTAACTCCATCATCAGCAATATATGTGGAGAGAAAGAGGTGAGTCCCTGCACCCTACGGGCTCGTAGCCCGCGCTCACAGCTTGACCACAAATAAGAGCTTGGAAAAATAGAGCTGCTCATTAGCAGCTATGCGTTTTTTTTATTTATTTTTTTTCTGGTAGAATGAGGAGGAATGAAATGCAAGCTGCTGGTAAAATGGTAAAACACTTAATGATATAAGTTTCCACTCTAATCGTAGTTGTATCAAAGCACTGCTGGACATTTCAGTTTTGATTTTCTTCTTATTAGCTTGGAGCAGTTTGGTCCCCAGAGGACGTTGCTTATTTACAAAGAGAAGTTATGTTTTTACTTCTGCTTGATGTTTATTTATTCCAATAAATCACATGTAGTGAGAACAAAGTAGCTGCATGAAGCTGTTTGCTGCTTAGTCAAAATAAAAACAAAGGGGGATTTTGATGTATTTGTAAGATACAAAAGGCATGTTTTCTTTTCTGAACAAAACAAAAAAAGGGTTAGAAATGTGGCTTTTAAACTTAAATTGTGAATGCTGGTTAAACATAAAGTACTTTTACTCTGACAGATTTTTTCAGATTTGATGGTAATATAAAGCTATAAGCAGTATTTCAAAATAGCTTATGTTTTATAAACAATAAGTAATTTGGTGTTAAAAGATTAGCGTTTTTTTTTTTTCTGGTAATGAACTGCCACAAAATATATACCAGATTTTTTACTTCTGTCTTGAATTTCTGTTTTATAATATATTTACCACCAATGACAAAAAAAATATACCAAATATACAATTCTTAAGGAGCAAGTAGTTTAAGTTAAGTAATATTTCAAAAGAGCATAATAAATCTTATGTTTTTTGAACAATAACAATAGTTACTGTTAATCCGTTGCTAAGAGACGAGCGGTTTTCTGGTAACCAAGTGCCACGAAGTAAACATCTGATTTTTACTTTTGCAAAATTTGCCAACTGTAAATTTCTTGTGTCTAAGCAGATAAGCAGTATTTTAAAAGAGCTTATGTTTTGTAAACAATTATTAATTTGGTTTTAAGAGATGAGCGGGTTTTTTTCTGCTAATGAACTGCCACGAAGTATAAATCAGATTTTTGCCTTTGTGTTGAATATCTGTTTATAATATATTTACCCCCAATGACAAAAGAAACCCCCAACATTTTCACTTTTCCACCAAATGCACAATTCTTGTTATGTAGTAAGTAGTTTAAGTTAAGTAATGTTCCAAAAGAGCAGAAGGAATCTTATGTTTTTGAACAATTACAATATTTGTTGTTAATCTGTTGCTAAGATACGAGCGCGTTTTCTGGCAACCAAGTGCCATGAAGTAAACTTCTGATTTTACTTTTGCCAAAGTAAATATCAGAAGACAGTGGACATTAGCAGTAGTCTTTTCCCCAATATAAGCTTTTTAGCTATTTTGTTTATTAGCCATCCTTACCAAATTGGCTAGTTTTAGCTTATACACTAAGTTTAACATACTGAATGGAGTAAGTCCATGTTACTCAACATGCTTGTGACTCTCCACATGCTATTGAGTACATTGAAGCTTATTTTAGCATTGATGCTCATTTTTAGCATCAGAACGCTGGGTTCCATCCGACGAGCACACTTTGGCATGTCCCGTTTAAATTTCTTGAGAAATATTCTAGTTCCTCATATAGTGTGCAGGTGTAGGACATTTGATTCTGCAGGAATTCACAAAGCTTAGCAATCTCCTTTATTTTTTGCAATTGTGTTTGTTGTTCGCTATTTCTGTACCGAATTATAAGCATAAATTGCATAAAACACACACATATCCAGTCCTGCAGTGAAGAACAATTTGCATTTTGTTAAAATCAGGTCACAGTTCTCTTACTGTGAACCCAAATATAGCAATTGTGAAAGTGATTAAAGTGACTGAAGGTCGTGGTTGTGGAAGTCATTATCTGAATTTGCTCTCCCTAAAACTTTTTTTACTGCATAAGAGAGGAATCATGTTTGACATGTTGTGTCTAATTCAAGTGATGTGGATGTTTTTAAAACACCTCTGTCTATTGTTAATTGTCATAGAATGTTTCACTCTATGAACTGATTCACTCAAAGATGAACTGAAATGACTGAAGTTTAACCAACTCCCAACAGAACAGAGATTCTTTAGTGTTCAATCATGGGTTAGCTTCTTAACGAAGTTAATTCATTTGAGTTCTATTAAGTAAAAACAAATTCTCTATTTGACTGTTTCACACTCATACAGTTTGTCTTCTTTTTAACACAACATCAGAATTTTAATAGGTGCTTATATGGTTTTATTTGATAAGAGCAAACTGATAAATGCTTTTTTTCCCCCTTAAGAACCTAAAAGTAATTGCATAGTCAGCACCTGTTAATCTCAGTGTTGAAATTGTTCCTGCCTTTACAAAGTCTGAAATGTTTGGTGTAAATTTTAAGTAGTATTTAGACATTTTATGGTACACTTTAAATTGCAACAAAGATAGTGTGCCACATTATAATGAAGGAATCGATAAGAAAGAAGGAAATCTGAATAAATGTGACAGGAAGTGCTTTTATTTTGAAGACCTGGAAGTCCTTCTGTAATAATGCCATCGTTACACAGAGAGAAATTATGTTTATGGGAATTTAAGTATGTTTTGCTCTGAAATTATCCAAAATCAGTTATTACTGAACTCAGTTTTATGGCTATTTATGTTGCTATTGTTAAACATTATATCTAACATGACAAGATTGCTACAGCCTACAATCCACAAACATCCCTTGAAAAAAAAAAAGACAATCAAGGCCATCCTTCAACGGGTGTGAATGCATCAGAGCTGCGGTTTGTGGTTTATTTACTGACGTAGTTTCACACCTACATATCAAGTAAAGATTTTTCATGAGACTTTTGTCTTAAATCTTATTTCTGTGACTTAAATGTGACCCATACGATGCTCTAAGATAAAGCTTACTCTATTAGTCCACAGAGAAGCTGTCCTTTTCTTCCTGTGTGGATCTGATCCCGACATGACTGCAGTAGTAACAGGCTTCCAAATGCCACCTTCTTCCCTACAGTATCTTTTGCTGAAATAAAGCCTAATGAGAGATCAGCCGGCTATAGTAGGAGACAGACCAGGACTTCCTGTTGCTAAAAACCTCTGGTGGCTCTGAGTGAGGGGACTTGCTGCTTTGAAATACTGACTGTCATATCACCACTGTACAAATTTTACGTTGACATCATGAAAGAAAAATCCAACAAAGAGGAGTTAATATACGACCAGCAGGTTTAGTTTCCCCACACTTTCTTAAATTTCATTCTCGCATATCTGTTCTTATTGTAAACGAAAGGGGTAATCGTCAGGATTAACATAATGCTGGGAAGCTCAGCCAATCATGTCCTTTTCTGAGGGAAAGTGACAGGATTATAAGATTTGCTGTTGTCGGAGTAAATTAATCTTTGTATTTTTTATGTTTAACATGACATTAAGCAGTGATTTTCAGGAGCCCTGACACCAGAGCTGTACTCAACTCCACTTAAGTTAACAGTAGATAAAATATTATTTGCACTGCAGTCACAGGGAAAGTAATGCAGCGAATTATACCATACCATACATACCAACTTTATTTATAAAGCACTTTAAAAACAACCACAGCTGATACAAAGTGATGTACATTAAAACACAACATATCAATAATAAAAAATAAAAACTCTTACAGTTTAAAAACAAAACATACAATTTAAAACTAGATTATCACACATACCTTGGCAGCTTCATAGAAACACATTGCTGAGTTTATGATTGGTCAGGTTTTAGTGTTATATTTTATCCTTATTGCTCTTGGCGATGCTACGAGGACTTTTTCAGAGGAGTGTAACGCTTTAGTTTGAGTTCTGCTGTTGAGCAGCAAGGCATCTTGAAATGCCTTGCTGCTGAAATGTGCTATATATGCCTGCTTTGTCTAACTACACATTAAGCCCTTTTCAATGACACCTGTGTTATTTAAAATTTCAATCAGAGCAGTCTAACAGAAATAGCAGTATTTGATTTTCGTCTTCTCTTTTTATAAAAAAAACAAAAAAAAACCGTGCAGTCAACTTTTAATTGAGAGTAGAAAATTTGAACAACTGTTTATTCTGTCGCTGTACGTCAAGTATGAATAAAGTGCTGCAACTTGAACTTTCTGGGCAGACACTGTATGTTACAGTAAAGGTGCTACCCAAAACTTTCAGCCCTTATGGCAAATATGTTTTTCTTGTTTGTAAAGCTCATAATTGTTTTGGTATTTGCTGTAAGCAAATTACACAATAGTTGCTTAATAACTTAAAGTAACTTTTACTAAAAAAATGTTTTATTACATATTTGTTAAAACTGTCACTATGTCTTGATAGTGTAATACAAGACAGATAGTTTCTAAAAAAAAAAATCTCCGCCTGCTCTTTGTGGTTCTACAGCCATCTGCAGAATTACACCACTTTGTCAGAAACAACCAATCAGAACCAGGAGGAGGGTCTTAGCGCTGTCAATCAACTTTTTGCTCAAACCCTCCCCTGCCCTTTCTCTTTTCCTGCAGCTCTTTCCCCACAACAAAGCCTGCTGTGAATATACAGGCTAGTAAGTATGGCCACTGATGACTGCGGATAAACAGTTTTCCTGTAACAGGAAGTTGTTTCCCTGCCATCAGCACAGCAGCAGCAAACCGGCAATCTTCGGCAGCCCATACATGAGTGGGATTGGCAATGCTAAGACCTTCTTCCTGGCTCTAATTGGTTGTAACCTTGGGAAAGCTTTGCTTCCTCTGGTCTGAATGCAGAGGAAATGATGGATCGCTTAAGTCGTCAGTTACTTAATTCAGAAATCCCAGGAGAAATGTCACACCATCTCTAAGGAAGCTGACAATTGTTTATTGGAACTTCAAGCAAGAAATAATCCTAAGCATATCTCAAAGCCCACCAAGGCTCAAGAAAATGTCCTGGAAGTGACCGTCGTTGTCGACTCTCTGGCACTCTACTGAAAATCTCTGGTAGGATTTGGAGAAGACGGTTGCAGCATGCAAACCCAAGATTATCAATTAAATGGAGGCTCTGTCCTTGAGGAGAAGACTAAGATTTCTCAGAAATGTTGCCAGAAGCCAAAGTCTGGCAGTGAATTGCATTTGAAGAAAGTCATAACAGAAAAAGTGTGCTCTAGTAAGTGGTAAAGATGTTTTTTATTAAGAGGCTGAGTAATGCAATACTCACCGTAGGTGGCATTTTATGTTTAACTTGAATAAAACAATATTGTGTTGAGTTATTTAAGTTGTCCTTGTTTAATCTGTTTGCTACAAACAGCTACTGTTAGCAACCTAAGTAATGTGGACCACTACTCATTTTCACTTGATTTTAAAGGATAACTTTGTCCTGAATTGTTTGGAAGGATAACGATTCTTTGGCACATTGACCTTCTTAAGCTAAAGTTTGGAGCCCGTTACACTTCCCGTCAACTTTGACTTTTTTTTTTCTTTCTTTTTTTTTTATTATTGAACGTTTTGTAGTATTCACATGGCAGACAGAGCTGTGAATGTTTGCCATCACTGAGAAGGTCCTTTTGACGTGTGCCGTCTATTTTCTCTGCTCCTTTGAAAACTGTTGAGCTGTAAAATGGCTTGCAGTATCAAAGCGTGAAATAGGTTGATGTGACACATTTATCACCTCAAAATACCATCAAGCTAGATTTAGTTTAAGAGATTAGAAGGAAGATCTATAAGATCATAACCTGAATCTTGTGATACAAATGCTCAGATTCTTTTTGGACATGTAATTTCCCGGACACTAGACAGCAGATTGTCATATCATGGACTGAAATCACTTTCTTGGGTAAACTTTGATTTTCTGTGGTTTGGTGCCATTTTGTGTCTGCGTTGAATACGGTGGTGGGAAATTGTTTGATGAAATTTAAATAAAAAAAACTTTTTTCAAAATTAATATCCATCTCTGGTAAAATAATTTTTGTCTTCACTGTTTCTGGATCATGAACATGAAGGAGTGGCAGGTAGCAGCTTATGCATGATGTGTGGTCCAAATGGACCTGCATGTCTTGGTCAACAGAGAATTTACAAGGAAAGATCAATGCTGGTCTCATGTTACTTCTGCAACCTAACCAGGACTACATCTAGCTCTCAATGCTCCACATAGTCACACGTCTACATCCTCTTAAGCTTCTTGTGAGGTAATGAAAGTGGTGTTGCTGTTTGTTGCTTGACAGTGTTGCAGACTGACACCGAGAGTGTCCAGATAAACACCAAGCTGTTTTATCTCACTGTTAGGCTCCCCAGCTCATGCTTAAGGTGTGGAAATCAGGATGATTATTGTTTAGTCATTGCCCTCTGTTTAGCAAAGAAGATTATCATAGCCTTTTTTCCCCCCCTCTGATAAATCTGTCTACAGTGACCAATGTATTTCAAAACAGAGGGAAGAAGGGTCTGTATTTGTATTGTGATATTAATACTAATTCATATTAATGGATACTTATGAAGAGCAATATTGCCTTATTGATTTTCTGTTACATTAGAAGCGGCTGAATGATTTACTTCTCCTCACATTCACCTCTTCCTCACCTATTCCGTCACTGGCTGCACAGATTGTGGCTTAATATTAAGCGTTCCCTGTAATTGGCCGAATTAGATGCCAGTAAACATGGAGAGCAGCCATCATCATGTCCATAATGATAATCCACCAATGACATCGCCCCTATTTATTGGACCGGGAAGTGGCGGGGTAAGGGACTGCTGCACAGAATAAAATCAAGCTAGTGAGAGAAACATGGCCAGGTTTTAATCCACTCTACAGCGATATTTCACCATTATACCGAGGTAGGAATCTGTGAAAATTAAAGAGCCTTGGTATCTCAATGTCATTTTCACAAAGGTGTCCATCAGTCATGTATTGATTCACTGCACTGTTAGGTGTTTTTAATTGATTTCTTTATTAGATTAGAGTCACCAGCATTGCCATTACCACCAATCACAGAGAACCCCTGGTACTAATAGAGCTACTTGAACAGGGCAGAAGTAACAGAAGGTTCATCATGCAGGAAAATTTTGCATCGAGAAAATGTTTCCCCGCTGAGCAAGAAAGCGTTGAGCTGCAGTCATGAAGGGCAAAGTCATCTTTAATGAGTTGCAACACTATTAAAATTCAGCTTTATTCAGTAGCACAACAGAGAAATCAGCAGTCCACTGGGAAATAATGTAAATCTTTATTCTATGCGCAATAGCCAAATAGTGTGCAGCAGGCCTTTGAGGACTGTTTGGGTGGGGGAAAAGTAAATTAGAAAGAGCAAAGCGAACCAGAAAACTGAACTTGTTTTAAGTCATATTTCACAACGATGCAGATGGCAGCAATCGGGTCAACAGAGAGGTGCTTCTCTGCATCTATGAATTGTGCAGGTGTAAGATCACTTAAAGGTGCAGCTAACAACTCAGCAGACCCCACACAAACACAAACTTAACAACGCTTTAAAATGCTTTTTGCAAAAAAATAAAAAAATGGCCACCACATTTTCTTCCAGTAAATGTTTTCTTTGATGAACCCAAACACTTTACAGCCTGAGTAGTTAGCTACTCTGCTGTGAAACTAAACAGTCATATTTGCAATAACTCAATATGCCTTTTTTTTTTTTTACATAAAAAAGGTTGTAAATACACATACATGTACTTAAATTTCCTTTTTATTTTTTATTTCCTCTTAAATTTAACTGTATACTTTTATTCTGAGAGCGCTTGAAACTGAAGTCAAATTCCTCTGTCCGTTCTTTTAAGGATGCTGCAACTTTCTTTATTTAACAAATTCATAATCTCAAATGAATGATGCTATGATGTTATGCTGAATGCTTCGAGTAGTCTATTGGCTGGAGCTGCATGCTTTTCTCAACCACAAGTAAATGTTATGCAGATTTATTCTGGACAGTGGCACAAAATACATTTTTGTGACATCAGTTTTTCCATGGTTTCTCTAAATGCCCATTTTTACTGTGCAAACTAAATTGCAAAACCTTTAAACTTTTCCTAACCTCCACGTGAAGCAGAAAGCAGATTCTAATGTTATTGTTAATTCAGTGTTGCTCTATACATTTGACCATTTTAAAGGGACACAATTTTAGATAACCAACATTATAATTAAATACTTAAAAGTAATATTTACAAAAGCTGACAAGAACTGCATTTTAAAGTTAATTCACCAATGCACTGTCGTCTTCCACACATACTCAATACAAAGCGGTTAATCTTAACACCTCTAGTTTTGGCAGGTCAGAGCTCTATAACTGAAAGTGATCTTTTTGGGTTGTTGCATATGTACACAATAAATTATCAGTACAAAAACCCACTGGAAGTGCAGAAAATACAGAATACTCTTGACATCCCAAACTGTAGCCTCTCAATGATATTTGTTTACAAAAGGTGGCGGCATGTCAGTCGGATCCACCGGTGAGAACATTCATGTCCGTATGTAATCGCCTACTGTTGTGCGTACCTGCCTCAGAGCACCTAATCATTCACCGTGACCGTATGAAAGGCCAGCTGCTGGCGCCCTGAAGAGTCATTGCCGGTGACAACGGTGGCAATACTGTGGCTGACAAACCTCACTGGGTGACCAGTGCATCATCTTCCAGTCTCCATAAATCACTCCCTGGTTTCCACCACGCAGACAGAGGAGTGGGACTGAGCCCATCTGGGTTTCACACTAATGGTGACTAATAGAAAAATCCTGCCACTGCAGAGAGGGAGTTGACTGTGCATCAGGTTGTTCCCTTTAACAGTGTGAAAAGAAATTCTTTTGATCGGAGATTTTCAGGAAAATGCTAAATAGTAGCTTTATGTTTGAGGAATGTAATTCTAGGAGCCTGGTGAGCGACGAACCATGTTCCAATGCAGCGTTTCAGACTGTTTAAAAGTCTTTAAGTCGGATGTGATGTCCAGATCTTCACAGACTGTTATGATTCTAGGTCAGTAGCTTTTGTAATATCTTAATCTAAATTTATTAGTTGTTAGAAATGGCATTTTTATAAAGCCCTCGTTCCATCCCATCTCAGCTTGGTTTGCATACCACAGTTCATCAAATTAGGCTTTGATTAAATCCCTTCATCTCTTACTTTTTTATCTAGTATTAAGAATGAAAGGATCTTTCTGATTACAGTTAAATGAGGGTTTATGTAAAATCCTCAATTTAAACTTTATATAGTGTTATAATGTTATTCAAAAAACATATTTGAAGTATCGCTTTGATTCTTGGTATGCATGAGAACTCCTTTAATCTCCCGTGGCAACCATTCAGGGTTGCCTAAATGCTGGCCTCCAACCGAGCAGCCGCTCCACAGAGGGCCCTTCACCTCCACCTTCCCCACCAGACTAGTGGCAGCAGCTATTAACAAACACCTGCTGATGTTATCGTATGAATTATTTCTCAGTCAAACGTTCCTAATAACGGTTAGTAACGTCACAATGAGAAGCGTTGTTGATGACATTCTGAGTGCTGGAAAGACAAGAAGCTTCTTTAAAGAGAGGCAAAATTCAAATTTCTTTCTAAGGTGTGTTTGATATATACACCATTTTTAAAATAATTGAAGCTAACATAAATTACTTGATTGTGCTATAAAATGTGACTGTGCCTGGAAAATACAAAATGCAGTTGTCTAAGCGAAAGTTTATGAATATTAATGTTTTTTCTGCTGTCTTGGGGATACTATCTCTCCTTGCAGGAGTACGTAGAGTTTAACCAGATGAGCTTTGTTACACCGGTGCTCAGGCTGGATTTAGAGCTGGACCTGAGGTCTGATGGGCAAACATAATGCACACTGAAGTGAGGCTTGTTGTCAGCAGAACCATGGCACCCAGACAGACAATGTTTAATCAAGTCAGAAAACTGTTTGCAATTTGAGTATAATTTACTTGGCAATTATACTGTGACTTTAGTTTAGCTCTTAAGGTGTTGGTGCACCTGGCAGAAGCTCTATTTGTTTGATTTTTTTTTCTTTTTTTTGCCTGTCCTTTCTAGTCTCCTGCGGTGCAGTGTTTTTGTTTTGTTTGTTTTTTCTGCTCGAAATAGCAATGCTGTGCAGGTTAAATTATTTCTGGTTCATGTCTTTACAAGGTTGAATTAATTTCTATTTGAAGTCGAGTGATTTCTTAAGTGAATGAACTCTGTGGATTTTGCTGTACACAGATATTGAAACAATCTCTGAACTGAGCAAGGAGACAAACCCTATCCTGGACGGCAGACTGCTTTAGAGTGCCCTCATGGCCACCATTGACCACTGGAGTCAGGTCTCACTCTACGCGTGACTCTGAAAGGATAAAATAGATAAAGATCCATTTTTTTTCCAGGAATAATGTTCAGTATATAATTTTTTTTTGCATGGTTATGACTGGGGCAGACCTGTGAAGTATACTGCATTACCAATTAATCATTCTGCAAAGACGGATTACTTTAGCTTTTTACTGCAGATACATCACTTTATATTGATGTTTTATGACATCAATATAAAGTGATGCCAAAAAACATTTCTTCATTTTGCTGTCCAACTTATACACATGATTTGAAATAGAATAGAGTAGAATGGTTTGAGGTAGAGGTAACCCAGTTGAAATGTTCTCCTTGTGGCTATGCTCGCCTCTAGTCTGTCTTCTAGATGTTTTCCAGAGTGGATCACGTTCCTCTGTACATGCTTTACATGCCACAGTTCACCGTTCTTTTCTTTCTTGTTACTTTTAATTGAACATATATGAGCAAAAACATTTGGTTGGACTTTTTTCATCCTTTTTGTGTGTACATCTTAACAAAATTACAATAATGCACAGGTAAATTTTCCCGCTATTTGTGTCTTACTAACCTACACAACACAACGTTTTCTGTTTCTTGTAAGACAACTGAAAGATACACTAGGTGGCAGATGTCTGATGATAGTGAGTACATTGTGTTTGCGCAATGACAATATCTGCCGATTCCCAGCAGACTGTAAGCAAGTTGAGCGACATAGCCCCTAAGTGTCATATTAGCAGAGGTAACAGCCTGAAAAATCACTGCACTGTTCTCTATATGTAGTTGATCATTTTTCCTCTGCTCAGCCAGCAGTTGCAGTTCTTCTGCTCCTTTTGATATCTTTATCTGCGGTCAAAACTCAAACACAGCTGCATCTTAAGGAATTAGAATATCATTGATAAGTTACTGTGGTAATTTAGTCGTGATATATGGTTACATTCAATAAATTCTCATTTATTTCACTAATTCAATTCACAAAGTGAAAGATAATATAGATTGATTACACATAGGCGGATGTTTTCAAGTCTTTGCTTCAGTGTGTATCTCTAATATCCACGGTTTGCCCTCTTTCAGCCACAGCCAAGAATCTTTAACTTTCTTCCTCATTTAGCATCTTTTAGATTTCTTGCTTCACAAGCAAGTGGGTTTAATCTTTACAGCCTTTTATAATGTGTTGCAGCAAAGCTTTTCGTCTAACCCACAAAGTTAAAATGATTAACTTTAATCCGCTCTGGGATTCAATGAACTACTTTTTTTTTTTTTTTTTTACAAACACCTTGGCTCTCGTTGGAGTTGCATCACTCCATCACTTTTTCATATCCAAATGTCTCTCTTGTTTTTCTTATTTTCTTTCTCCCCATGACAGTTTCCAAACCAGCTGTCAGCTTTTATCCCACCTAAATATCAGCGATTACTCTCCTGAAACAAGTCCCAGTTGACCATTTTTTTGTCGATTTTCACGCTAGCTTTCCTCTCTGATGTTTTATTATTTTCTTTTTAGTTTTCCCTTCATGTTACGATTTTGTCTTGCTGTACAATTTTTCTTCTGTGTTGCACTCGTTTAAGTTACTGATGAATAGCAGGGAACAATCTGGTCCTCTTAAGAAAACTAATCTAAATAGAAGGGGGGAGCTGTGCTTGAAAAAAGCTCTTTCTCTCTGTCTCTCCCTAATGACCTTCCATCATCCATACAATGAATCTGTGCATTGCAGTGGGTAATAGCTCTCTTGTATCCATCTCGTTTTGCCTGATGCTTTAGCTTTTTACTGCGGAGTTGGTTTTAAAAATATGAACTCAGACTCTCCGTTAGGTGCAAGTTGTCTTGGCAGCAGGTTATGTCTTATTAGTCTCAAAACCTACTCTGGTGTAATAACAGATCCTCACTGGCTTCAGTTCTAGTGTGAAAAATATTTTTTTATTCATTCTGAAGCCGACTGCTGTTTCTTTGTTTAGGGAGATGTATTGATGCTCCTCCATTAATATAGCGTTTTTATTACACATCCTTCAGAGTCGTGTATGAAATTGTAAGCCTCACTATAAATCATGACTACATTGACGTGCTCATGTGGTATTTGCATGCCAATAATATGTGTTGGATGGGGAGCCGCTGTCTATAGTTGACAAAGACGATTGTGCCCAAAATGCTAAAAGTCACAGACAGTTGGAAGCAATAATATTGTTATGCAGGTTCTTCCATTATGCAGATGCAACATCTTCATTTTCTTAGACATGTTTTTTACTGATATATATATGTTGTAGTCAGATAATATATTTCAATTGTCAGTAACAAAGATCAACACATTCTCTTGTTCACATGTGCTAAGTGTTTCTGGCAGCAAATAAACAAAAAGAAATAATTTTTAGCTTAGTTGCCCTTTAAGGAAAATAACTATCTATACTAGACATCTAGAAAAATATTGGTTATTTTTGATTGGGAATTTCTGGGTGTATCACTGACATTTTTTAGAAATTCAGCTCTGAGGGGAAAATATTTTATACAGAGATCCAAGTTGATTGTATCAAGCCACACATAATAAGAACTTTTCAATTTCCCTAAAATTAGCACAAAAGCTTAGAATTTATTGTGTTAATCATGCCCTAAACCAAACCTTGACATTTCCTTTTCCATGTATTTGTCTATGAAATTCTAACTATAGTCAGGTTAATGCATTGATAGGATATTCACTTATGAAAGGAAGGGCTGATACTTGCCAGCCTACAAAAGGAAACAAAGCGTTCTTCAATGATTCAAGATATCAACTTTTACAGTGAAGATATGTTTAATACTAAAAAAGTTTAAGATCAGTATTATCCTCTACATAGAGGTCAACTAATTAAATTTCCAAATCAATATTGACCCTGAATTCAAAAGAAGTGGAAGGTATCCTTCTCACAATCAAATGGTTGTTAGGTTGTCTTTTTTTCTTTTCTTAAGGATGGTTTTTGTTATTTGTTTTCTGTCACTTGTCCCCTGACGTCTCGAGCTGGACGCCATAGAAATAACTAGCTGTCCGTCCTTCACCAAACTGCAGCTGACCTTGCCGTTTTACTTCACCTTTTATAACAAAGTAAATAACCAGCCCTATCTGACCTGGTTTGCCAGCAGACTCTTGCTGCAGATACCAGCAGACCAAATTCATTTCTTACCTTGACTTGACTGTGATGCTCTTCTAACAGCGTGCAGAGTGAAAATACTGCAGATAATAAGAAAAAAAACACAGTTTGACTTCAGACGTCAGCTCAGCCAGAAAGAAAACATTTATTGAAATCCAAGCGGCTTCCTTCAGAGGCGTGCTCAATTCGCAGGTCATCTGAATTTGATCCTGCGGAGAGATTTTCCTTCCTGATCGCTGCATTCCTAACAGGATCTTTGTGTGTAGCTGCAGTGTATCCAGTAACTAATTTCTATTGTGATGTTTTTCACTCATACATTCCTGTATTTGGAATGTTCTGTGAAACATGTTTTATTTTTCTTTGTTTTTTGGTTTGTTTGTTTGTTTTATTTTAAGGTAGAGTACAGCTGTAGTTTTTACTGACCAGGTTGGTGTAAAGTAAATTGGCTTTTCTTCACATTGAATGGATAATATTAATTCTTACAAGCATTTAAAGAGTACCAAACATTTAAAGTCACTTTCTGGGATTGTTTTCATTAAAACACATAATCCTTTTCTTCGTATCACATTGGTTGCTCTGCGATCTGAAAGTCCACTGCAACATTCAGATTCTCGTTGCTCTATCAGCATTTTTTGTTCTCAAACATTTGCTGGCTTAGTGTTTTATAAGTTGTTGAGATCGAGCTGCGCTTTTGTTGTGGAGGTGTAAGTCAAGTATTTGGCTGGATTCCCAGAAAAGGATAAATCTCACTGTTGAGATTAGAGACAACTCTTCTAATCTGAGCTTTTGAGAAGTTATTTATTGTGCTTTGCCAATGGAGATAGACCTACTGTGAGGAAATATTTACTTATAAAATATCATCTGATTTATTAAGATAATGACGTAAAACATTTTAAACTCCTCAAATAAAATCAGCTCCTTCTTTTTAATGTAAATCACAGATTGGATGGCACAAGCAAAGAAAAATCTGAATAAACCAGCTGAGTACAGAACAAGCTTTTCCGGATAAAAAGTTTTTTTTTTTTTTTTTCTCCTGCGCTAAACTACCTGATCGATGAGATAGAGATCTAGTGGTCAATGTTCCACTTTCTTAAAAAGCACCAGGGGATCCACAGCCTACTTTATCTTTATCACTGCTCGGTCTTTGTGCTGACCCCTGGAAGCTGATTCAGGCTCAGTGCTAGTTCAAGTAGCGATCAGGGTGGAGACTCTGAGACAGAATAGATGGGAATTGATGACAGGGTGCTGACACTTTGCCTCACTTATCCTTGCATCTTATTTTGGTTCTCTCTATCCCACCTAGCTTCATTTGTATTTTTTGTTTGTTTTTTTATTCTAAACACCAACAGCTGGTTCTTCTAAATTCCCCATAAACCTCCCGTTCAAAAGCAAATCAGGTTGCAATAATAGACTACCACCTGTGCTCCTACCCCTGTCAACCTCACAACACCATCCCTGCCAGCTCCACTCCAGCATTTCAGCCTTGGCATCCCACTTGCTGACTTATGTACAGTGTCTCTAACAACATCTGCTCTGTGACGCACGGTCGCCAACACAACTCTGGCTTGCAGTCTGGTATTTTTAGTCCGGTCTTCAGTCATTGTTCTTTGCTGACAGCTGGATCTGTTTCACTGATGATCTCTAAATTGATTAGCTATATCCACTTTTTGACCCTAAAGGGACTGGGCTTCAGAAACCCTGTATTTAGTACACTCAGACTGAGTGGATGCTTTCCACTTGGCATAAGTGCTGAGAGATTTCAAGGACAATTGTGTGTGGGATTTTTTTTCTGCCAGGCATGTTTTGTACACTAATTGATGGCCAGGTCAACAGGTAATGCTGTAAATGAGTCACTTCACAACACAGCAACACTGAAGCTAACCTTCCTACAGCTGCACCTCAAGCGTTCCAAGGCCCATAAAAGTCCAGGGATACTTTAATAAACTGTTTTGTTCTGCAGCTCCTCTGAGTCCAAGCCGGCAGATGCAGATGCTGATTATCCCAGCTCTCCATATGGCACCACTGCACATCCAGCCCCTTTTTTATGCTCAAACTCCACCCTCCCATCAGCCTCCTGTTACCTTCTCAGTGTCCATGTTGCTGCACGAATTGGAAACGTGTCAGTAGCAACAAAGAGCTTATTGAAATAAGCAGAAGAAACAAAATCTAATTTACTCACACATCACTAATATCTTGATACATTTTTAACTAACTTTGGTGAGTTTTTAAATTCTAACAGTTATATTGGTGGTAGAGCTAAGCTTAGGTAAAGCAAACTGATGTTCACATGTCAGTTTGAAAAAGCAGTGATTCACCTGAATCCTCGTTTTAAGTGCTCAGACTCCGTGTTGTAATGGCAAACATATCGTAAGTCCATTCTAATTGGGTTGGGGTATTTTTGCAGCTGAGAAAAAGGTTCTTCCTCTGCCAATCATGTGTGCATACGGTGCTTTTGTGGAGGTGTGTGCAAAACCCGTGTCCTGTGGGAGCTTCTTCATTAAACGCCTGTCAAACCTCTGTCTGCAGACCTGCCAACCTTTCTGTCACACTGCAAGAAACACACACGCGCACACACATCTTTATATATAAACAAATATAAATGGACAGTGACACACATCCAAGCAGTCTTTCCAAGCAGCTTCAGTTTCAAACACAGACCTGAAAGAGAAAACCGAGGGCAGTTGTTGAGAATTAGCAGTAGGGTTGCTCCAACTTGGTATCAAAAGGACATGACTCAACGTCACTACAGCTGTGGAATAGTTGGAAATCTGGTGCATATTTAATGTCATGAATGTGCATTGAACGTTTTGGCAATTAAACCATGAATGTTTGTGTTTTTGCTGTCCAGCAAAACTTTGTTCTCCAAGAAAACGTTTCTTTTCCAACAATATCTAGAATTTTGATTATTTGACTTGTGACCTTCATGCTGCCTTCACAGCATAAAGGTTCATCTTCTGGGAATTAATGGTGTTTTGGGGAGACATGCGGGTTTGTTCTCTGCCTCATATTCTGTTTTGTTTGTAGGAGCTCAATTCCTTTATTATCTGCCCATGAGACTGTATCCCACATGTTTGTGTTCCTTAACATGCCATCATTCTATGCATGCCGACGCATTTTATTTGGCTACTGAGTTGCAATTCTGGTGTACTGAATTATATTTAACTCTGTTTTTTTTTTGTTTTTTTTGTTCTTAATTGTGCTTTGTTCTAGTTCTTATTATTTCCTATTGATCAGTTATTCCCCTTGGTCCTCTTGCATTGCTAACTCTGTTTCATTTGGCTATTTCTCTCTGGCTCTCAGTACTCAGTCCCCTCACAGCTGACATTCATTCTACTAATTAACTTGCTTGCCAATGCTTTGTGTAACCACTTCACCTAATTGTTCCTTTCTTATTCTTTCCTCATTGGATTCTTCTACTACACACAGGTGGTTTTGCTCCTCCTGAGGAACAAAACCACCTGTGTGTTTCTATTTCTCGTAGTTTTGATTTTTTAATATTTATTAAATGTACCTTTTTGAAACTACTGCGCTAGCCTACATTTGGGTTCTCCAAATTTTAAGAATGACACTACATTGCTTGCGGAAAAATACAAATCTTGTTGATTTCATTATCAATTGATTCATTTTTGGCCATTTTCCCAAACTGCCACATTTTATGCCAATAGTTGCCTGCTACTAAAGCTGTGGAGGAATATGATTACGTCTCCAGAAATACCATGAGCCATGTCTTTGTATGTTTTCAAAGTACAGAATTATTCATACAATAGGTGTATTTGCGTATTAAATTACAAATTTGACTGTGTATTGTGGGAAAATGGGAAAAGCTTCAAGGGGAATTAACACTTTTGCACAGTCCTGTATTGTTTTGTTGGAGGAAAATGGATCCTTTGCACAAAAACTGACAACCATTGTACTTCTTACAAAAAGAGTACCCCTGACAACAGGAATAAATTTGGCCCTGCGAAACTCACTGACACTTAATAAGTGCTAATTGTGACTGCGCTGCTGTTCATCACTCCCAGTTCGTACCTTATATACCTGGTTGTGTTTTTGTTGACACTTCCCCCGCCGAAGCCTCTCTTCTGTCACTCACTCCATCGCCCTCATCTCCTCTCAGTCAGACCGCCAGTTCCTCCTTTACTGTCTTTTCCATTTTTCTTTCTGTCTGACCCACCTGACACTCATCTGTCCTTCACAGCTCTCACTCCAGTATTAAATTCTGTTTTCAGTGAAGCTACCAAATTATTAAAAAGTGCAGCATTTACCTTGGGCTGTATTGTTGCAAGAGATTTTTTTTTTCCCTGCTCATAATTTTCCAATATAATTAGTTTCACACCATTAGTGTCAAAGCCCTAAGCAGAGGCTTTAAAAGAGCAGTCTGTCTACTTTCAATGCCTAGCCTATTTACTACACTTGTTTCATTGGCTTGCTTACACAAATTTGAATAATCTCTTATTCTGTCTAAATATGTTTAAGCAACTTTAGTAAATGTTTAACTGGTTGTGCAGTAATTTAAGCAAAAATAAATTATGCCAAAAGAGATGTGGGGGGATTTTTGCATAAGCCAGAGAACAGACAGAAAAAGATTGAGGATCTCAGGATAATTTTTGGAATGAAAAAAATACAATCTATGATATATCTGGAAACCTACACCTTATTCTCAAATGAGGTAAAGTCAGAAGATTTTACCAGCAAAACAGAAAACCTTTTTAGTGATACTTTCATGGCATGCCATGAGAAAAGAAACCGGACAAAGAGCATATTCCTCCATTGGTCTTTGATGTGATGTCTGTATAATTGTTAGTGGCAATCTACCAGCTCATATCTATTTGGTGGCAAATTCACAGTGTTACTTGAGGATGTTGTTGAGTGGGATAGCTAAACTTAAAGTCATGAAGCTGCAAAGACGCATGTAGAATGAGATTTTACCGTCGTCTTACTTTCTTGTTTAATCTGTCATCGTAGAGATTGATTCTAGCTGCTGGTTTCTGATAAGAAGTCGAGCCAAATGACTCTGAAGTCGATGCTGACTTGCTGTTATTGCTTTGGAGATTGATGTTTTTGCTCGGAGTAGATTCTTTATAGTGTTCATGCTGAACATTGTTGCATTAAGAAGATAGTGACTGCCACTGTACAAGAACCAATTAATCATGTGTTTTGCAGACAAGGGAATTGTGTTTGACGATGATATATAGATAAAGTTCTGTCTTGCCTGTTTTAAACTACTTCCAGTCTACACAGCCCTCTTGCTAAATATAGATGAACTTCTGTAGTGTCAAATATACGGTTCTTAACTCCAGCAGTGTTTTGAAGCGTCATCATTGGTTAATGCATGTGATGAGCTGAACCTGTCCTGCAAAGCAGTCATTTCTGACCCGACCATCAAATCAAGATTTGGTGGACCTGTCAACATTTTTTTCCCAAGCTGTTAAAATTTGAGTGAGCACCATCTGTTTTCTGTCTCGTGTTCTTAGCTGCTGCTGTGTGCTTCAAGGTGGTGTTATGTGTTCAGAGACGATATTGTCTACATTTGTTATAAGAGTAGTTGTTTAAGCTACTGTTGCCCTTTCCTAATCTCCAACTAGTCTTCTACTTCAACATAAACATTTTCATCTACACCGCTGTCACTCTGCATCGGCTGTCTTCTTTTTAACTGTTCTCTGTCTGCTACAGAGACGGCTGTACAAGATGATCCTGGTAGATCAGCTGTCCCTGACATAGATAAGCCAGATTGTTGCAGTTTGTTTATACATCTTTTTTTCTTTTTTTTTCCATTTTCTGATAACTTGGTGATTTTTCATAAAAACAAAGTAGCATCATTAAAACATTTACAGAAATTATAACAGGGGAAAAGGATTAGGATGTTATATCGGGTGTTTTCCTCCATGAGTGACGGCTGCATGCTGTGGAGTTTGATGAGGAATTTTGACTTGGAGCCGAGTAGCTCCCCTGAGATATTGCTGTATTTTGCAGAAGGGTCCAGAGGACCACGCTGATGGAAAAGGACAGACTATATGTGTCTGTCTGTGTTTATAAGTGAATCTCGGAGTTTGTGTCGACAGCCTCCTAAACCCCCACCGATAAAAGCCCACCAAAGTGTGTCTGGTTTGTGAGTGGAAAGGAGGTGTGTTGCACCACAGCCTGCGGTGCTGAAAAGGAAGAGAAGAGTGCATTGGAAAAGAGACAAGAAGAGTAAACAGTGTGCGGTATTAACAAAAAGAAATGAACAAGAGATGGTGAGAAATTGTTGAAATGCAACAGGGAATATAAGGACACGACTGGAAAGGGTCTCATTTCCCCTGTGTGGTGTGTAGTTATTACCACGATTTTAAGACTCCTTTGGAAGAACGAATGGCTGTCAGAGCTGGCTGCTCCTCAATATCCACACACCCAAAGACTCCATTACGTCCTGATGGGCAGGAATTTAAAACCCATCGTGGGCATATAGGTGCGAAGGGGAAAGCAACGTATGGGTGCTGAGAAACACATAGACAGGCAATCTGCCATGATGAAGAAGTTGCCTCTTCTGTATCTTCTCTTGGACTCAGCATGTCTTCCTACATCCCCTTCAAGGCCCACTGTGCACAGCTGAAACGCCTCACCAGGTGACTGACATGACACCTTCCGCCCCACGGTCCACTCTTCCTCATCCTACGTTTCCTCACATGCCCCAATAAAAGTAGCCTACTGTCAGCATCTCTTTTTCTTTTTTTTATATTGCTTGCAGATGCATCTTACTGATGCAGAGACGGATGTTATCTAAGGGAAATAAATTGAAAAGGTGTTTGCATTTCAGCAGGATTTGTAGGTAGCGCTACTGGGGCTTTGTTTCTGTGCTCAGGGAATGCTTAAGGCTGCAAGGTTAACTGTTGTGTGCTTAACCTCTGTTTTCACAGGGGAGATGAATAGCATTAAACATGCCTGTTTGTGCTGTGGGAGTTGTATGATAAATTTATTAAAGGCAGCCGAGGAACACAGCTTTCTTAAATAACCTAATTGAAAAGGCTTCAGACTGTCGTACTGAAGATTGTTTACTTCCCAGTGGGATTTAGATAGAATAATTATGTATTTATCGATTTTTAATCAAAGCTTCAGTGGCCTATATTTGTTCTCACTGTGTCTCATCTTTTTCCTGATGTCTGGGGAAACGCATGCAATCCACTACACGTTATGTACTCTGTTTCAGCAATGTTCCACTTGTATAGATATTATTAAAAGAGAAATACATTTTTTCTCTTTGTTGACATTTTATATGCATGTAATGTGTTTCTGTTTGCATTGTTACAGTTTAGTAAATTACACCAATGCATGGATCAATCAAAGATTTGGACAATTTCATATCAGATTTTGTACAGCTCAGACCTGCTGATTTCTTCTTTAAAAGCCATATATACATCCACAAATTGATTTTTTTTCTTCAATCGTAAAAATGTTATATCTATTCCATCTCTTTCTTCTGAAAAATAATTAGGTTCTGGGATGGAAACAACATATTTCACTTGTTTACAAGTTAGTGGAATAAGAAAAAATAAAGGTTGTAATGACATAACATTTCACCTGGTCAGTTTGGCCTATTTTTAGCTCCTTCCAGAATGAGCTGTTTTATGGCTACGTCACTATTTTGGAAGTAAACTGCTGATGGCCACACCCACCAACTTTGTACCTGAAAAAATGTCTGCAAACAGATGCACAGTTGTACGACAGTTCGTCTAGGTGTTTATTTTTAGCACTTGGGCTGTTTCTAGAGGTCAGTGGGAATGCAAATACATGAAAAAAGAGAATTTTAATTAACAGGTCCCCTTTAAGTATCTACAAGGAGCTGCTGTGGATGGTGATGCTCTAGGCAGGAAATATCTCTGATGGTGGTCAGTATAGAGAGGCTTCTGACTGAAGACTGTTGCTGTAGGACATTCTCATCACAGTCAAAAGATGTTAACAGTTTAATTTTCAGACAGCACAGTAACATGTCTTGGACAACACCATCAGTCATTAGAAGCCCTGCTGATCCACTTTGTTTACTTTTGCTGCTCCTTTTTAAATTTCTGCATTGTCTTAGAAAACCCGCCAGCGAGATGTTGGAGATATAATCCTTGCCCTTTATGATCAGTGGTAGAGACGGATTCAACTGCCCCCTGTTCCCTCTTCTCTTTGGTCCCGTTCTGCATCCACAAAGCCTCCTTTAAACTCCTCTTTCATTGGGGTTCATACTTCAGATATTACTTGTGCTCTTGTTTTTACAGGTGCTTCCAGTTGTAAAGCATGCATCTAGGTTTTAGATCCATGCAAAACATGCAGCGCCTCAACCAAAGCAAACAAAACAAAAAAAATTAAATGCCTACATAATTTTCTGCACCGTTCAAAATGTAGAAATGTACGAGTTCACAGCATTTCTTTAAAATCTTATAATTAATTGTAGCTATAGAAAAACCTGTTCTGCATTTTTCCATAAAATCACACTTATTTTATATATTAAATTGTCAACTGACCTTCTGGGACTAACATTTAAATTTTCTGAGTACCTCTAATGAGTCACATAGTTATTATTCAAATAATTGAAACAGCTACTTATGGCATAAGGTTCACTTTCAGTTTCAACCATGTCTAATCCCTGGCATAGCATGAGATTTTGTAATATTATTAGGCCATCTTCTGTATGTTTAAGTTGCAGATTTTTATTCTGTCATACGTGTGGTATGGAAAATCAGCACAAACATGACACCAGTTCGCCTTCTATGATTCTTAGGAGGGTTGTCTGTCAGCAACTGTCATAAAGAGAGACTCGGTGACAGAAAAGGTTTGAAGGGAAAACTGTATACAACATGAGAGTGGCTATGGCCCGTCACCATGACAGCGAGGCTGTTTAAACAAGTTGGACTGATGAGTAAGTGAACCATTGATCTCTACTTACTCCTGCAATTTTTTGTTTTATTTGTGAAATTTGTCTGCAAATACGCCAAAATATCAAATACAGCTATGGTTGGTGGTATAGTTCATTTTGGTTGCAAAACATATGTTCTTGCTGAAGATAATCGAAACAATTTCATTTAAGATCTTTAATAATACAAACTATGTTCATTAATTTGTCTCATTTCAAAGTGAGAGTTTAGTGCCAGTTCTGTTACTAAACTCGGTATAAAGTTGTAGATAATCAATGTTGCGTGTTTCCTTAATGTCTCTGGGATCTTATAAGCAGCTCTAACACTGGTAAATGCTGAGGTCTTAACCTCAGAAAACATTAATCTTGCTCTTTATCTGATTATGACGCCTGGATCTGCCATAGATCTAACACAGTGATTGTGTAGCATTGTGACCACCCAATGCGCTGCATTAGATGCGCTGCAGTTGGGAGTCAAGAACACATTTAGGGTACATAATCTGTGCCACTCATGTAGCAAAATGTCTCAATACGTTCCAAAGATTTGTGACAAGCTGGCTTATGTGGCGATCAAATTGTTGCTTGGTACAATGTTAAATACATGGAAAGGCAATGTGCAAGCAAAGCGCCATGTCGTCCAACACAATTAAGACAAAAGGCTGGCACAACAGAGTGTGACAGGGCTGTACTAATTTCACAAAATTAGCTCAAAACCTCATACAAAATGTTGGCTGTTTAGTGTCCTTTTGGAAATAAAAAAACGGTTAATAATTGTTGCGTCTGTATTTTGACTATCCCCTCCTCTAGCACCACTAATCAAACTATTGTTATTACACCACATTTGGCTAAATTGCATGCGTGTCTAACTAAACTGTTCATAAAAGCAGATCGCAAGGTTTTATTTTTACGTTTATGACGGAGATTTTTCTTTTTTTTTTCTCAATTAAAGATTTGTTATCAAAGATCCTGTCTGCACTCGAGAATAAAAATAAGTTTCCTCATTCAGTCTTGTTTTGACGTTCCGCTTTGGTAACTTAAAAAATGTCTGTATTGTGAATTTGCACACCACCACAGACCCCTGGGGTTATTGTTGCTTGCAGTTTATCCTATTTGCTGTAACATCTTTCTTCTGAGCTATTCATTCTTTTGATCATCACCCGGCATCTTGCTGACTATTTTTACCCTGCATTTTGTTTGTGATACTTTAGATATTTTTTTCTTCTTCTCCTTTTTATCAACACGTGTGCTAGAGGTGAAAAATACAGCCTCTCAACAGCGGATAGCTAAATTACAGGCAAACTAACAACAACTTTTCCGTGCAGGTACCGTATGTCAAAGTGGCTCCAGAGGACATCCTGAAGGTGCAGTTCCCCCGCTTCACAACTCTGGACTTGAGACCAACAAATACCGACATCAGCTTGGCCGTGGCCGGCCTTCTTACATTCTTTAACAGTACCGCCTCCTGCCTCATCTGTGCCCAGGCTGACTGTGAGTGCAACATTCACACCTTCCTGACAAAATACATAAACATACACACCTGCAGAGAAGGTTCACAAAGCTGCCTCCCCTGCAGCTGCCAACAAAGTACAAACACTTTCTTTGTCTAATGTCTGCTATCCCTTAACACATGTTAGCACACATGGGCTTCTCGCATGCTCGCCGTCTGTAATCTGACAACAAACGCGGTGCTGTGGCTTGCTTTCTTCTGAAGCAGCTGCTGCACTCCACACAGCCACACTGCACAACTTCCTCACAGCAGTCCGCCCACTTAAAAACAAATTACATTTACTGCGGAATCACTTCCCCGCTCCAGCTGAATTGTCATTCTTAAAATTAGGACATCGCATTTCGCTGTGTCAGGCTGATCTATCGTGTGTGCGCGCGTTCTCACATTCTGCGTTAGAAAACCAACCTTTAAGACAAAGGAGGGTGCAGCTGTAGCCAGCAGTGATCTGACCGCCTTCTTGTCAGAGGCCCTTATTAGATTCTAAAAGATATTTAACTAAATGACCTTAAAGCTTGTGATTCTCCCCAATGAAAGTTATTTTTGTAAACAGAGAGGAAGATTAAATGTGGGTTTGTTCCCACCCTCTTGAGGTCCAGCGCTCGGTAATTACAACTCCCTTGACAAAGACACTGTGACCCTGTGGCACCAGCTAGCCCCCTTTTTTTTAATCAGTAGAAGGCTTTGAAGAAAAGAAATAGGTTTGAGATATCAGCCATGTGTCAGACAGCCCAGAGGTGGCAATAAGCTACTCTGAGACACCCACCCTGTCTATCTCCACACTCAGTTCTCCTGCCTTTTAACTCCCTCCTTTAATGTCTTCTGGTCTTTACTTCATTAAAAAACTGTTTGGTCGCTCAATAGAACAGTGTGTAGGATTTAGCACTAGCTTGGAGCTAGGTTTGGGTTGCAACCATCTGACTACCTCTTGTGAGGCCATTTGTCACCAAGCTGCAAAAAAAAAAAAAAAAAAAAAAAAACACAGCTAACATTTGCATACAAAACCAAAAAGTTTTTGTACAATAGAATATTGCTTGGGTATTTTCCGATTTTGCAGCATTTCTTCTTTTCAAGTAGTGCAAAAATTTTTTGATAAAAATATAATCCTGTCACAAAATACAAATAAAGTTGGGGATTAAGAGTGTGACAGGGCTGTAGTTTCACAGTATAAACTCATAGCCTCATCCAAAATGTTGTCTGTTTAGTGTCCTTCTGTTGGAAATAAAAAAAAAAAAGAGTAAAAAGTGTTGTTTCTGTATTTTGACTATTTAGTCTACTGAGATCGCTGTATTTTTCTTGAGAACAAGCCCCTCCTCTACCACCGCCACTTATTTTTTTAAATATTGTTTTTACTCCACGTTTGGTCAAATTTCATGTATAACTAAATTGTTGATAATTGTCTCCAGAATTGTGGACTTGTCCGCAATTCTCTTCCTCATTACTAGGCAAATTTTTTCCCACGATGTCGCACAAGGATTGATGTTTATTGGACATATTGCCTTAAAATACATGCGTTAACCAAAATGTCATGAATTAGTTTCCCAAAATGGTTTGTGGTGTGGAAATGGCATTTGCAAGCATCTCAATTTGAAGAAAGTTCTATAAAGATTTTGACATTTAGCAAATAGAAATAATTATAGGAGTCCTAGTTGACCTATACTGGCAAGATTTAGTGTGATATAATAACATTTGGTAGTGGGAATGAAATGTTTTTATACGTCGTATCTAGTTGTATCTACTTTCAACTGTTCATTCTGTTCCTTCTCTTGTTAGCCAAATTAGTTTACATTTCTATTTTGAGTTTTTGTTGATGCTTTCAACATTGCGTAAATTTGTATGGATAATACAATATTGTAGTGTATTGACTTTATAAAGGAAAAATCTGGAAAATCAAATGAGATATCGTTATCAAAGTATTTAAAAAAAATATTGTGATATTGTTTTTTGGCAACATCGCCCAACTCTACATGGAATATACAATAAAATAAATTAAATGACACACCACCCACTCATATAACTTTCCATGCACTATATGTGCACATCAGTACTTGTTTTTCTTGAAAAACCCATCAGTCACTTCATCTATTAAGGTCTTAGATCGGTGGCATTTATTGCCTCAGAGAGCTAAAACGTCTGTGACAACAAATGAACCTTTTAGGCACCTTCTGACTTTAAGGTCTCTGTATTAACAATATATTTCTCATTTTCATTGGTTATGTGTTTGGTGCTGTGAGTAGCTTCTGATTTTGTGGCAATAAGCTTGAAGTGGACCGGGAAGGAAATGAAATAAAAAGAAGCAAAATGAAGGGAGATTAGAGGTAGATAAGAGAAACCATGGGAAGTCGGAAATGAAAACAGAGAGGATGCCTTTTGGCATTTGTGTATGGAGGTGAAAAGACCCGGGTCAGGAAATGTGGGGAAAGTAACAATCCTGGAATTATACATTTACAGAAAGCCGGAGACGGTCCAGGAAATGACAGGGCAGCTTTGATTGTACTCTGGTCATGTGATCATTCAACAGAAACTGGAGCTAATGACAGTCTGGCTGGGTTTGGATGTGCGTGTCTCTGTTCATGTGTTTATATTTGAGCAATATAGGTTAGAGCCTACGGGTGTTTAAGCTGATATCTCTTTGAGTTTGGCTCCTGCACCAGCAGCCTCGTTCCTGTCGAGAGTTCTTGCAGTCAGTTGGTTAGTTGGCGGGCTGCTGTCGGTCAGTGGCTCATCCACATGTGCTGAAATCATTAATCACCCAAGCCAGTGACAGCCTAATATAGCGTGACCAATTCATGAATATTTTTCCAGCAATGGCTGAGCAGTCAGGAGGGAAGGTGTGCCCAACGGCTTGGTGCACACAAGGGCAGACATTAATCTAACCTCTCCTACTACTGATGTATGTGCTGAAACTTTTATGTCTGTTGACTTTTATGTTTTTTTTTTTATTTGTTTCGTCTCTTTGTGAAGTCTGAAGCAAACACCGAGAAAAGTGCTGGTTTATTCACACACAACAAGGTGTGCACACAGCTCTGCACATAGAGCTGATAATTATGTTGTTTCCTGTGTTTGTGACAGGATTGCTCTTTCATTCATGAATAAATGGCAGCACCTGTCACTGAGCTAAACAAGGAGAAGATCAAAGACTGTAGTGCAGGTTTAAGATTTCTTCAAATTTTTGACAAAAAAAAAAACTTTGTTCTGTCACTTTCTTTTCATGTGTTTAAGCAGTTTCAACTATTTACATGGTTTCTGCAAGGTATTAAGTAGCCACACCTTAAAACATTTTAAATATGGTCTTAAATTGCATTTTGTTATTTATTTTTATAGAAATGCACTCTTTTGTCCCATCAATAGTAGTGCTGGCTACTATATATATATATATATATATATATATATATATATATAATGTATGTATATAAATACATATAAATACATACATATAAACATGTATCCAATATATATTATTCAGTATTAATCATTATTTATTTGTGTTTGTATCGTTATATAAATATGTATTGATATTACTAAATAATTGATTAAATAAATTATGAACGGCTGTGTGCTTTGTAATATGCTCATCATATATCAATATCAGAATATTCCATTCATATTCTATTGTTATAGCCACTAAGCTTATTTAAATATGCTGAACTATTTATTAAAAACATACTTAAAAAATACAATTGTTTATAAATGTAGCTTTGATAGATGTTTGAATATGGTTTCCAGTAACAAAAAAGTGTGTTATGATCGATTAAATGCGCTGATACGTCATTGTGGCTGCTAAACACATAAGCTGAGTGGAGCGGTGGACCGCTCCAAGATGGCCGCCCTAAATCTCGTCAGCGACAATGGGCGAGAGCGGTCCATGAGGCGTCTATCCTTATATTATGTCTATGTATCTACCTACCAACCTGATAATCACGTTGTCTGCAGGTCATTTAGCACCACGTTCTCCACGAACATGCTGTGCTCGAACGGAGAAGGGTGACCATCGTCCGGCCACGCCCCGGCCCAGTTGCGGAAGGCTCTCCTCGCAGACCGGAATCTGACTGTTTTGTTGACATTTGTTGACAACAAAGTGGCTTTAGATATTCATCCGAGGTGCTTCGACTAGGGTTACCAAGGGACCAGCCTCTATACATTTAAAGCCGGGGGGTCGGGGGAGAGACTGCGGCGGCAGCGGGTCGGTTGGTCTGTGTTACCCAGAAAACAGTTGGGCACAATATCGCAAGACCAACACCGTGAGTGAAACAATGACTGGGGCAGCCTACTATATAAAGCACTTTGGGACCACTTCTTTATTATTACACATCCACATTCGTAGAGTATGGAACAAATCGCGTCCCGTATAGGTATAGGTTCAATACGGGACGGGTGGCAACCCAAACTGAAACGTCTATTCTATGCGCCTTATATATGAAAAAAGTTTTAAAATAGGCCATTCAGTGAAGGTGCGCCTTATAATCCGCCTTATAGTGCGGAAAATACGGTAGTAAAATAAATATATGTCAGGAAAAATCCTAAACAATACAGTTCCTTGAATTATTCAAAAGCATATTCTGAAGGTGCAAAAACACATCATGTTGAGACAGGGGAGGCAGCCAATACAGAAACCAACTTAAGTAACAAAAAGCACATTTGTTCAAATGAAAAACTGTGCAACATCTACAGTTTGGAAACTTTCAAGCTAAAACATCAATGTCAGAAATGTCTGCGCTTTATTATATATTATTCACCTGTCAAGCATTTCACATTAACTGTTAAAAATCTAAACGCAAACTTGAATTGTGGCATCACTGCCGTTTATATTACGCTTTACTTTCAGCCCCAAGTTTGATGTATGAAAAAACATACAGACCCACTAATGACGAAAAGACAGTATTTTTGCCAGATGAGATGCTGAACTACTACACCAAAATCACATTACATTGCTTCAAACTGTTGAGTTAGAAAGAATTATGAATTCCATAAATCTGCTCTGAATGGAAGCTCTGAATGGAAGCAGCAGCCAAAGAAGTGCAATTAAGTATGTTCTTTAGACATAAGGGGGCCTCAATTTGAAAAGTTTGAGAGCATGTGAGGTAACATGTACCTTTAACCCAGTGCTTTTCAATTCCGGTCCTCAGGCCCCCCTGCCCTGCATGTTTTAGGTGTTTCCCTTCTACCACACACTTGGATTGAATCTGTGGGTGATTAACAGGTTTCTGCAGTCCTTGATGGTCATGCAATCATTTGAATCAGCTGTTCTGGAATAGAGGCACATCTAAAACATGCAGAGCAGGGGGGCGTGAGGACTGGAATTGAGAAGCACTGCTTTAACCGATGCATCTTATTGATGCAGAGGTTGTTTGAGAATCCCATACATGAATCCTGTGTGATAAAGTGATGAAAACATTTCAGCTCTCACCTGATGTAAATGTTAATGTTACATTTTTGTGGTTATTTTTGGATTAGTTTGGCAAGGACTTTACTCTGACTTACATTTCACATTTTGACTGTTCACCTTGTCTGCTGTACTTTTAAATGGCCATAACGGTTTTCCAGAGTCATAAAACTTTAGAGCTCGAGGCTACGTGATGATTCAACATAATGTACAGCTGTCAAAAGGGCTTTTAGGTCTTTGTTAACACATCTCCCGTGACTGTGCTTTATTATATATTATTCACCTGCACCTGTCAAGGAAATCACAGTCACCTGCCGCCTAGAACTCCCATGTTAAATCTTTTACGTTGCCCGTGCCTCGGTGATGCAGCAGTATTTACTTAGGGGCGGCGGAGGGGTGGTCTGTGTGTGCAGGCGTCCTGCAGTGACAGCAAGAGAAAGATGAATAAGTGGCTGGCTCGGTTGAATGTCAGGCCTCACCTTTATCTGTGTGTCTCAGAGAGAGTCGAGGCCAAGTGCCGCCCATGCCAATGAGGAAGTTTGGCGTCACTAACACACATAAGACGCACAAAGCCTTGCTCTTCTCTTCTCGCCAGAACCATCTGTTATATTATGCATTCTCTGGGGGTGAAGGCGTCGCTTTAATCAGCCACCCATAGCTCTTGAACATATCTGACAGTAGGAAGACTTAAAGAATAACTTTATGTCTACCCTGATGGTTTTAATGGAGGTTCCTTGTCGTAGCTGCTGCGGATTAACGTCACTGTCTGATGTTGTAATATACAAACACAATTTGGTTTCAGTTTCTAAAAATGACAAGCTACGAACGTCATAATTCTTGCGGCGGTTTAAGGCGAAATACAGAATTAAACAAATTAAACTAATTTACAAGAAAATTTGCACACAAAAATAAAGATGACATGTTTAAGAACCTATTTAGACAGATTGCATAAAAGTTGATTTGGGGGTTTTAGTTGCACCTTAAGTATCTCCCATCCCACTGACAAAAATTCATCACATCCCATTAAACGCCAACCCATTTTGTCAGTGTCTTATGTAAATAGCAAGCTAGTTTTCTCTAACACTTAATCTGGAAAATCTGATTAGCTCAGATTTAGTTATTCATACATATCAATATTAACATGGCAAATGCCTGAGCTGCTGGAGTCAAGTGTGAGGCATGCATAGCAGCGAGGGGTTGATTTGGCTTCACAGGAATTGGGAAAAGTAGTTTGTGAGAAATAAATAACTGCATTGTGCAAACGTTCCTCCCCCTTGTGTTTTACCTTTTGATAATGAGCTGTGGCATCTGTTTTCGATGTTGTCTGACTCAAATGAATGGAGTAACACTATTTTTAGTGTGAACCGCAGATCAACCTTCTGTCTTATTGTTTAGCTCTGTTTTCTGCTGCTTCCATTCAGAGCAGATTTATGGAATTCATAATTCTTTCTAACTCAATAGTTTGCAGCAATGTAATGTGATTTTGGTGTAGTAGTTCAGCATCTTATCTGGCAAAAATACAGTCTCCTTTATTTTCAAGTGATATAAGATATCTCCATTCCAGTAGCTAAACAGTCACAAATAGGCATGAGTTGATATGTGTTACGATTTTCAGGTATCGACACAGATATTTAAAGGAACGATGCACAACATAGTGTAATCAAAGGGAGGAAAACCCATTTCATTTTTGGGGGGGAACAATAAACAGGGAGATTTCTTAAGTGTCACTGATTTAATCTCTGCTACAACACCTTTACAAAAAATTATGGATCTAAATAAAAGCAAGTTTTAATGAGTAACCCCACTTATTGAAATCCCTCACAAACATTGATTTATTGTAATGTCTCAGAGTTTCTTTGGAAAAATATTCAGATTTTTTTTGTGGTTTTAAGGGCTGTACGTTGAAGATAAGAAATAAAGACATACTTTCTTTTTCTGCTGTCTGCTGCTCTGCTTTATCTCTCGCCTCCCACAAAAAAAAAAAACGTTTAAAAAAAAATATATATCACATTCAGATGGAAAATAAGCTAAATGGCAGAGTTAAATTAAAAATAGATTTAAAAAAATTACTGATTACTTGGTAACTTAATGTCAATCATACAAAAAAAACAAATCTAAGCATTTTCTAGCTGAAATAGTTCAGTAACTGGAACTTTCAAAATGTGCAATTAGATTTTGTTGCTACGTGTTTATGATATTCTGTAAACATATAAAATAGTAAAGCATTAAGGGAAGAATTGAGAAAACTACAAGAACACATTGAGGTCAGACAGTAAAGAAAGAATAGAAAACGGCTAACTGAGTAAGCTGAGTTTGATTACAACTGTTGGCAACAATTATGCAAAAAGTGTATGATTGGGGCTTGGACACAACAGCTGAGATCAGATGAAGCCATTTTTCATATTTATAGTGGCTTTAATAACAGCAGTAGTTCAGGGACAGCAGCAGATATTGCTCTCATATCTGAGGATAAAACAGCTGCAATATTTCTCCAGTAAACAGGTAGTCTAAAGAAAAGTACAAACCACTTTCAAATTCCTTACAGTCCTGACCTTGACTTCATCACAGATAAAAATTAAATTCCAAAAGTGGTTTTGTGACCTTATTCTTAACATTTACGTATAAGTCTGCCAAAGAAGTTGAGAACTATTTCTTCTGTAGTACAGCCCAAAAAAATAGTCTAAGGCAAGAAGAATACGAAGACACGTACAGACGTACAGTCTTTGAAATGTTGTGTTAACATATTGGCTTTCTTTAAACAAACCACATGCAATTCAGTTTTTATTGTTATTATTATTATTTCTTTAATGTGTCTGCAAAAAGACCTTTCTCATAAATGTTTCCTCTATCTACAGGCATAAGGTTCATTCATTTGATTAACAATTGGTTTTATTTTGCAGGAAACGCATCTTACAAGAATCCAGCACGCTGCATGTTCTTTCTTCTCAGTGTCTCTGTTATTGTGCGTGTACCTTACAGGCTGAGCTGTCTGGCATTCTGAAACCATCTAATGTCACAAACTCGATGCGAAATGGTATTTGATGGCCTGTAAAACAGTAGTCAATGGATGCAGGAGGCAGACCAGGAAGGCGGCGTAAAAAGAGGCTATTTCAAGCTCATCAAAGTGATTCAGTGTAATACAACAGCGGAAGCTGAATTGACAGCTTCCAGACACAGACAGGAAAGCCAACAGCAGCTGGGACTGATGTCTCAGGAGTAATCACATACAGGTTATATAAAAACAAACACACATACACTGATGTACTGCCACACAGACAGGCCATAAGACATTCAGACTGGGACATAATTATAGACTCTCTTAGACATGATGTCGGTAGCTGAGAAGCACAGCAGTCAATGTTAATTTATTGGAGAAGATGAAGGAACCGAGTTTGATAACTTGAAATAGCCTCAGCAAAATTGGTCTCCCCGTGACGGATAAATTGCTCTGCTGTCATCATGGCAAAAATCACAATAAATATCTGTTGACGCCAAAGTGTAGAGGCAGGTAACGGTGGTAATGCAAACAGTTTTCTATAAAGTCGTGTCCTTTCAGCGACTTTTCTGTATCAATATCGGGAAACTTTGCATGAATGTGATGAAATCTGCCAAATTGTCAAGGTGAGACTTGTGAAGCTGTCGCGTATGCTGTGCTTTACTGCTCTTCAGATGGCTTCTTTAATCATAAAACGCAGCATACATTTCTTGAAAGCAGGGTGTTGTCATTGTTGGATGTTTTAATGATGTAAACACGGAGGACGGGTGTGAAGAGACAGTTTTCAGATCAGAGCCTGCAGGTTTAATATGACAACATGTTTGCATCCTTAAATATAAGCAATTAATTTACAAGTGACATTTATACTTCAGCTTTAATGAACACCGATTTAAATGTCAGCTTAAACAGACTAAGTAGTTTCAAATAATATCTGCTTGCTTAGAAATGCGTTCATTATTAAGATGTTTTTGTCAAGCAGTGTATGATTTACATCATCGCAAATTTTAAGATGAATACAATGTGCAGTTCTCAAATCCATCGTTCTGTTGTATAAACCTGCTTATCTTGCCATCAAACATTTGAGATCCCAGTCGTTCATGTCTTTTTTTGGGTTCACATTTTAATTCAGGTTTTTGAACTTCAAGTTAAAGTCACAAACTGATAGCGAGCCATTATCCTCAAAGATTTTCTGGTAGGAAGCAGAATTTATGTATTTTCCAGGGACATAGTGCCATTTTATAGCACAGTGAACTATCTACGTCACCTTTAGTTGTTATGAAAATGCTGATAAATACTGTATACATAAATATATAAATTGGCCATTGACACATTTAAGAAGCTCTTTCCAACACATTAAGATTCTGAGGAAACATAAAAGCTCTTGACCATCACACTGCCGATACGTTTCTCCCTATGATGCTCTTTTTCTGAAATTCTGGGGTTTTGTGAGGCGGACCCTTTGTGAATATGTTTTATTTATTTATTTTTATTTTTTTCCTTTTTAATTTATTCCTTTAGTATGTCAAGTTAGGTTTGCACTGCTTTAGATATTCTTCAACCTATTAATGGATGGTTCCCAAGCAGGAAGTTCCCAAACCAGGAAAGGTTAAACACTATTCCGGAGTTAACCCTTTTTTAAAAATCAAATGCTTTAACTGCAGGTTTGTTTGTTTTTGTTTTTGTAGTTTCAAAGCCTACCGAAGGGCTTTATAACATCTTGAAGAATAATAAAATTTGTCAAAAGCTGTTTCTCAACTGTTGTTGAATTACTTTACAGGGGAGTAAGATGTGTTGCTTTTGGTGATCTTTCAACCTTCTTAGCCTGACTTCAAGACTTCTTGATTCTGCAGGTGTGGAAGTCACCATTCTTATAAAGATTCTGTGAAAAGCGAAATGACTACTACAACAACAACAACAACAACTTAAAACCTCAGTTTGAATGTACTTAGGTTATCTTAAAATATTATAATTTGTCCGAGGATCATTTGAGGATGATCCTCAAAAGAAACAAAAGCCGAAGACATTTCAATGTGTGTACACTTGCAGTAAGTAATTTCAACATATTAATATTATTGTTGTAAAAAATTTTTAACTTTCCATATACAACAATGAGGCTGAAAGATATTTTCCATCAGAATTTGATTGAACTTGGTTAGCATTGCTTAATTTGCATAGAGGTTCCCCCTGTTTGTGAGTCTCATCACACCTGTGCATCATGTCCTCTGTGCTTGGCACCAGAATACAAAACAGATGGGAAGAGCAAATTTCAAGGTCAGGTAAATACCAACAGTGCAACCACTAATCTGGCCCTGACAGCCTTGTTCAGTTTGTATTTTTCCCATAGCATACCTTAAAAATGTGTCTATTCTCATTTATGAAAAAATTAACTAATTACATCACAGGAACTGCTAGTGTAAGACTGACTGCCAGGACTGTTTTAGTTAGACTTGCTTTAATTGGGACACATTCACTTACCTTATCCGGGTAATGAGTTCACCACAGTTTTTTGAGACTTGTGTTATGTCGCCTTTGATTCACCCCAACTTAATGTCCAGAATTTATTTTAGTGCAGATGCAGACTTTTGACAAAGCAGACAATTTTTGACATTGTCCATAAGTAGGGTCCTGTGATTTCCACGTTGTGCAAAACAGTCAATTAAATAATCTGATCATTATGTGCACAATATAGAAGCACGGACATGCGCAGAGTTATAAAATTCCCCAAAAACACAGGAAAAAGTTGTACTTCTGTCTGTGCTGGACATAAACAAACGCAGAAGAGTGCTCATTCAGTGTTTTTGTACAAAAAAAAAAAAATCTTTGAAAAAATTATTTCACACAACTCTGTATGTGTAGATTAGATTTTGTTTAAAACTCTTTTGGGTTTGCATGATTTTGTAAATTATGATAATTGAATGCAAATTTGGCATTTTTAATGGACTTTTAATGCAACTTTTTGAGCAACTTTGCATTAAAAGTGTACCGAATGACACTTCATGACAACTGTCATAAACATTCATAAAGACTTCTTTATGTTCATGGCAGATGTTATGTCATGTTTATGACAGTGTGATGTCAGTCTTATGCACACCCCTTCAAATAAAGTGTTACCCTCTTTTGTCTTTCGCCATCATAAAACTCTGTTTTGTATCTCAAACGTGAGAAATATTTGTTGTTTATCTTTGGAATAAAAATATAACTTTGGCAGAACAGTCTTAATATAGAGCGTACTTGAAGGCTCAAATATTAAATATCAGGTATACTCAACAAAAGTTGGAAAATTACACAAATGGGCTAGAAATCAGTTAGAAATGTTTTTTATTTTAAAGGCTATGCTTTTCTTTCAGGACTCTATTTCTATGTCATGAAATTGTGATTAGACTCTGATAAAATATTTGCCATTTTCATCTCCATCAACAAATAGAACCGATACAATTTGCAATCAGCCGGCACATCTAGGACAGGCATCACAAGGAGAGTGGTGTGTTGCAGTCAATTGCCAATGGTTGTCAGTTTAAGCAATGAATGAAGATTCACCAAACCCTCCAGGATGCCTTATAACTGGACCGAACAACAGTACCAGCATTTCAGGAAGTTTGATTCTAGTTGTGTTTTAGTTTTGCTTGAGGGATTATCGTCGTGTCGGGCAGTTTGACATCTCGGATGTCGTCTTTGCAACACTGTGCAGGGTGTATTGACATTTATGGGTGCCTTCATGTACCCTTTGTTTCCACCATCGTGTCACTGTGACATCTGTTCGCCCCAGTGAAGATAGTGAAGCAGCAAGGCGCTTAGGCTGACTTTAAACTAGTGAGCTGGAAGAAAAGCTGCCATTGCCAAAGAAGGAAAGCTGGTTGGAGCACGCAGGAGCAGAACGAATGAAAAAGATAATAAATCTGAAACGTAGCGCAGAACAAGACAAAACATAACAGAACAATGTTTGAAATGTTTAAAAATGTGTCGTCTTCTGACATACGATCCTCACATGTGTTTTCTGTATGTTTCATCGACAGGCTTGTTGAACTTGGAGCAGCTGCTCAGACAGTTCCTAATCTCCAAGGAAACCCTGTCAGTGCGCATGTTGGATGATAGCCAGGACCCGACCCCTCTCCTGAAAGAGATCCGTGACGACAAGACGGCCACCATCATAGTGGACGCCAATGCCACCATGTCACATATCATTTTAGAACGGGTAAGTATATGTCGCATAACGTTCATGTTATCTGTGACTCTACTTGCCTGACTTGGCTTTTTACATATATTTCTTACAACATGCAAAGAAATGGCAAGGCGTATGAAAAATCTAACATTTTATTCTGCAACCAAAAAAAGTTACCTGCAACAGACATGTCCTTTTTTTTTAACCAGATAACTTTTTATTTTATCTTTATTTTCAATATCACTCTAAATAAAGTAAATATAATTTTCACCACAAAATTTTATGTTTAGTCTCAGATCACAAGATTGACAGAAAATTAAATGGTTAACCCTCTGGTTGTTTAGTCCCAGAAGGTTAGAAAAATAACTGAGCTGTGCACCAGTGCTGCACAAATCAGCTACAATTAGGAATTATAAATGAGGACATCGACTCAAAGAAATACATTTTTAAACATTCTGTGGGGATTTGTGGACGACTGTGTCATAATAGATCAGGTTTTTCCTCTTTCTAATGTGGAATAGAGCCAGGATTAAAACACATGTAAAGTGAAACAAAATGCTATTTGAGTGAATTTGTTGGTTCCTTTTTCTAAAGGGACATTTTTTACATTAAAATGCAAATGCAGTATGCAAAGCTATAAAGCAAAAGAGCTTTCAGACACTATTAGTTTGTCCACTTCCTGCCTCTGTGTATGAGCGACCTTTTTGTGCTTCTTTACTAATGGAATATATGAGTAGTTACTGTCTCAAAATAATACTAACACCTAGGATTTCACCATGAAGCGAACCCTCTACTTTTTAATGGACACACGGGTTCTGAAGAAGACGTGATCGCGTCGTTCCCCTTTTAAAGAAAAATGCTCCACATTGTTTCCTAAACTCAGTAAATGGATGTCTGTAGAGGCGTTAGCATTAAATGGACAGAAAAGAGGGCCAGAGGGAGAAGATTTTATTCATTTCTTTCATTCAGAAGCTCTGTGCTGGTAGCAGCAGGTGTCCATACCGTCATGTCTCCTTTACGTTTTTGTCTCTGCTCCTTCTGTTTGGAGTTTACTTCATTTTACACACAATATATATTCATGTTATTTCCTCAAAATTTCACTTTGTATTCTGATGTATGTTTTTTTTTACCCACAGTGCCTTTAAAAGTATGTGAACCATTCAAACCTTTGGGCTGAAAGTAAACATAATCCAACATGTATTTATTATTATCTTTCCCTTACACAGGAACGGGTCGTGGAGTAGTGACACAAACAACCTGGTTCTTTTTATCAGCTCTTTACTCCAAACTGTAGGAAAACGAATTCCTCTGTTGTCCTATAATGGGGACATTTCAATGCAACAGCAGTGAAGTGCTAAACAATCAAAGTAAGTCAGTTCCTACAAAGATAAGAATATGCAATATGTAAGGCAGAATAAAGAACAACATACTGTACAGTAAGGGCAAAAATTCAACATAAATACTGTATAGTTATAAAAACCACTGAGTAGGTAAAAAATTTACAAAATGTGTATGTTGGCATTCAAAAGACCATTCAAAATAAGTCAATAAGTTAGAATAAAAATTGTGCAACAGCGGAGATGTTATTCAGCAAAGATGTGCAAATACCAGAATATATGGAAACACTTCTGAGTTTGTGATGGTTATGGCATCTGACAGCTTCTGGGAGGAAGGAGCTACAATAACTCTCCTTAGTGCACACAGGATGCAGCGCTCTGTCGCTAAAGGAGCTCAGTGAGAGCTCTTCTTTGTTTTATATTCTCTTTGCTTGCACTGCAGCTATTGTTGTTTTTTATATTTTAAAATGATATTTATTTGGTGGATAAATACAATACAAAGAAAGAGGTGGAGGTTATGAGTGCTTGCTCATTGTTCACTTTTTTGTTTTTAATCACATTTCATGTGTTTACAATTAGTTTGTTGCCTTAATTGTTATATTTAATGGTGCAAAAGAGGATTTTTGTTTCTGAAAAAAGAAAATCAAGTCAACGTTTTTATTCCTCCACTATGTTATCTTTTTCTTTTATTTATGTTTTTTTATGACAAATAGCTCTAAAATGTTATTTCTATGCTCTACACTTCTAGTAAAGAACTACATGGGTATTTGACATTTATATTTGAAATGTTATATTTAATGAAAACATATACATATCCAGCGCCTCGGGAAATCCCAAGAAACAGCCGCTCTAGTGTATATTAAGTCTTGTTTTATTCACAGACGACTCCATGACAAAGGCTCACTAGACAGAAGCTCACAGCCTTATTGGAAATGGAACGAAAGCTGAAAACTTCTAAAAATATATATAAACCAGACAAAAGCTCACTGCTGTTTGCACACCTTCCCAGTCATAGCTGTTGACAGTCAGTGCTGAGCGTTGGAGTTATTGCATACTCTAAATGAACAGCCTTTCTCTAATACCCCCTTGTAGCTCATCAAGTTTGGGGACGATTCCTCTGTAGCTTTGAGGGCTGTTCTTTCAGAGATCTGATTTGTAATGTGCCAACATTCAAATGGCCAAAACGCCTCTATTTTTTTGTTTTTTTTGTTTGACATCATTAGAAAGCTTAGAATCCACACTTTCAGAATCTGTCAATAACTCAAAATGCCCCCTGGGGAGACTTGTTCCTGGTTTTCTCTAGAAACTGCATCACTGTGATGTTATCTGTACTGGTTTCCTCACCTGTAGGATGTCATATCCCTAAGGCATGTTGGAAAAGCAAACATATTCTTGAAGTGATAATAGTGAACTAGTAAAGCAGATATACTCTGTGCCAATCTGCTTTATCAGTTGATTTGGTGGACAAGCTGATTCCGAGTCCATTGGGATTGTTTTCAAACTACTGAATATATCATATTTTATGCTGCTGTAAAATTATTACAAAATCCGAAAGTTTACCTTGTTTTGTTTGGGGAAACATACGGTGAGTCACAGCTGATCCGGACATTGATACAGCTGGCAGGCTCAACCAATATGACTCTACATAAAAGCACAGATGTTTGTTTCAGCTGAATAAACGAAGGCCTTTATAGCTGTTTATATTGTAATAAATTGCATGTAGGTGAACTCCATTTCTAAATTGGTAACTCTTGAAGTCTGTTGGTTTTACAAAATTTTTACTTGGGGGAAGTAAATCAAATCAAATCAAATCAAATTTTATTTGTATAGCACATTTCAGCAGCAAGACATTTCAAAGTGCTTTACATAATTAAAATAAAAACAGAAATAAACAGTGAGAAAGAGAAAGATTTAAAAAAAAAAACATTACATCATTAAAACGTCGAAAAGAAAGAAAAAGAAATTAAAAACATTAAAGACATAAAAACATGGAAGACATCAAAACCCGCACTCTAACCCTAATTTAGCCATAAACAACTCTAAACAGGTGGGTTTTAAGTTGAGATTTAAAAGCACCCAGTGTTTCAGCTGTTTTACAGTTTTCTGGAAGTTTGTTCCAAATCTGTGGTGCATAGAAACTGAATGCTGCTTCTCCTCGTCTGGTTCTGGTAGTAGATTATTATCCCTGAAACTACGTGTTCATGTTCTGTGAACTTTATAATTTTGCAGCACTTTTGTGTTGGTCCATCACAAAAGTCCTAAATATAAACATCAACATGTGTGCTTGTAGTTTGACTGCATACGCTACTCTCACTGCTCTTTATATGATATTTTTAAGAGGCAATCCTGCAGCAGATTGCTTTGAAGTCCAATCTGTGGTTTAGCTCAGAGATGCCAAACATGTCAAAAAGTGAATGACTACAAATCTGCCAGTCTCTGACAGTCCTTAGGGTTTGTCCTAAATGAAAAGCAGGAAGCATTATTTAAAGGCAGTAAATGGGTTTCATTTTTCATCCTGTGATTGTTTTGTTTATGTTCTGCTCTCTCTATGAAATCCGTGCAGCAACCATACATCATGACATGAACCCTGCTGTATGTTGTTAAAAGTGGTAGTCACCCAAAGAAAATGTGTCGCGCATTGTTATATATAATTTTCTGCATCAGAAAGAAAACGGTTTTTCATCCTACAGCTTTGCTTTTTTTGTGTGAAACTAAAGGGTAAATGCCAACCAATAATTGTCAGAAAGCTGTAATTAGTGGACGTAGTTTAATGGACGTTGTTTTAAAATGACGGTGCTCGCTGTTTAAGGATACGGTGAGTTTATCTGGAGTTCTGTCACAAACAATTTATTTGCTGCTTTCCTGTAATATTTAGTAGCGTTATACTTCTTAGAAATTTATTTTCTGAGCTTCTTTTTTACACCTCATCTGAATTCATAACTGAGTCTTGTTAAGAGCACACGTTCAGGAACATTCTTAGACATTAATAATTCTTCACTGACACAAAATCCTCAAATCATTTTCATGTTTGAGATGCTCATTATGCAAGTTTTGAACATGAACATATCAAAACATTCTGATTTAAAAAGGAAATATTCAAGGATAAGCTTCAAATGTGGCACATCTGAGTCGGGCATTAGGCTTTTTTTTCTTCTTTTTTTTATTTAAGCCCTTTGTACCTACAAATGCAGTTTAAATTTATGGATTTAAGATTACCTGTCTGTCTAGCTGGATTAAACTAAAGTCGCCATCTTAATGAATTTCTGTTCAGATCATGTGTTTTAAGAAAATAATCTTCATAAAGTTCACCCTGCCCTTCGCAGCTGCTCCTCGCCGACTTTGATTTAATCAGACTGTGTGACAGCGTCGAGCAGCATACCAATGGAGCTCAGAAATTAATTGCTCCATCGAGAGGTTTCGTTAGATGATGATGCGTCGGTGCTTATCAAGATGTGGATTTGATCTGCATGCTCAGATGAAGCTCCAGTTACATGACTCAGTGACCTCTCAACTTTTTTCCTCCCTCCTTATTTTTCCCTCAGAGCCTTATGTTTTGTTCTTCTCCGCCCATTTGTGTGTCTGACTTTGAACTTCACACAGTTTATTTATTTATTTTTTCTGCCAAAGACGCTCCTTAGTTTTGTTCTGGTCTTTATAGATGGTTAATTTTTCTCACTTTTTACTCCTCTCCCTTTGCCCTTCTTGTCATTTTCCCTGCAGGCATCAGAGTTGGGGATGTTATCTGTCTACTACACTTACATCTTCACCTCCCTGGTAAGAAAATGCATTGACATGTTGGCAAATATAATACAAATTTCACACCTAAAGGAGCACATCAATAATCTAACGCTGCACTCATGTAATGCATTACAACAGAAAACTTTAATTGGTACTCTACTTTGAATTAATGCTTCATTAGGAAGAGCTCATATAGAGGACTGATGGCACGGATTCATTATTTCAGAGTTAAATGGTTGATTTTCTACCTCATTTTGTTGGACAGCGTATTAGAGACTTGCTGTAGCGACCACCGTGGCTCCAGTCATTGGAGAGCATTTTAGCACCAAATAAATAAATAAATAAGTGGCGGGACTTGATTAAGTTTTTAATTGAGTTAATAGTAGTCTGCAATAGATGATTTCAATTAATCACATTTTAGTGGTAAGCTATATATCAACAAAATAAGCAAAATTTTCAATTCAAAACCATTTTTGCTACTATTTGGTTATTCAACCATCAGATTGTTGCAATGTGCTTTTACACCCATTCAATTTTCAAGCGTTTTAGAAACCCCTGAAAACTGAGGTAGCTTCTTTTTAAAAAAAAATACTTTCTTAGAAATGAGGCATGTGGACGTTGACACGACCGTTGGAGACGTCTGTGCTCGCTACATGTTTCACATTGAGATGTTGTTTTAGACTTCTGGCTCCTTTGTACACAACTTGCTCATAAAAGTGGGTGAATTTCAAGACGTCAAATTGCATCGTCACATTTCTTATGTTTATGTGTAGAGCGTTTTTCTATCTTCTGTAGGTTACACTTGATTGTGCTATGAAGCAGCACAATTCTGAAATATACATAATGCCACTCCTTTAAAATAAATTATTTAAAAATATGTTTTTTTGCTGCTAGTACTTCTGGTGCTGCTGCTGCTAACACTTTATTTAAGAATACAAGAGTTAACTAAACTCACTGGATAAATGAATGATTTTTTACTGTTCTCTTTCTTGTTGATTGTGATCTTTTTATGAATGCTTATTGGTAAAGTAGAGGTTTTGTTTGCATGATTGAATGAACATTTCTTTCTAAACCAAAGTATTTCAGAGTCTTAGCAGCTCTGTTCACATCATCTATTCTAGTTGTAAACCTATTAGGACATTTTGTCCGAGTTCTTCATTTGGGCTTCTTGAAGTTGTCTTGGTTTTTCGGAAACTTTGGCGAGATCTTAGTGGGATGATCTACTCTGGGTAATAATCTTTTGACAATCAAGCCTGTGTTTCTCACAGCTCTGCTGCCTTTTGCCCTGATATATACCAACCCATTTATAGTATGTAGTGTATTCCATCCGGTGACTGAGCTCTGTTTCTTGAATAAAAGAATAATTGATACAGCATCAATTCACAGCAGATTCAGTCTTGAGGCACCGAACTAGTCAAATAGGTCCAATTGCTATTCAATTACATTTACCAGCCACTTTATTAAGTAAGCCTGTTCAACAGCTTATTAACACTAATGGCAGATCTGTTGATCACCTGAGAGCAACTTACTACATTTAAATATCCAGATGGCTGTAAAAAGCATTTGTTGCAGCTTGACGATGATGGAGAGGAAAAAGGACTAGAGGGAGTCTGAACATAGCGTGGTTTGTTGATGCAGGCCAGCGGGATCTCAGTGTTTCAGAAACTGCTGATGTGCTTGTATAAGTACAGAACATGGTCCCAAAATATCCAGCGTGCTGCAGTTTTGAGGACAGTTTTGGCAGGTGGGTACAACATGATAGAAAAGCAACATAAACACACATGTTACAACCAATATAGTGTGACTGAAACCATCTCTCAATGCACAGCAAGTCACAGCTTGACGCAGATGAGGAATAGCATCAAGTGTTGATTTGTCAACACTTGTTGACAAATCTTTCAGCTAACGTCAGAAAACCGAGACTATAAATCTGCATCACTTTTTCAGAAACACAGCTGGCAAATTTTGAGTTCAATAAGTTTGAATGTGTGTGGGAAATTGAGAAGATTGTTTTCTTGTTTGCACTAAAGTCTAGGTATTGGTGGAAAAGGGTGGAGGAAGCAGAGATTCTGTTTATGCCCAGACTCATCAGTTGCACTGGCTTACATCCGGTCAGGCTGTGCTGACCTGATGTAAATATCTAAGCCACCCCTCTTGTGTTGGGATCTCTATGTCTGAGACTTTAAACAAATAAATAACTATTACTTTTCATTTTCTTTTGACAAGACTCAATTTTCAAAAACTGTTTCTAATGGCTTTTCCAAGTAAAACACTTGGTGAATATATTTTCTTGACTGCGCCAGCCGGTTGAACATCTCCAGTGGACCTGCAGTCTGGTATTTACTGTGTTGAGGGAAGGCCATCATCCATTCGCAACAGGAAGAACCGGCAGTCCAAAAGTCATCTGAAGTAAGATTAGTCCTTGGTATGGTTAAGACTAAACCCCAAGATTTCAGTCATAATTTCATATTCATCGCTTGTTTCTGTTTTTTCTGCAGCAATAATTTCACACTAAGCTTAAGTACTTGATGCTATCCTGTCTGTATTTCTGGAGCTAAAGCAGCCTCCCATTGTCTTTGTAGTCATTAGTTTAATCAAAACACCAATTCTCCTGGACATGATCAAATGCTAATACTTCAAACCTCAATTCGTCACTGATTGCAAATTATTCAGTGTTGGTCAAGAATCTTTTTTTTTTCCAATTCTGTAACTTTGATCATTATCTAAATCGTTCACATTTTTATTGTTGCTTAATTGTCTGTTTTATATGTGAATGAGTAGCTTATAAAATTAACAATCACGTCGGCAGAAGTCTTGATGTGAAAATGTCATGAACCAGCAGACCCCATAATTCACTTTTTGAGATTTAGTGGCACCCTTCAATCCTAACGACCTTAACTTTGAATAAAATTAAACAAAATAATTTAAGGAAAACATTTAATTTATGCCTTCTTTTTACCAGTGTGTTCCTTTTATATGACATGCCTTTAAAAAACTGCCTTACAGCAAAGTGGTGTAAAGTTGGCCATTAATCTGTGATGAAGCAGCCAAACATGTCAAAGCTGCAGCCTTGCATTTTTTTACAGGCTCAAATGACGACTTGAGTGCTTGTCCATAGGGAGAGAAAATACTTTTTTTTTCAAGTTGGTTTACATCAAATCCACTTCAGAAAAAAGTCCCTGTCTCTGATGTTTTAGCATTCAGAGGGCTTGAGGTCAGCAGTGTTATGTTCTGAATGCTAACACTGCAGAAGCACACTGCCGCAGAGGGGTGAACTCAGTAGTTTGAGCTAGGTGAAACATGAACATTTAAATTGTGACAAACGATAAATGTTGTTTGAAAGCAGCAAAATAATTTATCCCTCAGATGATAGTTTTATTTGTGCCTGGTCTGCTATATTTCCTTGAAAGCTGTAACATGGCGTGAATCTCAGACAGGTGTGTGACATTGAAGAATTTAATCAGCAAAGGAATAAGTATCGTTTTTATCGTGTGTCATTTATTTAGCTGGATGGAAGTATAAGACAGCATGATTGGCTAGAGTGGGCATGTGGTTAAAAACAAAAAATAAACAAACAGCCATTTGTCTTAATGGGCTCAGATTTTCTGGACGCTTGTTTTGATTTATCTTTTTGACATTTGACACGCTGCAACATGTGGCCGGTCCTGAATTTCATCTAGTTCTCTGATTAAAGTTTATACTGGAATATTGCAATAAAATTGTGGAGTTACTGCAGATTTTCTGCTCAGCAGGCATGAATAAAATGGGCTTTATCCAAAAGCAGACTTAATGGTGTGCAAACATTTTTAATGATATAAATTTCTGTAGTTTTTGTGAACTGCTTAACTTCAAATGTCAGTGCACTGTTAAATTTATAATATGTTCTCATAGCTGTCGGTGGAGAGTCCTGCCAGTCTAAACTGTCCTTTTTCTGATAGATTATTGGTCAAACAACATTTACAAAGATTAACTTAGTTTGCACTTAAACAAGAAGCTGTCCATAAGAATCTAAAAATCTCACCACACAATTTAGCTCCCAACACAGTATTTACGCAGTGGTGATGGGTGTTTTGTTTTATTTTTTTCTGTTTTTCCCAGCAAGAGCTGCACTGCTCTTAACACTGCTTAAAGTTCGAGTTCACACATGAAAACTGCCAGTTTTACTAAATGTTCAAATTGTGCATTAGAGTTTAGTTTAAAAAAAAGACAGGCAAAACAAAAGATGAATGATCTGAAGATAAAACTGAAAGGTTTTAATTACGCTTTTGAAGCAATTCATTCTCACTCACTGATTTTCGCAAAGTCCTTCTGCATGTTTTCTTGGATGTTTCTATTTTATATGGCAAAGGAATGATTAGGATTGAGATGGAGAGACATTTGGAAAGTATTTGTAGTTGCGATGTGAAGTTATAGAAGCTGACCACTGATCTGAGGATAACATCTGCATTGGGTTAAGATGTGAGACGGCTATCTGAGGACCATAACGACGGTGGCTCAGAGAAAATCTGACTCTACAGTAAACTTAGCAGATAGCTGCTCCTTTTTGTAAATTAATGAGGTTCAAAACACTTTGCTCTAATAGCGCTGCTGAGAGGATTCATATCAAGCTGATTTATGACTCATTAAGCGTATGCTAGCTTCCTCCTCAACCCTTGAAATACCGTCTTCTGTTCTTGCTCTCTGTTCTCCTTCAGCCGGCTTATTTTTTCTCACTTTACATGTTTTCACATTGTAAATAATCTTGCTTTTCTTCTGCTGAAGGACAGCCCGCAGATTTTTGTACTTTCTCACTTTACATGTTTTCACATTGTAAATAATCTTGCTTTTCTTCTGCTGAAGGACAGCCCGCAGATTTTTGTACTTTCAAAATAACGACCCATCAGCCACCCATTCAGTGACACCATTTTCCTAAACTAAAAAAAAAATCCAGCTATTGCTCTGTGAAGCACAATAACTTTAGCTGACATTATTTAATGATCAGCTGGGTGCCCTTGGCAGTCAGGGATGGCATGCAGAAGCTGTGAGATTAAAAACTGCTAAGCTTTTGTCTCCTTAGTTGTTGTAATTAGTGACTCATCCTAGTTATTGTGTTTTAAATGGCTCTGGCTCTTACATAAATACACAGAAGAGGACAAAGGGAACTTTCAGGATGCGCTTTCCCTCAGTTTTTCAGCGCTAATTGTACTTCTCCGGACATAACACATTGCATTCTTTGTTTGCTTTACCATACGCTTATGAAAGTGCATCACCATTTTATCGGGCTATCCTTTTCATAAAAGCTGTTATGTCTTCAAGCAGCTTGAAGCCCTTTGAACAGGCAGCGTCCAACGTGATGTTCTCAAAGCATGACATGCAACAAAAACGCAAGTGGGTAGTTAAAACAATGGTGTTTTATTTCATGTTTTTTACCCTGTTGGCATTTGTTTTGTTTAAATTAAGCCCATACACTTTACCTGAAAGGTAAATCTTGCTTTGTTCTAGGAATCTCTGTACATACAGGTTTTATGTGGCGTACATGACAAAAACCTGCTTTTGGGGTGAGGACTTACTCTGTATTTTGATCTTCTTCTGGTAGTTCTCTGCAGCTTAAATGTACTTTTTGAAGAAAATAAACAAGTAAAAAAAAAAAACAATATGTCATTATGCATTTTAGATTACCTGAAAAACTGTTTCACACAAATTCAAGATTTTGCATGACATTAGATTGTAAAAAATGTGTGGAAGGTAAAATTTTGAAAAACAAAAACAATTTAAATTCAATTCTTGATTGAATGTCAGTTTGGATCTTATCTATTACCAGTACATAATATATGTAAAGAGTTAAATGGAATAGTAAATGCTAATGTGTCTTACTTGATCTTTAATCTTACAAGATAATAAACACTACTATATCTTTATGATTGATTGTGTAGTTTGGCATCTTCAGATACAAAGTTGTGTGGTAAGATTGTGTTTATAAATGTCCATCTAGTATTGTCTTTCAACTTTAAAAAAAACAACATACTTTTATTTATTATTTCAGGGGGAAAAATCCCTATTTAATATTTTTATCCTTCTTTATATTTCTAAAGCATTCCGGTGATTTTCTACACTGTCATTTGCTCAAAAGAAAGCTGTCATTATTCCTCTGTTATAAAACCCAAGACCGGCTTGTAAAGCTCAGTGTTACGAGCCTTTTATATCTGCTGGCTATGGTGGAAAAAATGTTTCATCTCTGTTGGAAAGATATACCGTTACTTTCCATAAATACAAACACCTCTGGACGCAATATAACCTTTTTTTTTTTTTTTTTTAAACCACTCATCTCAGACCAACACAAGATATACTAAAATAAACTTGCAGATCTCCATGTGTTATCAGCGTAAGAACTTGATCTGTTTTAATTAAGTGTGTGTGGGCAGGCGGTTTCACCTTCAGATGGCACCTAATTAAATTTTTGTAGAAGTGAAAGTTCAGTCCTGAACTCCAGATTGGAGTCGCTGGCCATTTTAAACCGTGTCGTAGATCTGAACAGTTGCCGCATATCACTGCGTAATCTGATCAAAAGAACATTTAATCAATCCAAATTGCTTTCAAGAGTTTTTGGGTGTAGTTGTAATCCCAGGAGGGGAAAAGTGAGTTACAGGTCCCACCGTGTTTTGATAAATTATGATAAAGTAGTCATTGGTTTCAGAGCGGGCTATTTTTTGGAGAATGAACTGCTGGTTATTTAAGCTTCAAAGGTACTCTAAAGGACCTAATAATGTTCCTAATATTAGGTATTTGCATGGAAAGATTCTATCCTCTTAGTAGTAAGAGGCTGAACATTATTTTCAAATCAGCCTTTAGCTTGCCTTCCAATGTAGACATAAAATCCCCTTGTTGGAAAAAAGACGGTTATTTATGCATTTCATGCTTTGTAATTGTTACAATATTTCATGGATGCAGGTAAAGAAAAGTGAATAACTTGAGTGATACACTGCTTTCACGCCACAGTAACAGAAATTGAAGGGGGAAAAGCAGTGTGTAAAAAGAGGAAGTAGATATTATGGATATTTAGAAAGTCTGTGATTTCTTATTCTTACTGTGAAGTTAAATATTGGAGAGTTTGTCTGTTTGGAAGATAAATATAATGAAATATAAGATTTTCAAATGGTTTATGTAACATGTAGAAGTTCTGCAATGCTACATTTATGTTCAAATATAAACAGCCTACATTGTTTTAAGCTTCAGTTAAATGTAAAAGTAAATGTAACCACTTGTCTGTTTTAAATGGCGTTAAATCTTAAGATGTTCAGGACTCATGCTGCATTGTTGTTTCATGGTAATTAATTTGTATTTATACAAAAAACTTGAAGCTAGAGGAGAACTGGATGCCAAAAAAGAAAACAACATACCACTGAGTCAACAAAGAACCTGTATCTTGGCTGGAAATGAACAAGTAAGAAATCCCTCAACATATTGCAACTCAGAGTGAGGAGAGAGGTAAGTGTTCCTCACTTAGCTATAAGAAGCACTGAAGCCAAACAATTTAGACAAAATAGTAGGAAGCACTTTGAGATTTTTTTCTAATGAAAAGTTCAGTACAAATTACATTGATGATTATTATTATTATTATAGGAAGTAGGTCGTCCTGACTTGACGAGTTACAATTCAATTTTTTGTTGATGAATCAAACAGTCAATTTGGAAGGTTTGCCATAAATTAAATCACTTTATTTTCCAGATATTAACATAAATAATTAACTTATATTTCTGAAATTTTCTTAAAACAGAACTGACTACATACAATGTGGTGGACTGTAGGATTTGCACGCTTCATTCACCAGTCATTAGTAGGATTAGTTACCTGAACATAGTAATCTGAAAAATTACATTTATTGGTAAATACATGCATTTCTAAATAGGATCAGGTAAGATTTAAGGATTTGTAGCAGAATAAGTCATAACATGATGCATAGCAACTGACTATTAACTCTGTGAAGCTACAGAAACTTTTGATTATAGATGTTCATAGTTGACTAGCAGATCGTTCAGCCTGTAAACATGAATCATTCTTAATTTTCCATCCTTTTTGCATCCTGCTCTCCCTTCCCCATCCAGATATCTGAATTCTGTTCGCTCTACTTTGTCTAGCCATTCACTACTCCTGTCTTCCTGTGCTGACACTTCATCTGTATCTGGCCCTGACAACTCTGACTAACGATCTGCCACACTGCTCCTCTGCCTAATCTGTTTCCCCTGAATCATCATCTCAAGACGCTCATCAGTGTCTTCAAATGGCCGCCCATCTCCAGTCTTGGTTTTTCTCTTGCCCACTAACAGATTTAACTTCCAGCTGTAGAGAATGCTTTATTTTTCTTCAGATGATTTTTTTTGTTGTTGTTGTTTGTCTGACTAGTGTGATGTGAAGAGCTGGATAAGGAAGTAAGGTTAGGCAAGGGTAATTTGTTTCGTCCGTCATCACTGAGCAGAATGTTGACCTTCTTTTCTTCGTGCTCCCATGTTTCAAGCTACATCATGTGCAATTATATCACCCTGTTTCCATTATCCATACATTCTTCCATTTTCTATACCTACTTGTCTGTGCAGTCACAGGGAAGATGGCTCCCTATGTGCAGCAGTCGTAGAGCAAAAGGTCTCCAGTCCATCACATGGCAACACAAGCCATGTTTCCATCCAACTGGCACTAGAATTTTGGACCAACTTTTAAAAATTTTGCAAAAAAGAAAATGTGAATTAGTCATGTTTCCATCTACTGGTTTGGAACGAATCAGCCAGGCTACATATTTCCTCAGAGGTTGATGCTGCTCATGGCTGTAATAAATAAGCTGCAGAGTTTGCAAACTAGCAAACTACAGAAAAATCTCAGAAAAATCGAGTCCTGCTCTCTGAGCTTGAAGTTCACTATGTCAGAAGTTCGGCACATGTAGCTCGTGTGTTTCCAAATCCCCTTTTGCTCATTACGCCCTTTTTGGGAAAATCCAGAAACCACCTCAAGCAAGCTTAAAAGCTTTTTTATTTAGAATTTTGCCGTTTCCTTCAAACATTTCCAATGTAATACCTCAAAATGCACATGAAAAAAACACAGATGGAAACACGGCTACAGAGACGCTCAGGACAAACAACCATGCACGCACTCACTCATACCTCAGGGCAATTTAGAGATCCCAATTAACTGTGTTTGAACTGTGAGAGGAAGCCGCAGTACCTGGAGAGAACCCACGCATGAGTGGGAAGAATATGCAAAGCCCATACAAAAAGACCCTGGGCCAGCATTCGGACCGAGGACCTAGGCAAGCAACAGTGCTAACAACTCTGCCGCTGTGCAGCACCTTCTTCCATAAAATTTAGTTTTATAGCTTGCAAATTTAATTGTAAATAAAAAGCAAGTGAGGATTTAGACGAGGTCCCTGTGGAGAGGATTGGTGAGAGTTAAGCATCTTTTTCTGATCCTTATTAAAAGAGCAAATTATCATCAGACAAAGCTCCCTGGAGTGAAGATCGTTTTTTTTGCTGCTCATCGTTTTTTAAAAGCTGTTAAATTCAACTTGTTACATGTTGTAATGGTCTCTGAGATTTGCTTTGAACTCCTTACCAAATTAGGTAAGGCGCTCTGTGATTTCAGGGGCTTTGGGCTTGGATAATGAAATGCAATTCTTAATCTGAAAATTACTTTTACTTGATGATGCTGATAAACTTTAGACAAACAGGTGATTGAAGTGAAGAATTCCTTCCCCCGTTTTTCGACTTTGGCTTGTTGGAACCAAAAATGTAAATGTATTTTACTAGGACTTTAAGTGAAGGACCTACACAATGTAGCACATTACTACGAATGGGAAGAGAACAATGAATTATTTTCACATTTGTCATAATCATAAAAATGTTAGTGTTTATTGTGCATTTATTAGCCACCCTGAGTCAATGTCTTTGCCGAAATTTCAAGTCCTTTGAGGTCTGCCACTGCAAGGTTTGCACATATAGAAACAGATTTTTTTATCCATTCTTGTTTGCAAATTTCACAAATTTAGCCACATCTTATAGTGACTGTAGTCTTTAAATTTTACTCTGGTTTTATTCATGTCACCTTGTTGGAGGGTGAGCCTTTGCCTCAGATTTTTTTCACTTTCTGACCATGTCTCACTGTGACAATGATGTTTTTAGGGTGTTAGTTTTTCCCCACAAAGCATCTTGAATGTAGCTCAAACTTTTCAGATTCATATTAACAAAGTGGCTTCTTGTATTTGTACTCATCTTAGTTACATTTGACAAGTTGCACAGGGGACTATAGCTATGGGTTTGGCCTCGATTTTGTTTCAACAACTTTTTCATAAAGGCCAGATTTTTGTTAGTGCACCAATAGTAATTATACTTTAAGCAGATTTATTCATCTCATAGTATGTTTTCAGGTGTCTTTCCGTTTTTGGATGATGGATTGGGCATTGCTCTGTGATGTGATGAAAGCTTGGATTATTATTTTATAATCTAACCCCGCTGTAATCTTTTCCACAACGTTTCCTCTGATGTGTCTGGTGTAATCCTTGGGCTCTACGATGCCGTTTGTTCTCTGATGTTCTGTAATAAAAATATGAGGCCTTCACAGAACAGATCCATTTGTGAGCAGGCGGAACGTGCAAAGTTCATCCAAAAAGACCATAGACCGAATTCTGAAGGCATTATATTGCACTGGATTTTATTTCAGATTCCTTTTTTTTTTTTTATTAAAAATTATTCCACTTCACAATCATCCACTACTTTGTTTCTCCACAACAAAAATGTGATAAAATCCATAAAATGTTGTGAAAGACAGAATATGAAAATGCTCAAGCGATATAAATACTTTGGCAAGCTCTTTGGGATGTATCAAATTTTATTTTCTGTTGTATATGATAAATCACTATATATATATGATCCTCAAGGACCACTTACTTTTAGGTTAATGTTTCTGATATAAATCCACAACTTTAAGAGTTTGGGGGGCAAAAAGAGACTGAGAAATTCAACTGGGTTTCTACAGCTTTGTGCTGTGAGAGGAAAACTTTGTCTGTGGGAGAAAAAGTTGTTCACATGATTACACCCTCCACCACCTCCAGACCCACCCTCCTCCCCCCTCTCACACACACCCACACACGCACGCACACACACACACACAGAGATTCTCCACTCCACAGCCTCCATCTAAGTGATTTGTATCCTGCGATCCAAACCTCTCCGTTGGATTGAATAAATCACATCAAGTTGCGAGTGACTCATCGTATGTTGACGGGATGCCTAATGTCATTTGAAGGTTAGATGAGCACGAGATTGGGCCTGGCAGTGCCCCGTGTGGCCCACTTTCACTTTGTGATGTCATTTTGAGCCTTGATGCGAGGCTCGCAGGCTCACTTTCTCTCACGCACAATCGAGTCCACGCAAAACAATCAAAAACACGCTTTGACACGTGGCGTCGGCTGACATATTATCCCCCTCTGCAAAGCGGGGGCCGTCCATTCCACCCCCTTCCTGCACTATCAACCCCTCGCCTGTTTGTTTTGTTCTCCATGTTCCATTTCCTCTCCACGCACCCATAATCCCTCCTGTCACTGCGTCGTCGTCATGCATCCTTGCCTGAACGTCTGCCGAAATATCCTGGCTGTCACACACACACACACACACGCACGCAAACACAAATGATAAAACTTAAATAAATAAACTCGTAGCCCCTTCCCTCCTCCCCTTTACCCTGCAACCCTTTCCTCACTCATACATACCAGTGTGTAACGTCTTGGCCTGCCTGTATGTGCTCCTCATGGAAATAAGCTGTGTCGTTTTGGTGTTGTTTTGAAAATGCTTTTAATTAAATCCAGTTTAATTTAGTTTTATTTATATAGCACCAGATTACAACTAAACCTGCCTCAAGACACTTTGCAATTCAAGAACGTCCAATTCCCACCCAACTGTTTCCGTTTGATTTTAATTAATATCACACCAATTCATTCCAGTACAATCAGATCTGATCATACAGGGATCCCTGAATCCCCTCCTCAAACGACTGATATTCTGCACATTTTAGATGTTATTGCTTCATCTTACCAGATTCAAACTGTTTCGTTACCTCGCCAGCATATTATCAAGTTCTACAGATCCCTGTTAATGACATTTTAATTTCAATAATTTATATTGAAGCATAAAAACATTAATTCATTTTCTGCCGCTTATCCGGGGTCTGGTCGCGGGGGCAGCAGCTTCAGAAGGGAGGCCCAGACTTCCCTCTCCCCAGCCACTTCTTCCAGCTCCTCCGGGGGAATCCCAAGACGTTCCCAGGCCAGCTGAGAGACATAGTCCCTCCAGCGTGTCCTGGATCTTCCCTGAGGCCTCCTCCCGGTGGGACGTGCCCGAAACACATCACCAGGGAGGCGTCCAGGAGGCATCCTTACCAGATGGCCAAGCCACCTCAACTGGCTCCTCTCGACGTGGAGGAGCAGCGGCTCTACTCTGAGTCCCTCCTGGATGACCGAGCTTCTCACCCAATCTCTAAGGGAGAGCCCAGCCACCCTGCGGAGGAAACCCATTTCGGCCGCTTGTACCCGTGATCTCGTTCTTTCGGTCATGACCCAAAGCTCATGACCATAGATGAGGGTGGGAACGTAGATCGACCGGTAAATCGAGAGCTTCGCTTTTTGATTCAGCTCTCTCTTCACCACGACGGACCGGTACAGCGCCCGCTTCACGGCAGACGCTGCCCCAATCCGCCTGTCGATCTCCCGCTCCCTTCTTCCCCCATTCATGAACAAGATCCCCAGATACTTAAACTCCTCCACTTGAGGCAGAACGACCCCCCTGACCCTGAGAAGGCACTCTACCCTTTTCCGGCTCAAGACCATGGCCTCGGATTTGGAGGCACTGAGCCTCATCCCGGCCGCTTCACACTCGGCCGTGAACCGCTCCAGCGAGAGCTGCATATCACGATCTGATGAAGCCAACAGGACCACATCATCCGCAAAAAGCAGAGATGTGATCCTAAGGCCACCAAAACGGATCCCCTCAACACCTCGGCTGCTCCTAGAAATTCTGTCCATGAAAGTAATGAACAGATTCGGTGACAAAGGGCAGCCTTGGCGGAGTCCAACTCTCACCTGAAACGAGCCCGACTTACTGCCGGCAATGCGGACCAGACTCTGACACCGGTCATACAGGGACCTGACAGCCTGCATCAAAGGGAGAACCCCCCACAAGGCCCTCCTGGGGACACGGTCGAACGCCTTCTCCAAGTCCACAAAACACATGTAGACTGGTTGGGCGAACTGCCATGCACCCTCCAGGACCCTGCTGGGGGTGTAGAGCTGGTCCAGTGTTCCACGACCAGGACGAAAACCACACTGCTCTTCCTGAAACCAAGGTTCGACTATCTGACGGACTCTCCACTCCAGGACCCCTAAATAGACCTTAACAGGGAGGCTTAAGTGTGTGACCCCTCTGTAATTGGAGCACACCCTCTGGTCCCCCTTTTTGAACAGGGGGACCACCACCCCAGTCTACCAATCCAGGGAACTTCCCCCGATGTCCATGCGATATTGCAGAGTCGCGTGAGCCAAGAAAACCCTACAACATCCAGAGCCTTAAGGAACTCCGGGCAGATCTCATCCACCCCCGGGGCCCTGCAACCGAGGAGCTTTTTGACCACCTCGGCAACCTCGTCCCCAGAGATTGGAGAGCCCAACCCAGAGTCCCCAGGCTCAGCTTCTTCAACAGAAGGTATGTTGGTGGGATTGAGGAGGTCTTCGAAGTATTCTGCCCACTGGCCCACAATGTCCCAAGTTGAGGTCAGCAGCGCACCATCCCCACTATAAACAGTGTTGGTGCTGCACTGCTTTCCCCTCCTGAGACACCGGATGGTGGACCAAAATTGCCTCGATGCCGTACGGTAGTCTTTCTCCAAGGTCTCTCCAAACTCCTCCTGAGTTTTTGCCTCAGCGACCACCCGAGCCGCATGCCGCTTCGAATCCATCAGCTGTGTCTGCAGTCCCACAGCCCAAAAAGGCCTGGTAGGACTACTTCTTCAGCTTGACAGCATCCCTCACCGAAGGTGTCCACCAACGGCTTCGAGGGTTGCCGCCGCGACAGGCACCAACAACCTTGCGGCCACAGCTCCGATAAGCCGCCTCGGCAATAGAGGTACGGAACATGGTCCACTCAGACTCGATTTCCCTCACCTACCCCCGCACGTGTTCGAAGTTCTGCCAGAGATTGGAGTTAAAGCTCCGTCTCACAGGGGACTCCACCAGACGTTCCCAGCAGACCCTCACTACACGTTTGGGCCTGCCAGATCCGACCGGCTTCCTCCTCCACCACCGGAGCCAACTCACCACCAGGTAGTGGTCAGTGGACAGCTCAGCACCTCTCTTCACCCGAGTATCCAAGACATACGGCCGCAGATCCGATGAAACGATGACAAAATCGATCATCGAACTGTGGCCTAGGGTGTCCTGGTGCCAAGTGCACATATGGACACCCTTATGCTTGAACATGGTGTTCGTGATGGACAATCCGTGACGAGCACAGAAGTCCAACAACAGAACACCACTCGAGTTCAAATCGGGTGGTCGTTCCTCCCAACCATGCCCCTCAACGTCTTACCGTCATTGCCCGCATGAGCGTTGAAGTCCCCCAGTAGGACAAGGGAGTCCCCAGGAGGGGCACTCTCCAGTACCCCCTCTAAGGACTCCAAGAAGGGTGGGTAATCTGAACTGCTGTTCGGCCCGTAAGCACAGACAACAGTCAGAACCCATCCCCCCACCCATAGGCAGAGGGAGGCTACCCTCTCGTTCACCTGGGTAAACCCCAATGTGCAGGCGCCAAGATGGGGGGCAACAAGTATGCCCATTCCTGCCTGGCGCCTCTCACCATGGGCAACTCCAGAGTGGAAGTACGTCCAGCCCCTCTCAAGGAGACTGGTTCCAGAACCAGAGCCATGCGTCGAGGTGAGGCCAACTATTTCTAGCTGGAACCTCTCAGCCTCGCACACTAGCTCCGGTTCCTTCCCCACCAGAGAGGTGACGTTCCACGTCCCAAGAGCCAGCTTCTGCAGCTGAGGATCAGACCGCCAGGGTCCCCTCCCTCGGCTGCCGCTCGTAACACAATGCCCCCGACCCCTTTGGCCCCTCCGACAGGTGGTGAGCCCATTGGAAGGGAGACCCACGTCTCCTCTTCGGGCTGAGTCCGGCCGGGCTACGTGGGTAAAAGCCCGGCCACCAGGCGCTCGCCATCGTGCCCCACCTCCAGGCCTGGCTCCAGAGTGGGGCCCCGGTGACCCACGTCCGGGCGAGGGAACACCAGATCCAAAGTTCGACTCCATCATAAGGGGTCTTCGGGCTGCACTTTGTCTGGATCCTCACCTAGGACCTGTCTGCCTTGGGTAACCCTACCAGGGGAATAAAGCCCCAGACAGCATAGCTCCTAAGATCATTGGGACACTCAAACCCCTCCACCACGATAAGGTGGCAGCCCAAGGATCAGTGAAGCAGAAAAACAGATAAAAAAAAAGGCCGGGCAATGGTACTTGAGGACAGCTACTGGACACCCTTTAAATAGCCAGATTCATATTTAAGTACATACGCTCACTGACCAGTTTATTTGGTGAACCTGTTTAATGCGTATCGCACAAAAGCAAATCTTATGGCAGCAACTCGATATATTTAAGCTTCGGCCAACATAAATACAGAAGTTCAAACAGAGTATCACGGGTAATGTGAGAAAGGAGATTTATAAGTGACTTGAAATGTGGGTTGTTTGTTGGCGCCAGACAGGCGGCGCTGAGTATTTTACAAACTGATGATCTACTGGGATTTTCACACACAGATGTACAGAGACTGGTCCTTAAAAAGGGTCCAGTGAGCTGTGGCCATGTGGACGAAAATGCCTTGCTTATGGGGGGAAAGACAGACTGGTGCAAGATTACAAAAAGGCTGTCAACCAGTCACTTGTTATAACCAAAGTATCATAATATCACCTTTTTTCTTTTATTAGGAGGTTGGTTATGGTTGCTCTTGAAGGAATGTTAACATTTTGATCCATGAAGTGCATTAACTCATGACAGCCCACAAAATCAATTGTTTCTTGTCTTCATGTCTTCTTCTTCTCTCATGTTACCATTTGTCTGTGCAATGCCCTCCGCTCTTCCGTCATCACATCATCATCTTCGTAGGTATCAGTCATTTTTGGCTGAAAAGTTAACGCTGCTATATTTCAAAAACAGATCTGCGTAAAGTGCATTTTCCATCTCACTCCGTACCCCGTTTGGACTGCTTCACTTTTCTGTTCTGCTTTGCCTCGGCCATCTTTCTCTCATCAACAGACTTCACTTTGGAATGACAAGCGGCGCCCTCTTCTGGATGGAGGACACACTAAAACGCTGAAAAACTTTTAAATGGACGCTCTTAGTTAATTAAATAGAACTCATATTCATCTAATAAATCATTAACCAACAATTAATCCTAATTTTACTAATTGTTTGCATCTCTAATTAGTAAGAATTATCAGCAGCAGGTTAGTGCCTTTTGTAATTTCACCTATTTCTTTTTTCTAGCACTCCTCCTTACTTTTATCATCCTCCATCCTTTCCCTCTTTTCTTTTAGAGTCTCTCCAGGTGTGCACAGTTGAATTGTATTGTTTATTCACATCAAATTTATTGCTCACAAAAGAAAATCATCTTCGCCCACATTTCCCAAAATGTGAATGCGCAGACATGTTCCTGTAAATAAATATAACACACTTGAATTTTACTGTTCCCTAAATGCTCTGGGGAACATAAGATTTATGTCACCAAAATAAAAAAGAAAAGGAAAAGTCTTGTCACTCAAACAGTTTCAGGGGAGCAACCACTGTGACTGTGAAAGTGATTGGGATTTAATTAATTCCCCTCCACGGCTTATGTAAAGTTCATATTTCACTGTTTAGACGCAGAGTTTGAGAATCAATCAACTGAGTAATAGAAAAGGTAATAAGCTGCACGAATATTGACAACAGAGAGCTGCATCCAGGCAAAATATAAACCAATATTATCATTATGTCTCAACAAGCATGTCTCACTGAATAATGTTTCCCCGCTTTTCAACCCTAATGCCGAGACGACATGTCATCTTTGTTAGGGTCTGCTCTGATTGTGCTCCTGCTATTGAGAGGTCTAAAAATAAACGCAAACTCTTCTGCAGTCAGGTAAACGCATTTTTCTGCTGCTGTAATTGACTCCAACTTTAGGAACCTCTGTTGATGTTTGTGCTTAATTTTGCAGTTTTAAAACCAGCCTGTTTTGGTTTTGTTTCAGTAATCTTAAAATGTATCTAAACATAAGCAGTGAAAAACCCAAAATGCTGTCTGTTGATACTAAACAATTAATTTTGTTACTTAATTTTGTGTTACTTCTAAATCTTTTTATCACTTTACATAAAACATAACTTAAATCTTTAAAGTCCTTAAATCTTTAAAGGCAATGTTTTGTCAGGTTTCATAGGAAAAGGAAACAACCATTAAAGTGTGCATTTAAAACAAACTATTCACCATCAATTTCTGGCATTTACTTTGCTGTTGCAAGCAGCAGTCATAGCTGGGTGCTTTGTATATGTCGAGTACAACTGTGGCTTTTGTAGCTTTTTATGAAGCTGTTATTATTTGCTCGATGAAATACTGTCGAGACAGAACATTTCTCTAATACTTTCCCAATCTTTTTTCTTTTTTGTGTGTGTCAGTACTATAACTCATTTTTATGGCTGTGGTTTGATCTAAAATGTTAGCAAGGGGCTGTTTGACTAGCACAGGCAGCTAGCTTCACACTTTTATTTGTTTTGCTTTGTTCTGGCAATGTGTACATTCAGGTGATGTTCAAGTTATTAAGTTTGATCCACAATATTGACACAAAGCTATTGTTCTGTGTAATTGTCTTCCTCTTAACTTAGAAACGATGTTTGAAGCATGTTCAATCTTTACATCTTGTTTGTCTGTCCTCTCCATGCACTTGGCAGTGGTCTCACTTTATCTTCTACCGTTTTAATGATATGTACATAGAGATGTGCATATAAACATTCTACTTTGCCCCCTTAGGCTGCTTGGTTTCTTTGGTGCACATTTGTCAAGCTAAAAGTCTGGATTTAACATTTCAGGTACAAATACATATATAGATGCAAGTGAGGAGCTGTCCTTGATTTATCACATCCTATTTAGAGGTTCAGATCTTCTTCAGAGCAACATTAAGTTAATGTTTTCAGTTCAACTTATTTTCATAGCTTTGTGAGCTTCAGATGATTCACTACAATAGAGTGAAATAAAGACTTATCTTTTAATGTATTTAAAACTATACCTCAGATGCACTTTGGTGCATTCCATTTTATTATTTACTAAGTTATTTCCAAATTCCACGTTCCTGTTTTTATTCTTTTTAATTCTAAGTTTTCCAACTTATGAAAGATGATGCGCTGTTTTACAATTGTAGTCTGCATGTATTTTTTGGTCTGATGTTTTGTTTTCAGCCCGCGTTGGCTAGCCTCCCAAATACTGAATTGTTTTGGAGCATGCTACTTTTACCATATACAAAAAGTAAGCAGTACGCTTACTTTATCTGATAAAAGAAGCATGTTACTACTTCTTTTATCACATAGTATTTTACACCTACATGGATGTAACATCAAATAAGATACTTGTTAACTGTCAGACTGAGTATCCTTTGGTATCTTTTTATGCTAAAGATTTGCCAGATTTCAGTTTGATGTTTGCATAACAAACTGAATCGCAAGAAAATTGAAATAATTCAGTGTGGCGTCACACATTTTTGACTCAGAATATGTGTGAGCAGCTCTTGTTTATCGATTACTCTTTGTCAGCCTTGTTACAGCTAACTCTCCCTCGGAGCCCGATGTTTGGATGACTCAGCCTTGACAATTGTGTTGCAGCGTGGTTTTGTCCTAATCCCAGCGCCTGAGTCAGCTTACTATCAGGCTTGCAATAAAAAGTTGAATTGGCTTGCAGACTTCATTTTCTGACATCTTTTCCGTGGTGATAACTTTCTATCTGTCTCCATCCCAACCCAACCCTCTTATACTCAAACCTTTTCTCTTTTTTTTCTTATTTAGTTTATCTCTAAAGTATGGGATTAGATCCTGGGGAGTTTTTTGGGGAGAGACAGAGTTTAAGCAAGCCACCGTATTATGATAAATAAAAAATCGACAGCAGAAGTATAAAACAATATATATGTCAGAAATTTGGAGCCACATTGTGGCACAGTTGTTAACTCTGGTGACTTGCAGCAATTAGGTTTTGGCTTTAAATATCAATTGAAGTTTTTCTGTGTGACGTTTTTGCATGTGTGTCCTACTCCAACTTTGTCCCACACATTCCAACAACACACACATTTGTTCAATACGCCTATAATTTTCCCTCGCTCTTAACTCTGGTGTTAGGGTTGGGACGGAGGCGCATTTGAAGTTTTGAAAATTGTAATTGAAAGTTGTAGGCACCATTTTGTACTGGTTGCCTCTTGCTTCTTGAAATGCATGTGTGAGAGTTGCTGAAAATTATGTATTAAAGGATATTATTTAAAAAGAAAATGGGGATAAAAATGCCTCTCTGGTAACCAAACCATGACTGCCTTTGATATGTGCAACTTTGTCTTTTTAAGATTGGAAAGAGCGCAGGGGAGCTTTCGAGGAAAACCTCACATTTTCTCTGTTGCTCCCTTAAAAGGACTTCAAAAGGAAAGAGCATTTTAAGGAAAGGTTTTTGTGATTATTGGAATCATTTTTTACCAGTATATCTTAGGGGATTTTTCTTTTCTTTTTTATTTACCCATTTTAACACAAAATCAGCACAATATTTTACTTTTATACACCAAAAGTAGAAATAAAAGCCTGAGTGATACTGTATCAGAATTTAGACGTAAGTAAACCAGTTGACTCTTTCGTAAATAGCATCATGAGGTGATTAATGCTTGGACAATTGGATGAATAATCATGTGTAAGCAGCATGTCCCTGTCATATTTTATTCACTGCTTTTTGTTGGAGACTGCAGTTGAATCAGATGGTGAATAATCACAGAAATGTAAAACCTGTTTGAACAACAATTTCCCACCTCCAACCCATTCACCCACATCCCACTCCCACACAAAAGGACTCCCTGCACCACCCTGCCACCTCCCCTCTGCACTAAAGATCACAGAGGAAGATATAAATATGAGACCAGGAAAGCTTCAGGATGAGACAGTGTCTCTCCCTCATCCTCATTCTGGTCTTCAGTAAGTTTTTAAGGTTGTGTGAGGTTCCCTCCTACTTCAAGCATTCTGTGTGTTTGTACATTAAGGGGAACGCTGTGTTGTATGATAAAGCAGAAAACTAAGCTGGAGAACCAACTTGGTTTTAAAGCACAACATGAAAAAGGAAGAAAAAACATCTCTCTTTTAGAACAAAGGATCCCAGTGAGCACCTGTCACTACACATTTACCAACCACAGAGCTTAGCTAGCAAGGCTAAAAGCGCCTTACAAACGGAGCACAGAATAAATGTAGTTGGACCTAAATTGCCTTTAAGAGCAGGAAATGTACTCAGATGCTTTCTACTTGCATTATCTTTCAAATGACTTAAAATATTTAGAAATGGATACAATTGCGTACAATATTATCAAAGTATTATGTGAGACAGCTTTCAACATATGATTGTAAGGTCAACCTTATGGATGGCGTAATTGTTAAAAGCCTGCCTTCTAATATTTAGATATGCTGTTTTTCCACTGCTAACATTTTCCTTAATATTCTACACATAAATTGGAGAAACGCTCACTGAAAAGGTAGGATTCACAATATAATTTGATACATTATCAGACTGACTACTTCATAAGCATAGGAATAATTTGATATGTCTCAATATCAGTGCAATAATTATTAATTATTTTTAATCTGTACTTTACTGAAGGACAAAGCAGACATCTAGTTTCAGAAAATGAATTTTAAACGGGCAGAGTTTCATATTGAATGCTGTGTTTTGTGGGTTTTTTTAATCATTTTTCCTCCACACATTTTTATGAAAAGGACCTCCTCCATGCAGACACAGCAGTGCAATAAAATTAAAAGAAGCCTTCATAACTTTTCCCTAGGTATTTCTGTTTTGAAGCTTTCTCCACTGACGTTATTTCATAAAAAATAAAGATGAGTATCTTACTGGAAAGGACCGACACTGGTGGCTTCCAAGGTTGATGGTGTGTTGGGCCTCTGCCAGCGTAAGAATTACTCCAACCATAAGGTCCCTGCAACTCAAATCCGCTGTCACTGTAACCGGCCAGACATAATTCTACATATAACAATCTGAAATGTTAATTTTTTTCCAAATATAACACATGCAGCCATTAAAAGCATCAGGACAAAGTTGGTTTGTCTCCAGCTCCAACATTTTCTGCTTAATACAAGTTAATTTCACAGTCACCTCAAAGTGAATTTAACTGGCTGACCTGCTAGAAATTATGCAACTGGCAATTTATCTCGCTGCGCAGAAGAAACGACTTGGGTTCACTCCACGCGCCCATAACGCTGTGAAGTATCCAGATGGAAACGACTGCAACTGGTGAGAAATTGATGGAGCTTCAATCTCAGTTTTCATGTCCAGTTATACAGAGCGGCGTGATGAATTTCATCAAGTGAAAAAGAAAAGACCCATGGTAAATCATTTATTCAATTTTTCAATTACATCCAGGTTCATAACAGGTCTGACATTGGGTAATATTCCTTCTCTCCGCCGCCCCTCCCCTCCCATGCTCCCTGAGAACATTGTAATTAAGAGGCTGCAGGAGGCTTTAGAGCTCAGCCTGAATTTACGCGGCAATTGATACAAGTATGAAATGACTTATTGCCCACAACACTGCATGAACATTTCAGCTATTAGGAGATAATCAGCATGCCAGTAGGAATGGATTTTGCAACTGTGCAAGGGTCGGCTTCAGGCCGAAAGGTTTTAGCAAATTATAACCTTCCATCTCTGCGAAGCTGAAGACATGTCATTAATCACCATTTTATCATTAAGAAAATCAATATGCAATTTACCGAAATGTTACTCGTCACCGCCTACTGGACTCAGTCTCTTCTCTCACAGTGCTGCCACACTAGATAGAGTAGAGATGATTTTTCTTCCTTTTTCAAATTGTCACTGACGATTATCAGCTGTGACATCTCTGTCTTTATCTCAGCCACGTTTTGCAGAGCAGAAAACAATGGCTCGAAGATCCAAGAGTGCAGCAATGGATATGGATGTCTCTTTTAAACCACTCCAACAATTTGTGTTTTTTTATAAAAAAATATTTGTGGGAATGGTGCAATATAATACAAGCTGACAACTGGAAGAGGTCGACAGAGGAGGCATTTTTGGGATTTTGCTTGGATCTCTAAACAAGCTTCCAAGTTTAGCGTTATTTAGTGTTTTAATTAAGTGTTTAATTTCTCTGTCAGCAACTGTAATGACCGTAGCAGATCCTTAGCATGGCTAAATAAAACTGAACAGCAGATGTAAAAGGTAAAAATGTTTTCATTTTGTGTGGGGTTTTTTGTTTTGTTTTTTGCATAACTTTCGCATCAAAGTTATACAAACAGGTGTTGATGAAGCAATGGCAAGGAGGCTTCATTTATAAAGGTGGAGTAGGGAGTAAACAGGGCCGTAAACCGGTGCCCGTCACTTTCCACGCAAAGGTTGTTCTGTAAAAACAAACCTGAGGGGAGGATGTGCGATCCCTCACACAAACTCTGACCCATGAGCATGGCTGTTTTGGACGTAGGTGGTGAGGTGGGGATTTAAAGCTACGCTGCGTCGTAATTCTTTCAGACGTCTAATGTGACTGTATATCAAATAATGATCGTAGATTAACTTTAACGTAATCTTTCAAAACAGAAGGGTTATTTATGCTTCCGCTGGTGAGCCGAAATTATTCATGAGGACCTTTCAAATAAAACAACCTATAAGCCAAATTAAATCTTAAATCAAAGTCCGTGAAACATTTCATCAAAGTTTTCTCACCTTCACATTTCTCTCCCCGGATGATAAGAGGGCAACGCGTACTAAACATTGACGCACAAATATGACGAGGTGTGAGGCAATTAGACTGATTGATGTACACATGTAAGACCTGTGGACCAAATGGGAGAATTAGCAAAGATTTCACACCTGATGGACTGATGCCCTCTTCCATGACAGTACTTTCAACCTGCAGGGGGCAGCGAGTTCTCCCACAGGTTCTATCGTAAGCCCCTCACGCTTTAATATCACTGACATGTACCATGGTCAATGATGACCATGAGAAAAGCTAAATAAGTATGCCTCAGTGGTACTGTTTGAGTTTTCTAAATTAATACTCAGGACAAAGGATGGAAGGATGGATGGTAATTTTGAGTCATACATCACTGTGACTCGTCATTGTGACTAATGTGAAATTATCATGTTTCTTACGTCATGTAACACAGATGACTGGTAATTCTCACCAACAATAAAATCCATTAATTTTAATGTATTTACAGTTTTTTTTCCCTTGACAGTATTAAGATTACTCAAGCTCATTGAAATACAGAGACCACTGAAATTCACAATGAAAAATGTGATAAATAGAAGCAGCTTTTGTTCCTTAAAACACACTGTGCATACTAAATACAAGCCTCTCAACACTACATCTGAGAATATTGTCACATTTCAGGGAATATGGTTGAGTTTTATTCACAAAATGTATTAAAAATTGTTTCTTTCGTACAATGTTTTTGTCCCTTTCATTTGAGCAATTGAAATGTACGAGATTGAACACATGAAAGGGTGAACTTCCCTTAGTATATTTTAAGAATGTCTCCTAGGAAATATACCAATGCTCTCTGTGTGATGGGAAAAGAGTGCAGCGGGGTAAAGGAGAGGCACGCTTTATAACTTGGGATCCTACTATCAGCTGAATCAGTCCTCTTGGGATCTCATTAGTCACTGCTCAAGCCGGCTATATTGTTCCAAACACCAGTGGTCACATATTTGGACATCTTTTATAGCAGTATGGTTTGTGCGCAGTCACATGACTGGCAGACATGAGAAAAGAGTGAGATGTCCCAGAAAGCGAGCAAAAGTGAAATTCCATTTGCAACGATAAAAGGGCTGCTAAAGAACAGAAAAGGGAGCTGAAATGGAAAGACAGCTAAAGTTGAGGCTTCCATATTGTGTTGATTTTCAGAGGGAGAAGAGAGGATGAAGCAACAGTTTTTGCTTGGTTGGCTCACGTTCAAACTGTTGATTGATCTCCAGGTGACAGTCGGTGTCACGGGCCCTCGGCCATGCTGTCATTCCCACACCCCTCCTTCATCCCTGCTCTGTCACTCTGCTTCACTCCTCCACTGCTTCTTAAGCTCTCACTTGTGCCAGCTTATGTCTCACCTTCCTCTCTATTTTAATTGATTTAACTTTCGGCTGTATTTTTTCCCTCCCTCTGTTTTCTTATTGTCATTCGATTCACACACCCTGTTCATTGGTTGAGAGTCGTATCGTCTGCTGTTTGTTTTTACCATCCGCCTCTGGTTTTTGTGAACTACAACGGGAACAAACTGTTCTCCTATATGTCGTCTCTTTCTCTCTGTTTACAATGCAAGCATTGCTCATGTCCGTGATTTTGCTTATTTTAGTTTGCTAGCAAAACTTAGCAGATTTCAGCAGTTCTCAGGGCTCACAAAGGATTATGGGAGCTAGGGAGACCCCTGAAGTACAATATCCTTTCAGCTGTATTTTCTATGGTTGGATTTATGACACAGTAGGAACACAAAGATTGAATTTAGTTTGGAGACCATATTTTCCCTCAAAGACGTGCTGTAATACAAAAAGCCTTCTGTGTGTTGAAAAGAGAGTGAGGGGATTATTAAAAATACTACAATACCTCTTCAATTACCAACCACAATGGTGGCGACAATAAAAAAAATGGAAAGAGTGTACTTTAATGTTGACGGTTCCATTTTATATTGAAATATTTTACAAAGCAGCTTGTAATAGAGTGTAATTTAAGTTGTAGGTATGTCGGTGGTAAGTATTAATTTCAGTTGACAAGATTTGGAAAAATTGCACTATTAGATTTACAGATATTCTTGTCTTTAAAAGCTACTTTACTATCGTGATTTTAGTTATCATATGATGAAGTTGCCCTTCCACTTATCCCTTCAATTCCCTCTATAGCTTATATCCTGGATCGTACAAACACGTCCAGGTAGAGAAAATGTGGCACCCAATGACAGACTGCCCCCCTGGGTGGCGAGCCAACTATAAAAATGATCCTGTCACATGGTGGATTCTGAAAAGCCAGTATAAAAGTTATTTAAGGCAGACTTCTTGCTGTCCATATATTTAAAAGAAAATGAACTAACTACAGTAAAGCGTCCGATTCCATTTCTCTTGTGTCTCCGTGTTTTACACATGCAACGGGGACATAAATCTCTTTAGCCAGTTCCAGTGTGGACTTAATATTAAGGTAAAGGTCACATTTGGCAAGGAATGCATATAATTAAATCCATAGAAAATGAATGCACACCAGTCTAATGTCCTCTGATGTGATGTGCTTCTGCGTGTGCTTGTGCACGGCACCACTTGAATTTAAATGTGCTCGCATGTCGAGCTCTGAGCCCTGGAAGCCCACAAATGCAGCACGTTAGTTTCTTTCAGGCGTAACTCTAGGATATTTCGGTGACCTTGGATTTTGTTTAGCATTTGCTTCTCGGCCTCAGGTTTTGAGACTCTTTGCAGACGTCTGTAGCCACACCCCTCACTTTGTGACTGCAACACCAGCTTACACGTGTTGAAATATGCATGTATGCAATATACAGTCCCTCTTCAGGGACATGCTTAATGATAGCTCCATTTGCACAGCTTTCACTTTAATGATCTATGAAAGTATACTTAGTCAGTAATTACATGGACAGTCTCAAAAGGCTTTTAAGAGGCCCCTTAAGGGCTCATTTAACACGGAGGAAGTCTAAAGGAAACAATATCAAAGGATTTTTCTTGTATTCTGACATGTTTGCATAAGTGATTGAAGTCTAACCAGGGATTTAGTTGTCCCGAAGATACTCCTCGAACATATAAGCTCTGTTTTAGCCCTCTTTTTTTTCTTTAGACTCAAATTGGTCTGTGGAATTTAAGTTTTGTTTTTATGTTTTTTACAAAATATTGGTGATCTGGAGAATAACATACGTAAGAGTTTATATTAGAGCTATTGTAATTAAAAGTTACTTTATGATCTATTGTTGCAGGCTGAACAGAAGACACTGTCTCAAAGGTCCCACATCCTCTAATGATTAACATGAACTGAAAGCAGGAACTTAGAATAATAATGAAACTCGAATCAATAAATTAACCCCCAAACACGTACACTATTTGATGTTGGTCTGTCTTTCAAAATTGGTAGTGTTTTGAGTTTTTGTAGTTGTAAATTTGCATTAGAACTGAACGACACACCTACACAGACATAGAGCTACGCAGTTTGAGTCACTGTAGCCTTTAAGCGAGAAGGTCTTCGGTTTGAATCCCAAAATCTTTCTGTGTGGAGTTTGCATGAGCTTCCTCCCACAACCAAAAACATTACTGTTAGGTTAATTGGTCTCTCTAAATTGGCCTTTAAATACACCGAAGTTTAAGGTTGGGAACTTGTTTGAAAAAGTCCAAAGCTTTGATACTTTTTCAAGGCACAGTGAAACCTGGTGGGGAAAATAAAAAAATGTCTTTCTTTATTGAGAGGTCAGAGCTACTTTCTCACCAAAATCTATGCCCAATGATTTTTCATGTAAAAGACTATTCACCTTTTGTTGGGTACAATCAGAAATGTGAATGGTCTGTTCAGCACCGAAATCAAGTGCACTTCACCCGGCAGAAATAAACCAGACTAACAACCCCTTCAGTGACAGCAGGATGTCATAGGCGGGACGACTCTGGGGAATCAAAGGGAGCCTGGAAAGTGTTCTTATTATTGAAGCAAATTGAATCTGGGTGCTTTCAATCATGTAAATGTCAATATTTGTACCTGGCTGCTGTAATGGTCTCCAAAAGGAACACCTTTTTGTTCAGTTTTCCCAATGAACAAGGATTACACCCTTATGAAGACCTATTGCTTAAAAGTGCGCCTTATATTTCATTTCCAGAAATGCCTACCTTCTCTAAGATAAGCATCCTCCACATGTTGCATGTATCCATCTTTAATTCAAAAGGTTTAGATCTCCATCTTAAACTCTCCCTTGTCTCATATGGACAGCACTCGCCGACATTTTAACAAAGTTCCATCCAACCATCTCCTTGGATGAAGACAAGACAAGAAATTTTCTGCTGCTTGCCAGCATGATTAAACATTTAGGATTCACAGGTTTCTGTGGGGTTAGCACTGGGGATAATAGGCCTCCCACTCAAAGTCAATATTCCCTGCTTCCTCCTGCCCTCCTCTGATCCGTGTTCGGATCGGCTCAGTCTCTTCTTACTCCACTGTGGAGTGACTCATGCTGAGTTCTCTTGTGGTCTAAGAGCTTTTTTCCACCTTTCCTGCTTGTCTGTTATTTAATTTATGAACCTATTCACTCTTTGTCTGTTAATGTCCTTTATGTGATTTACTTAATACCGCCTTGTCTGTGTCCTTCTAAAAGAGGAAAGGGTCATTTTTATGTTTTTCATGTTTATGTTTTTAGGCTAATTAGAAATTGATGACCTTCGTAGGCTTTCATTATCTTTCAAAGCTTAGCAGAGTTTCTGGGTAACGTTTTCAGATTTCTCAGGCTTTACTTATTTATATTTTTCATCTTAGCATTTCATTATTTTTCTCTTTTCGCTTTGGTCTTTTTTTAATGTTGCCCTCCAAGTTCTGCTATTTATTATAACACCACAAAGAGTTTAGGAGTTCATCCTAGTATTTGGCCATTTCACAGCATTTAAAAGGCTTGGGAGCAGAGCACAGTTATTGGACCAGTTTGAGTTCATTTTCTCTCTGCACCATAAATTCTGCTTTGTGTTGCACACAGTTGCATGTGATGGCAGCTCAAAGGCATTGATTGAAAACTGTAAAATCCCTACAAATTAGATGATCTAATATCATTCTAAGTCCTCGTCTCTTTTTAAGTGAATGCTAAATAACTGCACGTTGCATTTCTTGAAGCTGACGCATCAGTTAGAATTACAGATAACCAAAGACAAGGACAGATTGAATAAGTTGCATAAATTGAAAAGAATGTGTTGCTCATCACGTTTCATATTGCATCTAAAACGTGTAAACATCCCAGAGATAAAGATGAGTTTTTGTGATGTAAATATGAAACTAAGACACCTGATTTCAGACATTTTTCACATTTTTCCACCTTTAGGGTGACATATGCTGCGTTGGTTGATGTAAAAACAGATGCATCCGCTTACAGGGAAAAGTGAGGAAAAAAACTGCAAATGCTGCAACAATCTGCTGGCATAAACACTTGTTAAACCACTATTTAAGAAATATTATTTGATTCAACTCAAGAGTTCAGTGTTCTTTATTCTGTAGAGTCTGATGAACTGTAGATAAAGTTCAGCTGTGCTCTACAAGTGACAACAACCCCCATGTATTCTCCATATTTATCAATGAAATAAGACCTAAAATCTCAGGTTCAAGAAGACTTTTTCTTTTAACTCAATGCAGATAAACTTACTTTGTTGTGGTAAAACTACATGACGTCACGGTGATAGAAGGTGGATATTAGTCATTTAATAACAAAACAATGATTTTATGTCGTAGTTGAGGAGTTACTGGTTTGTACAGACAACAGTGTCAAAGGTCCGTGTTATTCCAGTGGCTAACAGCCAACTCCTTGCATCCATTCCCATTTGTTTCCAGTGTCACATCATGTCACCTCTCGCCGCACGGTGTCAGCTCTATCGTAGTCTCCTCTTCAACATTTACCATCCCCACAAACTACCCTTATCTCCCGAGTCCCTGACCTCGGTGGGAAACAGGCAGATAGCTAGACTTGGCTTGGTCCGGCTGTCATAACGTCGACGACACAAAAGGAAGACAGGCGATGGCCGCCACCTGAGGGGGAACCGGTTTCTGACACCTCTATTAACCTTCAGGAGACGTCCATCTGCTGTCACACCTCTGCGCTCTCTTTTTCCTGCACTCCCTCATTTCTCACCTTGTCCCCTGACTGCTTTTCCCCAGGCAAAGATTGTCCCCAGAGCAAAAGAACAAAATAACAAATGACTTCTATTTCACTTTTTTTTTCCACAACCTTGAAGATGTTGGTATGCAATGGATTTCCATCCCATTTATCCACAGGTCTCGGTGTCCTTTATCAGCTTCCCATCAACTCTCTAGTTTGTCACAGTCTCTCTCCGTCAATCAGCAGGTAATTCCAACATATTTGCTTCCCAGTGTATCTTCAGCACTGTTTGTACAGTGACCTCCATGGGAGGAAATTCATGTGGCAGTGGAATATGCTTAATTTTGAGCAGCGATGTCTGCCTAAATGGTGAAAATGCATAAAATGCTGCAGCTGTTCCACGTCAAATCAACCAAAATAATGGAAGTTAATGGAAAGTGAGTCACACAAATAAAACTGGATGTAAACCTGTTTAATGAACACATGCCCTTTTTACCTTGACACCCATTCGATATATCATTTGTTGTAATTTAAACAAATGAGGGTGAATGGTGGCAGCAAACAACCGCTTCAATTAAAGTGTGCTGCCTGCCTTCAGTGACCATTTCTCTCTCTCTCTCTCTCTGTTTCCTTTCTCCTCACAGGAATTCACTTTGCTGCGACTGGATGATGTGGCTGACCAGCGGGTCAACATTGTCGGGTTTTCAGTCTTCAATAAAACGCATCCCTTCTTCCAGGAATTCGTGCTGAGCCTCAATCGCTCCTGGCAGGAGAACTGTGACCACGCGCCCTTTGCCGGCACTCCGGTTAGTGACCCAATAACATCGTCTCGCATACAGTAGAGATGCACCATAAGAACAAAGTGTGACCTCTTAGCAGAGGAGTCGAGAGGAAATGAATTAAACACCTCGCCCTCTGTTCCCTCCATCTTTTAATCATAAAAATGATGCAGCTATATATTAATCACACTGTAACTTGCAAGTTTTATGCTCTCTGCTTTTCTTCTATGCTAAAAAAACATATTATTTGTTATTTTAGGTTAAAACAGCTAATTTCTCAATATATGTTTTATCACTGATTGCTGCTCTTCTAGCTCGCCATCTGCTGCAATCTCTTTGCCACAACTTTAACTTACCCCAATTGTTGCAATGTTTTCTGTTAAGGAGTAAAGATTTACTGTAGTCTTTTGAAGGAAAACATATTTGTTGGAAATCAGACTTCTGGAAACCAAAACTGTTCAGGCAGGTGTCGAGGTTGAGCTGGCTAATCCCAGTTAGGCTCTCAGAACCTCCAGTCCTTTGGGTTGGAGAAACCAGGTAAAGTTCCCTTCTGGTCGAGGAATGGAGAGGTCGCCACTGCAGACCTCATAGGTAGACGCATCAAGAGACTTTCTCATCTCTATGGGAACTCGGAGACATGGGGTTTATAGACCACTTTTTCAAAGTTCTCCAGTGAGCATTTTGAAGGTTTTGAAATAAATCTTCTTCCAGGCCAGCAGGTCAGAAGGAAAATATTCAGAGCTCGTGTGTCTAAGTTGGAGGTTGGCTCCAAAGTCAAGGATTTGGGATTCAGGTCTTGCTTTTGTAGTGGGGATCGGTTCTTTATTGAAGGAGGGAGTTTTGTCGGCGAGGTCTTCAGCTCATGGAACGCCCAGAAATTAGGTCCAATCAGTTCTTGAGCACAAATGGATCCCAATGAAACGTCTGACGCTTTGGACCAAAGCAAAGCATAATCAGAGATGTGTAAAAACCTTTACATTTGCTCTTTTTGCAACTTTTAGTTGTGTTTTACTTTATTTGTTGAACTTTTTTATGACAAGATCATACTGACATTTTTATGATTAATGACAAAAACATTTTCAGACCTTATTGAGTTGAGCTGGATAAAATTTCTTTTCTTTTCCAACCTGATTCTGCGGAGCAACAAAATGAACTTTTTTCTCCTCCACAAGTCTCAACTGTTCTTCTGTGACTTAGGAAATGAACTGTCTCAGAAGTGCGTGACTACATCTCTTTTTTTAAGTAAACATGGAATTTGAAAGGATTTTTTGATGGATATGTATTTTTAAGTTCTTCATAAATTCAGAAGGACATTCATAAAACATCTGGGGCTTCTGCTCTGAACGTCCTGGTCTAACTATGTTAATAGTTCTCGTTATTTCCACACAGGACGTTTTAAAGCTTTCCAGACAATATGTTGCACATATTAACAAGCAAAGACACTGAATGATCACGTGTTGCTCTTGTTTCCCAGACAACTCATTAGCATTGCTTAGCACCACCTTATTACTTATATAATAGCTTCTTCCTTGCTAACGGCCCATCATAGAACGTGCCTTGTCCTAAATTATCAAAAATGTTAGGAGCTCAGTATTAGCTATATCCTGTAATGCTATTTGTTTTTAAAAATATATACTTATTCATTTAAAGCGGCTGTTGTTGAATACAGCGTGCCTTAATCAAGCAGATTTTCTAAAATATTTTCTTTTTAATACATTGCTATTATGCTTAGTTTATAGAAGAGGATCGTTGGAGTTTTCACTCTCAAAGTCTCCAAATAAAACATGGTAAATTGCCCTCATAAACTGCTGTTTATGAGACTACAATTTATAAGCATTATCTGACTTTCTAATAGGCTCTCCAGACGCGGCGTTCTCATCCATTTGTCTTTAAGCCTGGTCATAAAATCAGAAGCTTAGCGTTACATCAGGATCTATGCCAGCTATGAGAGCGAATTTCTGTTCTCAGACGCCAAGGAAGCGCCGTAACGACAAGACTTCCTGCTTGTTCACAATGCCATTCTGAGACATTATAATGTTTCAAAATTAAACTTGGTTAATCCTGAATTGGTTTAAATTCTTTTTGAAACATGTGATTGTATACATTATGCAATATCCTTATTTAGACCTTTTCAAATGATAAAAGTTTAGATGACTGGTGAACTTCACTAAATAGATGGCATCATGAGCAAAGAATGAACCGTGTGTGAAAAAATTGCACAAGAACGTAACAAGTTGACAAACCTCAACCACTTACACCAGTTTTGAAATTAAAAGTGATAACAAAATAAAAAAATTGGCAATAGCATGAGCAAAAAATAAATGGAAAATCATCAAATGTTCAGACATTGTAGAAAATTCTGTTACATTTCAGATCAAAATTCAGATCAGATGGATAGCTTCAGGGTTTTAGTTTGAACATAATTTTCTCTGTTTAAGCAAGAAAAGCTACAAATTGAGAAACTGGTCTCATGCATGCACCCACTAGCCGTCAGTTTAATTAAAGATGTGTGGTGAAACAGGTTAGGAATAATTCATACAAAGCTTGAAAAAGTGTCTTCTTCATACAGCGGGTCACTTGGATGCTTGGTGAGCCTGCGGCAATTAGGGCTTCTAGTTAATTAGCAAATAACCACCAAGGATGCAAGCTGACAGCAGCCAAGCAAGAAACTGATTATAACCCAGTTAGACATGCACTGTGATTACACCCTGTTAATTCACTCTCGCACATTTTCAAAAAACGCAAACGGATGACCTTACCAGTTTCAATAAGACATTAATGCATTCGTAAAATCGAAGTCCTGCACCGTTATTTTTAAAAGAGAACATGTGGGTGGGTAGCTTGAAAGTTTAAAGATCAATAACTGTTCAAAAGAAAATAATTAGGTTTTATAAAAAAAAAGTTTAAGTCTATAATAATACAGTCCCAGTTAGATATAGAGATTTTAAAGATGCATTCCAACCACTTTTTGTTAAAAAAAAACAAAAACAACATTTGGGCGTTAGATATTGTAAGGTGAAAAATAGGACTGAGGAATCTTATCTTATGTCAAATTTGTAATTTTTATAAATTTTATTTTGACAGATGCTGTATGTCATAGGAATAACAAGGGGAAAATAACAATTATGCTTACCTAAATAAAATGTTTTTTTGACAGTCCGTCTTATGTCAAAATGTGGACAAAAATCGAATACCTAAGTGAAGGTGGGCATAGGCAAACTGTGAGCTATAGACTGAATAAAACACACAGAGTTAAATTTAAATAATAAGACCTGTTATGGTGTTTCAGTTCTTTTCCCCAGGATTAGAATATTATATATTGTTCAAGGAAAATGTCTTGTATTATCCCACTATTATGTAATTGCTTCCACATTTTGCAACGTATAATTTAGAATTGATGTAATATAATCAATTTTATATGAACACATTGTTTAAATTATTCAAATGAAGCTTGAGCGTACAGCTTACAAGAAAAAAATTTGTTTAATTTTACAGCAAATTTACATAATTTACAGTTCAGATATGTGAAAATAGTCAAAGTACTGCATGTCAGGCATTATTAAAAAGTGATTCGGATTAATTTATGGTTTTGTTGTGTTGTTACCTGTCTGACAAGTCAGCTTTAGATTGACCTTAGATTGCTGGAATAAATAGATGCAAACATTTTGACAATTGCAAACAGAACAAACCGCATTGGTGCAGACACTCTGTGAAGATTAATTCATAAAGGTTTGTGGGATTCTTAAAACTGAAAGAGGAACTGACAGGCTGACCTGCTCTCTGATTAATTCCACTAATAATTAGACAAATGGAGGGTTGAAACTGAATTCCCAGATGATCACTTGGCACATATAGCACTGCAGTGGCTCGGGTGGTGGAGCAAATGGCTGCTGCCCCCAGAGGTTCAGAGGTCAAATCCCGTTCTTTTCCAGAAACCATACCCTTGACCCTAACAAGTTTCCCAACCATTAAAATCAGTCAGGCGTCAAAAGCAATACACACATTAAAAAATGTGTCAGTTCTTGTTATTCTAAAAAAAATCCACATTATTTCCACATAGCGCCTGTTTCTATTTTAACACACCAACATAAATGCCAGACATGAAACAAGGCGATGGAAAAACCAAACCTTAAAATCAAACACAATCTCCAAACTATATGTCAGATCTACTGAAACCTTGTTCTCTGGGGCAAAGGTTGCCGACGGTCCCACAAATTCATTGCACAACATTTAGTATTTGAACCTTTCAGTTAGTCGCACCAGGACTGTCAAGTGTTTTTCTTCTGTTTATGCGGTGGATAGATTGCGTCAATGTCACCTTTAAATAGGAAGGTTTTTAGTTAAGCACACTCCCTTAATGTGTCATACATACATTTATTTTACTCTAATTTACATTTATCGATATCTCCCCCAACTTTTGGGTCACTTCATCTTCTGTTCCATTAAACAGATAAAGAACTATGAAGCTCAACCCCTAAATAAGCTTCTTATGAGAGGCATTAGGTATTTTAATTAACTGTATGTAGCAGGGATGGAGCGGCGGTGACGATGAGGCTGTTTGTTCAGGGGGGATGAGAGGAAAGGCTGCCTCTCCCACTGTTTTTAGCCCTCACTGAGAGCGGCAGACAGTAATTGAAATAGTCGGGGTGTGCCAGCTTCATTGGTGATGAGAGCAGGAAGGACAGAGTCTCTTCGAGAAATAGGAAGCACCGCAAGAGAGAGAGAGATGGTTTTCATCGCTGTCAGCAGATCAGACTCTTTCTCATGATCTAATGGAATAATATCACTTCCAGTCTGCAAACGGTTTAACCCCTCACCGACCAAAAGGCACTCAGTGTAACACTTTGAGTTATTGCAGGTTTCTGTGTGTGTGTGTATGTGTGTGTAGTAAGAATAGATTCACCTTCTTCCTCTGCAGCTCTCGTCAGCCCTGTTCTTTGATGCAGTATACGCAGTGGTTGCAGCGGTCCAGGAGTTGAACCGTAGCCAGAACGTCGGCGCTACTCAGCTCTCCTGCAAGTCATCCAAGATCTGGGAGCACGGCACGAGCCTCATGAATTACCTTAGGATGGTAAGATTAACTTTGATGGATATGATGAAACTGACAGTAGAGGAACCTGCATATTATAAGAGTATTTTAAATTTTAGGAAATGTATATATATTTTTTTGCATTTTTTTTTGAGTCAAATGAGCCTCCTCAAAGTTTCTGCATGTGTGCATTTGCTAATTGCACACATTTTTTTCTTGTCTTCCTGTTTCTCCATATGCTTGTGTTCTTTGTGCCCTTTTCAAAGCTGCAGAGAGGAGACCAATTAAGTGGTTTTCATCCTGTAATTGATTTAAAATAGCTGGATTAGGTGTGTTGCTTCTTACTCTGGAGAAAGGCACAACAAACAGACCTGCTGAAGAGCGAAGAGACGAGGCTGAAACTCACATTCGGCTCATGAAACACAGCAGCAGACTTGTAGAAAGAGAAACGGTCAGATACGTCCACAGTAAATAACGGCAAACTTCTTAACTCGTTTTTCTGAGATTAAACATTATAATGGTGATGACATTTTAAAGAGATCAGCCACCGCTCTGCAACACTACAGCTGTCATGTTGTTGTATCAAAAGTGTTCTTTCTACAATGGAGACGACAGTGTCAACACCAATAACACCAAGCAACAGCTTGATAACTGACGATGATAAAAAGTATCCAGAAACATGTTCATTAAATGTTGCATTTTCCAAATGTACGAAGGGTGAGGGCTCTCAAACCTTGTGTGCGATGCTGAAAAAAGCTGCATCACTTTTTTATACTTATTTGTTTACATTTGATGATGATGATGATAATAATAATAATAATAATATGCGTTTGTCACACAAAGATATTGTGATGTGTTCAACAAATTTTCTTAATGAGTGACCTACTTTTTCAGTACATTAGATAGATAGATAGATAGATAGATAGATAGATAGATAGATAGATAGATAGATAGATAGATAGATAGATAGATAGATAGATAGATAGATAGATAGATAGATAGATAGATAGATAGATAGATAGATAGATAGATAGATAGATAGATAGATAGATAGATAGATAGATGGTCAGTTAACAGACTAACAGGCTTTTTATTGAGTCAAGAGGCCACATTGTTGTTTCTACAGAGTTTTATATTTTTACCATTAAAAATGGAGGAGATTGTTGTCTTCAATCATCAACAATTAACCTACACTGTTTTTAAGTAAACATACTAAAAGCTAAATTAAGGCAACGATTCTTTCCAGTTTTAAGGAAAACGTTATCCTCTTCATTTGGTCGTGTTTTTACCTAGCAGGCTGTTTGGTTGATCAAACAGTAAATACATGCAGAAAATAAAATTCTTCTTTTTAGGTTCTGGCACAGTCAGTAGTCTGATAACTTATCAAGTGATTGTACCTGTGCACAGGTATTAATCTTGAGTTCACTGGCAACATTGGTGCCTCTATCTGTGGTCATGGAAATCATGCTACTTTCTCATAGTGACCAGTTTAATTATGTTTAGTTTGATTTATCACCTATAGATTTTTACACACTGTAGATTTATGTGCAAAATTAACACTTCAAAGCTCGATATTAAACTATCAGCGACTGAATACTTTAGAACTTTTTTGTTCACTACAATGCTCTATTTTTATTTTTTTTTTGCTCAGTAAGTTGCACATCAGCAAATATTTTGACCCTATACCCCAAAGTTTCTGGATAGTCTTCTGTGTTCACAGTAGTAGCTCTGATTTTATGCAAATTTGCAAAGCTCTCTCTTACTGCACCTCTTGTTACAATGTAATATGTGTTTTACCTCTTAGATCTGCACAACGGAGGATAATGTCTCCCTTTACTCAGCCAGTTTATTGTTTCTCTGCATTACTCTGAGAGACAATGAAGGAGAGATAAAGATGGGCTGTCAGTGAAGTGAAGGGTTTTTTGTTGGAGATAAATGACTGAATGGGATTAAAATCCTTAAAGTTGACGTGTTTGATATCAATCTGTTTGTCTTTCTTGCTCAAAGAAACTAAATGAGTGTGTAATCACACCGTAGACTGAAACTTTCTCACTTACATTCGTAGTATCATTCTGACACTGATATTATTTCACAAAGAGACTACAGGAATTTATGGATACATCATGATTGTGTTATTCAATTAATTAACATCAATCAAGCAATTAAAAATTTTTATGGACAAATCCTGGGTTCTGTTTTGCAAGACACCTGTGAAAAACTGAGATTCCTCTAATGGTTCCCGATTCCTTTTACTCTGCCAGACGATGGTACATCAAAATACTTTATTTACATCGTCATACTAGAAGCTCAGACCGCTTCACTCTTCAACCACATTCACCCTTTTCACTCACAAATGCACACATTTAAACACCAGTAGTCAACTTGTGGTTTGGTAACTTCATGTTAACCAACATGAAGCTGGAACTGAACCTGCAGTATTTTGATTCAAAGATGATTAATGCTTTACTTTATAACTTGTCGATGAGCAACATCAACTAAAGTATCTGTTCAAACATCTTACACCTCGATTATCTTGCCAAGGCTTCTCACACCACAGACGTGTTCAATCTTTTAGGATTTATCTGACTCTTATTTTACCTGTAACAGTCTGTGCTTCATTCCACCCCGCTTTTTATTTAACATGGGAATGTTTTCCACTTTGGGGGAACAGTTTCTCCTTTGTTTATGGATCTACGATTATCATAACCCTTTCATGCATAGAGATGGTAAAGTTTGCCAGAACGTTCAGGGTTTACAATTTTTCCTCACTCGCCTATCGATTTAAGGAGAGCAGTGCTCAGTTCAGGTATGTGAAGTTTTCCTAAAAGTTAACAAGGCTCATGAGAAAACATCTGTGAACAACACAGCCTCTGCAGTACATCAGACTAATCATTATGGTGTTTGTGGTGGAATAAAACATATTGAGACAGTAAGTATATTTGTCTATGCAGCGTTTAGTCATTCTTTTGTAGGGTAAACCACTCAATTTGAAAAGACAGACAGCATTGACCCTTCACCCGGTCTCCACATACAAATAACCAGGACAAACCCTCCTCTTGACATGAGTATTCAAATGTTTTGAATGGTGCTAATTGGTTCTGAGGAGTGAAATGAGACTCACCCTCAGGCCTCTTTACTCCTGTTTATTGACGCGTTGCCCACCAATGTTTGATGTTGGAACTGCTGCTAATGAAGAAGAAAACTCTAGGTAAACAATTTTAAAGAGTGCTTTCAAATGTAGTCTCACTAGAAATTAATTGATCTAGCCCTTTTCATTTAGTGTACCACTTATAAATGATTAATCCTATCTTTGCATTAAGACACAGGGCTTTATAGACAAACTCCATGCATATCGCAGTGGTGGGGAATACGTTCTTCTTTCTCTGTGTTGGATAGGTAGAATTGGAAGGCCTAACAGGACACATCGAGTTCAACAGCAAAGGTCAGAGGTCCAACTACGCCCTGCGGATCATGCAGAACAGCAAGGAAGGCCTAAGGCAGGTAAAGTAACTTTTAGGTTAAGACTCTTTAATTTCAAATGCTTCAGTGACATAATTTGCCTAAGCCCATGCAAAATGTAAAGTGCTGTACGATGTACCTTGTTTGCTTGAGTGAAACAGCACAGACTGGTCGATCACTCTTCAGATAAGCACTCGCTTTAATATCACAGCTACTGTCCACATTGCTGATCAGACACAGTCCCGTTCCCAGTTGGGCGCTACTTCTGGCAAATCTTGCACTTTTCTTTATGGTGGTTGGGTACTGTTAGCTGAATCGTACCACGGGGAGTTGTGATAACACTTGCTCAGCTGACATTTCCTGGTGCAAACAATCTCCATTATCCTGCTGGCAGAGGAACTGATGTGCCAGAGGACAAAATTAAATATTCAGGATGGCTCTTTGAAGGTGAAAGGAGTACACTTAAAGGGGAAAATAAATTTAGATTGAAAGAGAAGTCTGCTTTGAAGAAAGGAGGGCTTTTGGTGCCGTTATAGTGGCTTTAACAGAAACGTCTAAAACTTTAGATAAATGTTACACTTTTTGGATTCTGATTCTTTATGCTGTTTTATTGTCTTTTTCCGTAAACTCTGCCATTATACACCACGTTAATGAAGGTTTATTGGATTTGATTGGTCCCTTTGATTGGTTCCTGTCATTAAAAAACCAAAGAGTTTTGTTGACAAGCTGTGTGAACCGCTCACACTTCTTATGGCATAACGAAAGATCGTAAAAATATATCATCTTTGAGTTTCCAACCAGTCATTCAGGGTTGAGCTAGCTAGAAATTGTCCAAGCTAGTGATTTTCTTGCGCCATCTCTTGTGATAAATGTGTGCATGTTCTTTCTGATGCTGAGCAGTTTGAAGCAGAAATCTTGCCTTAAACTCAAAGTTTACCATGACATCAATCAGCTACCTCCTAAAAACTGCTGTACAATAGTTTATCATGTGCAAAAACGAATTTCCATGTAATTCCTTTTCAAATGTTAAGCCTTTTCCCACTCGGTTTCTCAGTAACATGTCCAGAAGAGGAGATCATTTGTGAATGTTACAACAAATCTTGTGAGGCATTTAAATGGACAAGAATGCATCCTGGTTAGATTTGCTGCCTAATTTTCCTTCTTTTTTTTTTTTTCTTTTGCTGACCGACATGTTTTTTTTTCCTCACTCATCACTACCAGCAATGTGTTTTGATATGTATGATATTAAAATCAACACAGTGAGGAGCCTTATCTGCTATTCGCAGTGTGTTGTAAAGATAACACAGAGATTTACATATCATGCTTTCTGCATCAAATGCTGCCTGCCATAGCAAACCCAAATGCCTCACCTGCAAGTTTTTATTTTATTTTTTTTTAAGTATATACCAATCAGAAGTGTGCCCTGTTGTGCAGGATGAATGTAAACAATCAACCAGAGTTTCTGGTCCAAATCATCCAATTCTTCTTAACTTCTGGTTCTTGGTCTCAAAAGAAATAAGCATTTGCTTTCAGAAATGATATTTTTCCCAGTTTCATTTTGTTTTTATTGTTCACATACATTAAAACTAAAATTGACTATTTGTAGCATATTTGTTCCCTGGGACAAAAAAAAAAAATAGAATCAGATATTGTTTTGAATACCGTTGTTGTGTCATGGAGTGACGGATAATTTTGCCCGCTGTAAAAGGAGTGTGTGAGTGCACATTTTTATTATTTCATATTTCATCCCGAGGGGTTAAAGATGATGTAAAACGGTATCTGTGCTGTTCTTTTCATGAGGCCATAAAAAAATATGTGCATTGCATTTTCCCAAGGAAATGTCTGTGTCTCACCCTGGCAGCTATAAAACCACTCTCATTTCTGTGTTGCTCTTCTGTCTGTGCAGCATTATGTACACTATACAGGTTATTATCCATCAATTATCATACAAACTGCCACCAGTCTGCTATGGCAGAGAGCTTTGTTTGTGCCTTCTTATCGGGAGCACTCTGAGTAGCTGTTTTTGTATCACCTGCTAGACAAGATGCAGCATGAGAAGGCTTCACAGTGCTCCACTATGCTCTCACCCTTTCAGCGGATGATCTCATGGAAACGCTCCTCCCTGAAAGAGAGAGCACAACATCTTTTCTTGGCTGCCTGTGAAACCGTCAGTCAGTGGCCCAACGCTTTTATTAACCTTGTCCGTCTCGCCTCGCGTCCCTTTTTAGTCTGGCACTGGGCCATTCAAGCAGAAGGATAACACTATCGAGTCTGATGTGATGATTTCGACCAGAACTACTGCAAAACAGCAATGCTGGTAATGGTAATGGAAAGAGGCAAGGTGTTATACGGCGGGGATGCAACGAACGGGGTTGTCTGATGCTTTGTTAACAAAACACCTCCCACACATCGTTGGTTTGGGCTGCCGCAGTCAGGCAGACAGCGAATGGGCAGAGCCTTGGCAAAGAGGAAAATCTGGCTCAAAGCCCACAAACCCAATTTAAGAGCAATATTCATATGCCACCACATGATGCCATGCAATGCCATCATGTGGTGGCATTCTAAATAGAATATTAGCATCACGGTATATACAATATCTGGCACTAGAATGTGCAATAAGGAGAAAAAAACCTTTTCGTGCCAAAAAATGGCGTGAAGAGCCTAACGAACATCAACATCTCACCAACCTCTGACTTCTAATTTTGCAACAATAGGATTAATAAAGCTTTATGTACACAGCCATTGACGATCTGTCTGTTGCTTGAATTGTAAGCCGTTTATGCATTATTGTATTATTTAATGAGGAACTGTCACTGGGTGTGCTACCAGCTCTGTAGGGAATATTAGTCAGGGCTTTCAGAGTGTGAAGCATATGGAGTATATTATTATGAGTTTTGTTTCAGTAGCTAAGCTGTAACTCCTACTGGTGTGTGACAATCATTGTTATTATTTTTTTTATTCATTTATCAGGCTGTAAAAGGCAACAAAAAGGTTCAGGTATATGCAACAAGTTTGCGTGATGCTTATTTCCTAACCAGAGATGTTTCATCTTTCAGCTGATTCAAACATGCAGTTAAAACCAAAAAGAAAATAAAAAGCCAATTTTTTTTCTCGTTGTCTAAAGTTAAATCAGCTTAAAACTTTTTTTGCGTCAGGTTAATTAAGAATTACTAGAATTATTTGTATTTTCTGAATGCCACAACCGTGAGAGAGAGATTTTGTCGCTTATTAATGTATTAATGTAAATGGATACTCACCAGCTGCTTTATACGGCCTACTGTACCTGAGGACACTGTCCTGTCACTGTTGCTTCACAGTTACAGGGTCTTGCTGGCTTTTCCTTAGTCACTAAGTTATCCCTGCACATCTAACTTTTACCAACTGCACAAAATGATTGGCTGGAATTGATCATGCAATACACGTTTTCAATATATTCAACAAAATGTGGGGGGAAAAAATTGATCATGTTGGGTTTGACTTTATGATTAGACTGGAGTGGAACATATTGTGTCGTGAACAGAATTTAAACTGAATTTGATAGTAAGTAATTTGAGATAAATTTGACTCTTTGTCCCATAAAATACCTTGAAATTAAATTTTTTGGAGTTGGTGATCTATAAACTGAATTTAATTGAATATTAGGTTAATTGCTGACTTACCAGTTGCTTGTGTGCGTGCGTGCGTGCGTGCGTGCGTGCGTGCGTGCGTGCGTGCGTGTGTGTGTGTGCGTGTGCGTGTGTGTGCGTGGGTGTGTGCATATGTGTGTGGGTGTGTGTGTGTGGCCTTGGATTTGTTACACTGCAGTAAGGACACACTTCTTGCTTGTGGGCACCCGTAGGGAGAGATGCTGATTTTGGCTTGTGGGTTAAGTTTAGGACAAAGGTGTGAACTGAGTCTAGGTTAGGCTAAGGGTAGCAGTCAGGGTCAGGCTACACAAATTAATACAAAATGAATGAAAACCAATGCAAAGTCCTTGTGAAGATAGAAATACATGCTTTCTCCATGTGTGTGTGTGTGTGTGTGTGTGTGTGTGTGTGTGTGTGTGTGTGTGTGCAGGATCTGATTAGTGTGTGAACTCACATTTAATTTAACTGGTCTAAACCTTGTAGGTTTAGACCAGAAAGCAGGTTTTTAAATACCTGCACAAGAAATCAGATTCATGTGTACGCGACCTGCGGCGAGAGGAAAAGCTGTTTCTACCTTTTTGGCCATTTTTAATTATCAGCATGTCTGCTGGGTTCAACTTTATTCTAATTCATGGTGGTTCAGGTAGAATCATTACTGAAATTAGCTGGCTGCGCCTGTATTTGTACAGCGGGGCGATTTCTCCAACTAACCTACAGAACTCGTTGCTCCCACTGGCGCCCTTTATAATTTTCGAGCAGATGGCAAATTGCCCCCAAATGTAAATCTGCCTCATAGACTCTTTAAACTTATGTTTATATCGCGCACGTTATGTCTCCCTCACCTGAAGTTCACGATCAGAGAGTTTGCGTGTGGCAGTGTTTCTCAAGCTGGTTGTTTTAAGGCTTCCTTGAGGTTACGTGCTCCAGACTCTTTGCACATTATGGGTTACATCTGTAGCAGCTGGTTCACTCTCAGGAGGAGGACGGTATACCAGAGACCGTGTGTGGCAGCTGCTCCCCTCCCGGGCTGCAGAAAGAGAGCTGCTTTTACAGCAGATGGAGTTTTGCTCAAATATTTTCTGGGAGACGCTACAGGGCAGAAAGGATTTCCTCGCTCCTCAAACATAGAATACAATTATTTTATGCATAATTTACTTTAAATGGAAACATCTTCGATCTGCATAACAAACACGATCAACACGAAATTCCAAAAATCAGCACGTGAGTTTGGAAAAAAAATTAAAAATAGAAAGCCTTCCTGTCTACATTAACTGTTTCAGGAGAGAAAAATGGAAACCTGAACTTTCAGTAATTACATAAAGCCTGGAGCCAAGCTTAGTGAAGCTCATCTGTAGAATATAATGAAGCTGGAACACACAAAAATATTTGTTTGTCCACTTTTGGCTGGTGAATCAAAATTCCCAGCTGCTTCTGTACTGACAGGCCTGTCAGCCAGCAGTGATGCTGAACTTGGCATGGCTTTGTCTGTGCCGTGGCCAAGACACCGCTGGCACCTGTAACCAGCAATAATCCGGAGAGAAGAGAAGGGATGAGGAAGGAGGACAAGAGGCTGACAAATAAATGAGATGGAAAACAGAGGCATTAAAAAAGCTAAAAGCCTCAAGATTAAAGGCAGAACGTGTATATTTTGGTAATATCTGCTCTGTTTTAGCTGTCACCGTGTTCAGTATTAACGCCCGTGTTATTGTGACCTTCAACTCTTATTCCTCACTGGAATGAATAATCGCATCATTTATGGAGAACTGATTTTAATCCTCCGAATCCTGCACTATGTACTGAGCCTGATAAAGGCGTGCAATAAAAGAGGAAGTATCTGCCCGTGTTTCAACATGGACACTTTTCTGAGGTGCTGCGCGCTCCAGATGGTCCAAACACCAGGGCTACGCTGTAAAACAGCATCGTCCCAGATAGCTACACAAATGGTTAATCTGACTCAACCTGTTTGTGGGGAGCACAGACGGCTTTCTTCTTCAGAGGAATATAAAAAGACCCAACGTTTCTCTAAAGCCTACCTGTGTTCTTCAAAGGAAATCACTCCTGTTTGCTGTTGGGGGAGCAGCAGAGTGACAGCGGCTGTTGCTTAATCTGCTCTGACGCTGACGTTTGCCTCTGCATGCTCATCTGCATGCCTGCCTTTAGGTTTCAACGGTTACATGCGTGTGTCGAAACCACGCGTAAGCCTTCACGCAGCACTTGTGAGCATTTTCCACACATGACTGTAAATCCCACATTTGCTTGATCTGTTGTTTGATCTCTGATTGAGTTTACATTGGAGGGAATGGGGGCTGCACAGCCTTTAAGACACAGATTAGCCTAAGAATTACCATGAGTCTTTGTGTGGATTGGGAACGATACACGTAGCTTAAAGTTCTTTTGATTGGTGAACACGATATTCTTTGGATGGGGACAATTTGGTGCTGAATTTATGGCTTATTGAAACAAAGCTTCATTTCCCCGGATTTCTCCTGAATTCAATTAAAAGCAGTTATCTAATGCACCTTAAAGACAGTGCCTTACAAAAAGCATTCAAACCCAAAACCACAAATATATTGGGATGTTATGCAACGGATTAGAAACACTTGTGTAGTAGAAGATCAATTTTGGAAAAAAATCCTAAAACTGTGGCATGCCCAGTGGCGCAAAAAGTGGGTATGCAGCGTATGCTCGAGTGAGCATCACTCCTTCACCCTGACGTTCCTTCCCTGGGGGGGTGGGGGAGGGATTTATGTTTTCGCATCCACCTAGTATATAATGTGTAGTTGCGCCACTGGGCGTGCCTTTGCATTTAGCCTCTTAACTCTGATACCCCTAAATAATAATAATACCTAAATAAGTGCATTTATTTAGGGCTCTAAAAAAGTCCTCTTTATTGTACTCTAATTTACAATTACAATAAACGTCATTACATTCAGTTCCGTATTTTATTGTGAAACGCAGAGGAGGCTCAGTTTAGTTTTGAGGCTACTTTGCCGCTCTCAGTGACGTGAATTGGTGCAAGGCAAGACGAAGACTCATAAGCACTCAAAACACCAAGCTAAGAAAGCACTGCTGAGAAAAACATCGGCTCTTCCTCAAGCGGCTCTCCAGGAGTGCAAATCTTAATCCGGTTGAGCATCTATGGAAAGATGTGAAAATTGCAGTGCTTAGACGCTGCCTTTCAAACCTGAGACAGCTTCAGCAGTTTGCACAGGAAGAGTGGGTCAAACTACCGGTTAGCAAACGCAGGCGTCACGCTGCGAAGTGCAGAGATCGCTTTTTTTTTTGGACAGTGATTGGTGCAAAAGACTCTCACACAATATTAAAAGAAGATAACCACTTTTTTAAAAAATGAAAAATGTATCATGTTTCTCTCATTTCTATATAACGCTGATTTGTATAATGAATAGAACAAACAACTAGAGACGCTCACTTTGCTGTAAATTGTACCAACAAATTTGTGTTTGTTTCTGTTTAACAAACATTTTCATCCACGTTTAGATTTGCCACCATAGTGACAAAGCGTTCCAGGCTCCCAGCAGCCGCCTGGCCTCTAGCTGTGGACTCTCATTTTCTACATGAAGCTCATTGACAGGATCATGCTGACTAATAGAGGAAGCTGTAAAATGAATAATTATTGCAGTTTGGATTAGGCAAGCTGTTTCCTGTGGAGGTGCTGGACTCTGTTACGGACCAATATGTTTGGCTGCAAAAGAGGATGCACTCGCAAATTAGAAGGGTTACCATCGTTATTGGTTTAATAGATTTTCACCACAATTTTTTTTTTCTCTTTTCGTTTCGTACTTGTCCGTAAATCATTACATTAACATATATGCATATCTGCCTGCTGCAGACCGGCTGCGCTCTGAAAACTCTCAGCCAGTTCCTGGTAAGAAAAGAGTCATTAATTAAGTCTAATAATGGAGGCACTTAATCACTCTTTCAGCACGGAAACCACCTGAGAGAGAGAGGGGGGCGGGGGGGTTTAAAAAGAAATGTCTGAGTCTTGGATGCAGTTGGATGCTCGCTACATGTCGGCAAAGCAGGAAGCAGTTTAAGGCTATAAGTGGAGACACTGGCCAGAAGAGGGAAAGGTCAAAGGCCCACAGCAGCATGACAGAGAAAATTGCTCCCAATCATTGCTTCTTTGAAAGAGTCGATACACAGGGAAAGATTTGGCTCAGAAACTCCACCGTATTGATAATGTGTTATTTAAGCCTGAGGGTGATGACTATTAGACTTTGAGATGAGTTAAAGTGCCAAAGGAAGCGTACTTTAACTGACTTGGGATCAGTGTTTCTGTGCCAGTTATCTCTTGAGGTTCTCATTTCTTTTGAGTAATGCAGGGACAGACGAAGTATTCAGATCCAGAATGCAAACATGGCAAACGCAAAACTCTGCCGGAGCAGTCCCAAAAGAAAAGCATTTAAACATTTTACTGCGGCCGCAAAACTTTAAGTTTGCTTTGCTTAAAGCTGCGGTATGTAACTTTTTAAATATTTGTTTAAACTATCACTCAATCATGACGGTATTGTATGGGAAAGATAATCTGTGAAAAAACTCAAGCTTCTCCACCTCATCCCAGTACTGCTACTACCCTCTGTAGATATACACCACTCCTGGTCATAAGCAACCAATCACAACCAGGAGAAAGATCTTAGCACTGTCAATCATCCTCGTGTAAGCGCTGTTTATCTACTGTTATCAGTGGCCGTGACATCCAGCCTGAGCGTTCATGACATGATTGACAGCACTGAGATATAATCACAAAATCACTCTTTGGTTCATGTTTTTAGGCAACAATTCAGTCAGAAAATTTCGTTTGGGAGTCAAGTGTGGGTTTTCTGTACTCTGAAGGGATTTTTAGAGAACTATAAACCCTGCTTCAAGTCTTTATTGGTATTCTGAAATTTAAAAAAATGCCATGTTAATATAGAAATTGTTTATGAAAAATAAAATTTGCTAAAGGTTTCAAATGTTAAAGAGGTGGTGATACAACCCACCGTAAAGACTCGCCTAAGAAACGTTTACAAGCAAAATATTCTCGTGCAACGAGTCAAACTGTGGATTTTATAAAAAGTGGTCAAATATATAAAACAGCTGAATTGTAAAGGCAACATATCTTGTTGGTTGATGGTTGGACAAAATTTATAGAGCGTTTTCTAGTCATATTGACTTTACATCCACATTCACCCAACTGCGCACAATGACTGGCAGACCGATCAGCCACTAGAGGTTACGTCTCTCGCACAGCAACACATCAATATGTGGCAGGAGGACGCTGGAATCGAACCAACGACTTAAAATTTGCTGGACGACTGCTCATCCCACCGAGTCACGTTCGCCCCTTGTGACCCGTTTTATAGCTTAAATGGCTGACAGAGAGTACTGGGAAGTAGTGCAAGGTGTTCCCAGTTATTTTTTATGGGGAAACTTTAGGCATTTAAAACAAGTATAAAAGTTATAGCATCCATTTGCCTCAGCAGCAGAAAATAAAAGGAGGACATTTTCTGTTCATTCATCCATTCATTGTCTATACCAGCTTTTTATTGCAGGGGGGTGAGGGAAAGAGGGGGGTTATTTCCAGTGGTCATTGGGCAAGAGGCGGGGTATGCTCTGCACAGCGAGTTCTTGGCATTGATGGCTTTAATGGGGTGAAAAAAAAAAATCTTATTTTTTAAAAGAGACAATTGTCTAACTCTGTTCTCTGGGTGTAGGCCTGTCACCATAGCAAATGTTGCTGGACGATAAATTGTCCCAGAACGTATTGCGATAAACAATTACATTGTTGTTTTGAGAACATTTTCAATTCATACAACAGTAGTAATGGCAAAAAAAACAAAAAATGCAAGAACACATTCTGAAAAAAAAAAAAAAAAAACTATTGTAGCAAAATCTAGACTTATTTCATGTGACTGAGGTCAAACTGTTGTGTTCACAGCCAAACAGACTTTAAAAAGAAACTGGAAGAAGAGTTGAAAGGAAGTAAACAATATTAAAAACAAATCTAAGTAGTGGCAACAATTTATCCAGAAGTTAATATAAACGACACTCTATTATAATTATTATTATTAAAAAAAAGAAAAAAACAAAGAAAATGTCTTTCATGAATCCACTAGAATTCATTAGGTTCTAATGAACATTTTAACACTGGAACTGGAAGACATTTGGAAGATCCAAAAATAAAGAAAACAGAAACAACATATAAAATAAATTATGGAGTCTCTGTAAACAAATGTGTTTTTTTTCAAACAATATACTAGTTGAGACCAAAACACCAAACTGAAGACTTTTATCATTCAGGTTTTTCTAAAATGAGAAAGAAAAGTGAAAAATAGGAAAAAAAAAGGTTGAGATTTTTTCTTTTATTTATTATGCAATTAATTGACTTATTGTTTATTGTGACGGGCCTCGATGGATGCATTGCTAATAACAGTATTAAAATTTAAAGCTTATGCTTCTGTCATATGCTGTACTGCTAGTAATGAGCGGCTCCAAACGGTTTACTGACGTACAGCTAGAATAAGTTAGCTTCACACTCTGTCTCTGGCAGAGTGAGTTTTGATATAAACCTGCAGCTGTGATATTTACACCTGGTTCTTCATGTGGTTTCCTCCTCACGCCGATGGTTTCGGAGAACACGTGAACAAATCACTAAGGAATGCACATCACAATTCTCTTCACATCGTTCCATTATGCACTGCTGCAAGAAAGGATATCTTAACTTCTGAACCTCATGAATGTGATTCACAGCCGGAGGACACTCAGATATTGCGTAGCACCTGTGGGAGGGGAGAGTATGAAGGACAGGGTTTTATATTATCGTAATTTTATTTCTAATATGAGATGAACTCTCAAAATCTCAGAGTAAAAGAACTTGTGATCCCTGTGACGGATCTATTATCGTACAAGACAGGGCGCTATTATTACTGATGCTTCAGTTGGGAGCGGCATGTTATTGTTGATGCTGGTGCAATATCAAGTTTGATATGATTTAGAATAAATAAAATCAGTTTTAGGGTTTATAGTAAGCATTCTCTCCTGTTTTTATTAGAATTTCAATCATTTAGGCGTCAAAAAAATGTAACAATCTTAGCAATTAAGAGGGAATAATCTATTTTCATATGCTTCAGCAAGCTGAAATGTGATTGTTAAATTGTAGTGCTAGTAAATTAACTTTGTACGAGAAATAGAGCGAGAAGTAAAACCCAGATGCAGCATTAAGGGGAGAGTGCAGGCTGTACCACATTTTCTAATATACTGGGCATTATTTATCTATTTCAAGTTTACAACTGGGGATCTGACAGAGTCGATAAAAGCTCAGAATAAAATCAAAGTGGGAAATTTGATTTTATAGGGGTTTTTTTATAGTCTAGATAAGAAAAAGATAAAATATGGAAAGGAATGTTGGCATTTAATTATCACATTGCCAAAGGAGGCATCTATCCATCCATCTATGAATGAATGCATAATGAATTTATGTATTTATACTGTTAAAAAATAAATTTGTTCTATGTATTCTGTTGTGAAAACTCATCTAGAAATCCTGGTGTCTTGCTGTTACACTTTTTGTCAAATTGTGGAGCGCCTGCAACTTGAGTTTTTGTCATGAAATGATCAGTAAACTGCTTGTGGGGTCAAGCGTCGCTTTCGCCGTCATGATTCGGCGTCCAAATATTTGTTATCAGATTGCATTCGTGGCGAAGTTTACTTTCCAGGTGACCTTGTGTCAGGAAGCTCAGAGAAAAAAGTCAAGTGGAAAAGCTCATCAAAAAGAAGACTTTCTTTTATTATCAAAAGAAATGCGGCGTTTGCTGAATATCTAGCATGCACTTTGCCTTTCAGTGTTGTGAACACACACATACACACACACACACACACACACACACGCAAACGGAAAATTGGCATCACCTCAATTTGCATGAAATGATTTGAGCTATGTTATTTACACAAGACTTCCTCCAGTTAAAGGGTGAATGTGCTCGTTCAGTTCCTCTGCCTTTTCTGTTGGATTTATTTATTTCCTGTCAGGACAGCTCCTACCTTTATTACAGCAATCTGCTTCTTCTTTTTTTTTTTCCTCCCTCTCCCCTTCACTTTGCTCCCAAACCGTCTGTGAGAACACCATTACTCTAGCTGCCGCTGTAGATGCAGATGTACTCGGGTCAATTTCTATGCTGCAGCGAGAGAACAGATGAAAAAGACAGGTACAGCAAAGAAGGAGAGTCGGAGGGTAGTTGGAGGAGAGGAGTGGAGGTGGGGTGTGAACTCAGCAGGTTAACAAATTCAAGAAGATCTTGAGCCTTTCCCTAATATAGAAGCCTGATGTAGCTCAGCATGCCACAGTTTGGCTTGATCTCTTTCTTTGCCTCGGGCTTCAGCACAGATGATTAGGTCTTAACCAGGTCTGATAGACATACTGGATTTAAATACACAAGAGCTGCTACTCGAGTCTCTTCCAGTGAGGCTAGGATATGTGTTGGAAGGGATCCAGACTCTTTGATACAGCAGGAAGGAATTACCCACACTCCTCTAATGCTGGAAAGTCAACACTCCTATATGTGTCTGTTTTGATAATAATTGAATATTATGTTGAAGGTAAGATGAACGTTTTTCTGCAATAATGGAAGAAAATGCTATATTATGAACTTTAATTTGGTCTTTAAGATGAATAAATAAATCGTTCATGTGGAGTAAAGTTTGTGTTTATTTACTGTATTTTAGAGTACACCATACTATAAGCCTCATCAACAAAGTTTAAATAAAAAATTTAATTAAAAATGGAATTGTACATATATAAGCTGCATCGTTCAAAGCGTGGGGAAAAAAATAGCGGCTAATCAGCTATGTAATGAAATTGTGTTATGAAAGAAATAAACATGTTAAAAATTTGAAAACAAAATGGTAATGAACTTAATAATTACATAGGTTAGTACCCAAGAAACTAATATCTAAACAATAATATGAGCCCCAAATGCAGTCATTTAGGGACATGAGCCCCAAAATGTCTGAGCAGTAGAATAGAAATAGAAATAATAATAACACCAAGTAAGATAAAAACAAATCTAAAAAAGAAATATACCACTCAGATGAGCATCAAAGTTATATCTTTCAGTCTGGGAAGGGTTACTAAGACATTTCTAAGGCTTTTGGAGTCCAGAAGACAAAACAAAAGTGATAGCCAGTTATTTACAAAAGTATCAAACATTAGCAGACATTTCCAATATGTGCCATATTTTTCAAAATGGCTCTAAAAGGGCAATAATAAGGAGGTCAGAAAAGCATCTGCAGACCTCACTCAGAGACACTGGACAACAATGGCTTCCATGGTAGAGTTCCAGGACAAAAAAAACCCTGCTGACCAAAAAAACACCCAGGGAATCTCATTTCCCAAAAAATATTTTCAGGATCTCCAAGACTTTTAGTGGTTCTTTGTGGGAGATGTTTTTCCCTGTTACATCTGGACTGAAACAAACAAAGTATTTGAAAAATGGAAGCATCATTCCAACAGTTAAACGCGGTGGAAGTTTTTCCTTCATGATTAATTAAATGCAATCTGCATACAGATTTTAAAAAATGAATAAGTGTTTATTCAGCTTAAAGCAGCTCAAATCATTCTTGGTTTAGCTGCAGAATTCATTGAAATTTGACTTGGTATAAAGCCCAAAAACGTACCTTTCAGCAGGACATTTTCAGCATGTTTTTGTTGACAATGAGCTCATGCAGCCATGACTCCATTGTTTCATCAGTGATGATAAGCTTCCCCTATACAGAAACAAAGAGTAATGAGTTAGTGGAAATGTGTAGTTTATAGCTCCGCATGCAGTAAAGCCACTGACTTATGATTGTAATTGCCTTTATTCAAAGCAATATTTTACCTCAAACTTAGCCAGTTTTAGAGGTTTGCTTTCAGTGATTTTCCTCAACAACATGACTGCACAAATTATGCATATGAAATATACTTCTGTAAGAAAATGTTCAGTTGCTAGAGCCCATACTGTTCCAAACGTAAAAAAATAAAAAAGACAAATCCAAAGGTTTGACGAGAGTCTGAGCACTACAATACTCAGGTCTCTTATAAAGGAATGTCATCTACCTGCCTTCAGGGGAGAAGAATGTGTGACGACATAAATTGTTTTTATTTTCCACTATGCAGTGCAGCTGTTTTATTTGAATCATGCATAAAATTGTCCCTGAAAAGTTGCAAAGCCCCTTCGTGGATCACAATAAGGGGCTGCAAATTTGCTGGAAAGAAGTTTCATATTTCAATTTCGGTTCATCCATTCGCTTTATCTGTATCCCAGAAAATAATACAGAAAATCACATCAGAGCTGAAAATCCTGGTGTTTTTTTTTCTTTTCTTTTTTTTTCCTGTCATCTCATTTCTACAGGTTGCGCGTGCCTGTTAGTTAAAGCGTGTGTGTGGTTCATTTTTCGGGCCACTGGAACTGTGGCATGTCGCTTGCAGCGTGTCAGACCACGTTAAGTTTTGAAACTCAGCCATTAAACACACTTTTTCTCTTTTATTTCCATGCAGTGATTATATTGTGAGGTCTGAAGGCTCTCCTCTGCTTTCCTGATAACTGTAAGCTGTGAAGATTGTGCACAGACCTTCAAATTAAACGTGCAAATTCAATATAACAATAAAAATAAAATCCATTCTTTGTTTTTATACTTCTGATCAGTCCTTGCTTTTTTTTATGCTGCTTTAAACTTTGTGGTGATTCTGATGCTCTGTGTTCCCTGCAGATGGGTTTTATTTTTTCCATCATATCACCATGTCAACCTTGTTTAGTAGAAATATCTCATGTAGGCGGCTGTTGTATGAAGTTTATTCAGAATTTAAAAGCCTCGCGCCCTCTCTCTCTGAAGCCTGCGTCAGTCGGGCACAAAACTGTAGATTGGTTTATGAACGTCGCTGCCGGTTTACTGCATGTGTAGCTGTCTCTGTTATTAGCTAAATGTCCTGAGTGGTGCAGACAGCCCCGAAGGTCACAGAAGCTATGAATTCTGGAAGAAGAAAAAAACACAACTTGTCTGCAAGCAAAAGACTCCAGTCACTTTTATTAGACTTTCTCTCATCTCTTTTTAATTTAATTTGCCCAAATATGTATGAAGACTGATCCCGAGCCATGAATCCAATCCACTATGTAGCATTTGATGATTAGAATGTCTGGCCTGTTTTTTTTGTTTTTTTTTGTTTTTTAAGATCTGTCTACCATGTGCATTGGTGGACTTTATGAACTAATTATGTCTGCCTTGGTTTTTATTTATGCTCAGACTGAAATGCAGATAAACATGGATTTGCCTTCAGGGGCACAGCAGCTACTATCACTGTCAAGTTTGCAGATTAAATGATTTAACTTGAGCTTTTTTATTTTACTTCCTAAATATTTCCTGAACTTTTGTGTGCCTTAAAAAAATAAATAAAAAAAAGCTACTTGGAGAGAGCATTGCATCTAGCTGCTGCCAATCAAATACATTTGATTTTTATCAATCATTAGCCATTGTGACAACGTCTTTGACACTAGCAAAGTTTTAGATTGTGTCAGTAGGGAAAGACATCAATTTGGCTTTAGGGCTCATTTTCAAACAAAATTCAATTCATTATCCTACAGGCAGAAAGATCATTCACAACTTTTCCCAGTCTGTAGGGAGCTTCCTGGCCAAAATGAACATAAAATGACAGTGAAACGCTGTAAGAACCACAAACCAAACCAGTATGGCTTGTTTGGAAACCTAATTTAAAAATAAATAAATATGGCAGAAAAACATGAGTTTTCAAAGTTGCATCTAAAAGACCCACAACACATCTGAAACGATGTCTTTTTGCACAAATTGAACCAATGTAAAGTTGGCTGTAACACTTTATTTGAAGGGGGGTCAATAAGACTGACATGACACTGTCATAAACATGACATAACATCTGTCATGAACATGAATAAGCCTTCATGAATATTTATGACTGTTGTCATAAAGCGACATTCGGTAAATTATGACACTTTTAATACAAAGTTGACATTATTTAAAATGTCTTTGTTGTGACAACTTGACATTAATCAAGAAATCATTACTGTTTAAACTTTACCTTTAATAACATAAAGTTGCCTAATTTTTAAAGTGCAATCAGTAATACTTTTAGAACAAATTTATATCAGTAATGATTTATTGGTTAATGTCAAGTTGTCATAACAAAGACATTTTGAATAATGTCAACTTTGTATTAAAAGTGTCGTAATTCACCGAATGACGCTTTATGACAACAGTCATAAATATTCATGAAGGCTTATTCATGTTCATGACAGGTGTTATGACAGTGTCATGACCGTCTTATTCACCCCCTTCAAATAAAGTGTTACCAAGTTGGCCATAATCCAGACACGTGTTTGGAAAACACTAAGCTGTTCGTCAAACAAAGTAAACGCGTCCGTTCACTGCCTCCTCTGCTCGTCTGAGTTACGATGTCACATGAGCCTCGTCGCTTTCTCTAAGGTTCGCATATTTAACTTTAACAAGTCAAATAAGAGATCAATCCAGCCCCTTCGAATCATCAGCCCTCCTAAAGATATCCCCTGTGGTGAATCTACAAATGCATATTGAAATCCATATTGAATCTGTTAGAGCTCAGACTCACATCCACAGTCTGCACCGGTATCCTTTCTGTGCGTCTCATTTTCTCCTTTGTTTGGTCTCAGAGACGAGCAGTCCCCTCTCCTCTTTTGTTTTTCTCGCTTTGCACTTTGCAGGCTGGAGATGGGGAATAGATCAAAAGCAGAATGGATGAGCTGTTTTGCCAGATCCCCCAGTCTTAAAGGATTTCAAGGCTGGGTGAGGCTGTGAATGTGTTCCTTGGCTGCGTGCGCATGTGTGTGTGTGTGCGTGCGTGCGTGTGTGTATGCGCGTGTGTGGGTGTGTGTGTGTGCATGTGTAATATGCATGTACATGCAAATTTATGTGTATCTGCCTGAGAGCCTCTGTTCCTTTGTGCCTACAAGTTTGCCTCCAAGTCTTAGTTTTTATCAGTCAGCACTGTGCACCCTCGAATGCCTTCTAAGACTCGCCATGCGCCATACTTTAGCTGTCGAAGTAGCAAAGAGGATTTGTAACCCTATAGGCATTGTTTCATTTGCTGCTACTTCTAGGCATTATCTGCTCTCCAAAAATCTGCACAATTTCTAAAAAATATTTGTGTTTTCTATTTAAAGGCAGTTTATATTTACTGATCAACTGATTGCTTAAATTTACCGATGGTAAATACAATGTTTTGACTTGATGTGCTGTACTCATCTTACATCGTTACAATCTTAACAAAACATTTGTTGGGCTCAAATGTGACTCTCTTGTTAATTTTCTAGATTAAACCATTAGTCAACACCTCTAGCTATTAGCCAGGTCATTTGGGTGAGAAGTTCAGGTTCCAACGTTTTTTTAGGGAGCGCAAATTGTTGTAAAGTTTTGGTAAGCTGTTGCTCAGTGCTCCTGTTGCAGCTCTTAACTCTCCAGAAGACGAAAAACGTTTCTGCTCATGCAGCTCTCGGTGGCTCCTCGACGCGTTCTCGTTTTGAAGCTTTGGAGTCCAGAACCGATGGCAGAAGTACGGGCTGGTGTTGTTTACGTTTTAAATGGTTACCCCATCATTCTACGTGACTGACTTGCAATCTGCAGATCTAAGAGCTGTGACTAAGTTAAATAGAAAATATCAGGTTCAGCTGAAGTCTACAAAGCAGCATTGTGCCCAAGTCACAGCCACCATGAATGCACAAAGGTGTGACGAGTTGCTAGCTTTCTTTTACCCTGTTTCTAAGTCTTAGGCACAGAAACAAACCTGCCCTGAAAGGCGCAGACCTTTTTATCCCTTTGCAGTTAATAATCTGCAATATAGAACTGAACTGACGTCTCTCTGTTTCCACTGTTATCTGTGATGTGTAAGGCCAGGTCAGAGGTTATGAAGATAGCCCTGTGTAATAACTTTTCAGCAGCTTTATTATTAGCAGCCTGTGAATTTTTAGCTTTAGTCTTGACCTCCTGTTTAATAGCTACAATTATCTCAAAACGGCTTAATAAAAGAACAATAAAAACCACTGGCAGACGAAGTGAGGAAATCTTTTTAATTCTTATTGCATTCACTTCATAACTTATCTTAATGTTTTAATGGGTTTTTTTCCATTCATAGCAGGGATCCCATTGGCAGAAAGAATGCCTAATGTCACTGGTCTCCACCAGCAGAGTCAAAATGAGAAAATCTTACCTGATTTATGTGTATTTATTTTATGTGCCAGTAGTATAAATGTAAACTACCATCTGTGCTGCTGAGAACAGTCGGACCAAGCCAACTTCCATGACGCGAGCAAAATCTGGCCAGATCTGAATCCATCTGCTACAGCTGGACATCTTTATTCTTTAATGAACAGTACAAAAACACTCAAACATGGATGTGGGTTTCTACAGTGAAGGTAACCGATATGTTTAATGCAGCAGGTATAAATGCTCTTTAGCCAGATCAGGTTCAAATTAAGAACTGAGGTAAAAGCAGAGTTTTTAATTGACCGAGTAGTTAATCGGGTGAGTTTGAAGCCAGTGGTCTGCTCTGAGATCTGGATCCAGCAGGAGCCAAAACAAACTCTTACATACATGCTGCAGACGTGAGTCGGTCCAATTACGACAGCCACATGGAGATGAGTTCTATAACTGTAGGTGGGAGGAAGATTTATCCCAGCTTTACCCCGTGTACAAACAAACGTAAAGATTCCCACGGAAATATATTTCAATTGTTATTATGAATGCTGTTACCATCAGCTGTCACCACATGCAAGAAAAATGTCTGATTTTTGGTCATTATTTAATATTCATTGATGAGGTTTATTTATCAGATGTGATATTCTAATATTAAATTTTGCTTTTCATTAGCTGTAAGCAGAAAATCATCATAATTCATGTCAGTCTGTGTGGATGTATGAGTCTGATCTTGCAAACATGATTTAGTGGAATGACTGAGCTTTTTAATATCACTGCACAACTCTGAAATTTTAGGAGTGTGTTACTCAAGTGGAGCATCAAAAGTTGCCAGCATCACAGATTCTGCATCAGTTGCACTTTGCAAAACAGACTTAAAATGGACGAGAAAACGTTTCAGTATTGCAAAATCTCATTACATTACCATGTATTCTGACTGTTTTGTACAGCGTTTGTACAACACCGAGGCTTCTTCTTTAAGTAATTAAAATTTGATGAAGTTTATCCTCTCTTTTTGGAGCTAATTTTTTCTTCCTACTACTCCAAACTGCCCTCTCTGCACGATCTGCTGCAGGGCATCGCCCCGAGCAAGATGTTTTACTGGACGTATGTTGAAAAGACAACTTAACTTCTGTCAACATATGGATGCGAAATAAATGGTGAAACCAGCGAAGACGTCTACTAGTATCTAAGGTTAAAAAGTTGTTTGGACTGATCAAACGGGCAACTCAAGCTTGACATTTTTCTTGGTTTAAATATGTAAAGTTATTTTGGGGGTGGGGGCAAAATAACCTATAAAATATTAAATGACAGGAGCAAATTTCTACACACATCTTTTGGTGTTTGGTGGGGAAGTGTTCAGACCGATTTCAAATGGCTTTCTGCAATCTGATGGAGGGAGAAATAAGAAAACACTCCCATGCAACACTGTAATTAGAACAGTCTGCTGCTGCTTCCACAACTTCAAATGTCTTTTATCATTAAGACTTCTGCACAGTCGACGAGTCCCTGTTGGGACATAGACTAGGATCATTGAAACACACGACCCTTGTAACGCTATTCTGAGAGCAGCTTCGTTGCTGTCAATGTTCCGCGTGTGTGTGGTCACACACAGTGGTCTGAATCGAGCTGATTGTGAAGCCTTCCAGATGTTTTCAGAAACTGTTTGGACCACACAGTCCATCTCTGTGCAAGTGATGAGCAGGGACTGTTGCTGCCAGGGCAGCCATTGTTTGTCATGTTTTCTGCTGGGAATGCAACACTTGACGGGCCGCTTTGAAATCCTCCTCTGCAAGCCGGAAGACCTTTCCCTCAACTCAGAGCTGATGTTTCATGACAGACGTCGACTAACGCCATCGTTCGCCATAATGTCAAATAATGATCAAACTCACTTGCCTTGTTATTAGAGTTGCACACGTCACAGATGTGTTGTTGTTGTTGTTGTTGTAATATCGATCTGTGTGTTATTGTGACAAAGTACTATCACACTTTTATTAGGACCTAAATTTAGGCAGGAGGCAGGCAAGTTCGTTTCAAAGTGGATGTTTAACGATATTAAAGGTGGACATAAAACAAAGGTGGAAAAAAATCACAGGGAAGGAGACGGAGATGGCAAGAATAGGATCTGAAAATGACCCAGGGGGCATTTGTAGATAGAGAGGGAGGGATTTCAAGTAGCAGAAAAGGTGAGCGAAAGGAAGAAAAAACAGAAATCAGAAGAATGAAAAAATAATACTAAAAACTACCAAAACCAAGTGGAATTCATGCTTTACACACCAACTAGACATTGAGCTTGTTAACTGAGTCTCAATGCCATATATCCCCAGACCTAAAACAAAAGCAAGGGCCTAAAGAGAGTTTAAAGGGAGTCGGTCACATTTAATGACTGATGAGAAAGAGAGAGTTAAGGGAAACATGTATTTACTGCTGCTGGTTCAAGAAGCAGTCAGATAATTTAGCGAGGTTACATAGAGTGGAACGGGGGACAATCTTGACCAGCCCTTGAATTACTACCTCTTGAGTTTCTTTCTGTTGGTTGGCAGCAGAGTCACGACTATGTGCTCTCCTCAGTCCCTCTCCCTGTAATGGCCGATCTTTTCCACCTACGCCACCACCTGTGTTTGTGTAGCTCCCGAAGTTTCCCTACAGCGTCACCCTGATTAGTCTCATCGCTGCTGGCGATGAGTCACAGCAAAGAGCGTTTCTGCTAAAAAGTTAGCCCTTTATCCCACTCACTGTGCTGTAGAGAAAACGTACGCAGCAGCTGCACACACACTGTGGTTCACTTGAAAAATGCGCTCACTCTGAGGGAAAGTGAGTCTTGTTTTCTTTGGTTAGATGTTCGTTAAACTGGTGGTGACTGGCGCACGTTGTCTTCACGCACATGAGGCCGCCATGACACAAGTAAAAGTTTTTCCTCAGAGGCTTGTGAGGCTACTTTACTTCAGCTGCACAGACAGCCGCCACCCAAGCGTTAAGCCGCCGCATATTTCCGCCTCGACTCGAACTCATTTACGTCCCTGTGACACCTGAATGCCTTGGCTTCACTGTAAGTGGGCCGTGTGACATTATGCTCGATAATGGTAGCTGTTGCTTTCCGCACGTATGATGGATGCGCCTGTCACAGTACAATGCTGCTACACTGTATTGGATACAACGTTTGTCTGACAGACGGGGGGGGAAGAAAAAAAATCAGCCAATCCTGACGCTTCAGTGGTCAACCGCCTTAATCTTTTCCTCATGCTGTAATTCCGGTTGCAGAATGAACCCGGAGTAATCCCTCACAAGGCGCGCCGTTCCACCTGTTGTCACTCTCTCCGTCTCACTTGCCGTCTCTTTCTGTTTTTTACACATATTTCCCGTCCGCATTGCCCATAAGCTTTCTCTCTCTGTTGTTCTGCTGCTTTCTTTTGTTCTCTCCGCCCTATGTGCTGTCTATCTAACTGACTACTCCATATAGTTTGTCATTGATTTGCTTTCCATTTGCCAGCCTCACCACACCTACTCAGTGTGTGACTGACGTTCGTCTTGCATCCATCTGCTCCTCTTTACTTTTTGGTTGTACTCCTCTGCTTTTCTTTCCCCTCTTCTCAAGCCTGTTTCTCTGGAGACCAAATGATTCTAAACTCTGGTCTGAATCGGGCTCCTCAATGCACAGTAATTGTCTTTTCTCTGCTGAAGATAAACATTTTTTTAAGAGATTTTAACGTTTAAGCACTTTGTTTAGTGGCAAGTTATGTCCTCAGTCCTAAGGCATCGCTTAATACCATGGTGTCAACCTCCGCTTTCAAACGAATGAGCACATTTGCTGAAATTGAGACTTTCTAGTCGCATTGAACATATAAAAACAAATAAAAGGGTTTATTAGAAGCCAAACATCAATCTTTTCTTGACAACACAATAGCTAGTTTATGTGCCTTAAGCTTAATTGTAGTTTTTATGTCCGATCAAGGCAGGCATGTTTTTCCTGTGTAGATAACGGCCTCATTTTTAAATGTGGTTTTGGTTCTGGGGAGTGACAACCTTTAGCAGCCTTTAATTTTGTCGTGGAAATGGCGCACTTACACAGGATGTTTATTATTTTTGCAGTTTCTTCTTGTTTTTGTGGTTGTTCCATTAGGTTTTTGAAACATCTCAAACAGTTAATTTTGTGTCTGTTTTCTGATAATTTCTATAAAATAAGTTTTTGAAACAAATTTCTTCCATATTTCTAGAATCAAAAGCAATGAGTTTTCCTTGCAGATAGTGTTATTTTATGTTATGTTCGGTTATGGTTAATGTTATCACATTAGTGTTCTGTTCTAGCATCTTTAGTAGCATGCACAGTGAAATACCTGCCTATCATTGCTAAATTTTTGGCTACTGTGCCTTTTAAAAGTATCAATATCCCTTATATTCCAATCACTAACTTCTCTCTTGAATTTCAAGCAAAGAAGTGCTCTAATGCCAAAATGAGTGAATGTGTCTACTAATTTTGCACAACTAGAGAACAATATTTTGATCAGTGCCACAAATTCTGAGTTATTCCTACTAAATATCGGAATCCCCACAGTATAAATAAAGCTACCACTCCCATTGTTTCCATTGGGGTCAGCAGTAGTTTCCTTCACATTGTGCTTCTGATCTATGTAGGCTAAAAAGTTCAGTTTGGTTTCATCTGACCCAGAGCACCTTCTTCTACATGGATTATGACAAACTGGCACCAGTTTGCTAACAGTCTCTTTCTAGTGAGGTGTCTTCTGAAACCAGTTAGATTTATAGCAGGTGTGTCCAGCTCCAGTCCTCCAGGGTCCAGAGCCCTGCAAGTTTTAGATGTTTCCTTTTACCAAGAACAGCTGATTGAAATGCCTGAATTTCTTCCTTCATGTTACTTTGCTTGGAGATAAATCACATAAATCGTTGAGCCATTTATGTGATTCAGGAACATCTAAAACATGAAAAACTCTTTGGGAACCACTGAATTATACCAAAGGCTGAATAAAATCCTTCTCTGAAGATTTGTATTTGTATGTGCTGCTCTGTCACGCAAACTCTGAATATACTACAATTAAATTTTTGATTTGAAGGTGACAAAATGTGAGAAGTTGAAGGGATATGAACACTTCAGTTTGGGTCTTTGATTTCAGATCTGCAGACGTAAGCCTCTGCAGATCTGAGGCTGCAGAGGCACAACCAGGGGCTCCTGGTTGTGTCTTCCCTGTGCATTAGTCAGGCCGGACTTTTATCTTATCTCCACAACAGTGGAACAAGATGTTCAGAGCAGGGGCATCAATTTCTTAAATTTGCTATCAAATATCTATCAAATGTATTTTTTTTAAGTCTTTTGTATGAGTAGCCTTGGAAAAAAAGAAGAAGAAAAAATATCTGGTATGTGACAAAATATGAGTACAGCAAAGTCAACACAGCTGCTTCGAAAGCTTCCTGCCACATGCCTCCCTGCAATTTAAACCTGGCATTGACAAACTGACACAGAGTGATTCTGCTCTGACATAAATGTTCCTACTGATGCAGCTCGGTGACGCAGTATGCGCATCGATTGAATGGAAAAGCACTAATCACGCTCCAACCCAAACAGGCTAACCTCCAACAACCTTCTCGCCTGCTCTCTTTTGAGCATCTGCCGCTTGCGTCAGAGACATTACAGGCTTTTCACTCAGCTGCAGTGTTTGACGCCCCGGTGAAAACGGTTCTCTGTTTGAAAAATACGCAGCTTCTTCTCTGTGTGACAGAAGCAGGAGTCAAATAGAGCCTCTGCTGGAGCTGTGATTGTAATAACTTTTGTTTCATGGGACGGTTTGTTGTTTCTGCCTCACCGAGATTGATGTGACACACTAGGATTTGCTTCACGTTACAAGTTACACAGTCTGCACCATTACTGCTGAGTGTGCTTCAAAGACAATGACAGAAGATTACAGATGTTTCATCTGAGCCGTTTGATTAATGGCAGACTGTGCGGCTCACTGATAAATGTTTCATCAGCTTAATTAGCGTTTTATAGTTTGTCAGTTCAGCTTTTAGACTACTCGCTGTCATCCTTTCATCATATTTGTGCTCCAATATGTAGTGATTATCCGCACACTTTATTGCTTTTTGATTCATAAACAACGAGATGCCTCAGCACAAAGATGCAAAAAGTATTATTGCCCCATAAACTTTTTCTCATTTTCCCACAATGTAAGCACCATTAAATGCTTTTAAAAATAAACATCTAACAAGTACATACTGATCCCCCTTTAATCTGATAATGATACATAAAATCCAGTGCAACCAATTAACCACTGAAGTAATCAAAATAGCGTTATCCTTTGCTGTTCAACAATCTGAGGTTTGTTAGAGAGCATCGGTGAACAAACAGCATCATGAAGATCAAGGAACCCAGCAAACATGACAGGGAGAGCAAGTTAGATACATTTAAAATAGGGTTAAAGTAGTCTCATATAAAAATATCACAAAGTTTGAACTCTGCATGGAGCCTGTTACGTCCATCATCTGAAAATGAGGAGCATGGCGGAATTCAAACTCACCAACACGCTGACAGGATCGGTGTTAATCAGAGAAACAGCCAAGAGGCCCATGGTGACTCTGGAGGAGCTACAATTCCATGTTCAGGCAGGAAAAAGACTCAGGAAGGGGATACATGTTATTGGTCGTAAGTTTGCTTCGACCCTGTAAGGCATACAGCAAACAGGTGGAGTGGTAAATGGCCTGTACCTGCGTAGCACTTTATCTAGCCCGGAGGACGCCAAAGCGCTTTCATTCATTCACCCATTCATTCACTGCAGTCACAGTTTACCAGACAAACTCAACCTCCTCCTCCACTGTCGCCACTAGAAGAAGAATCAGAACAAACTTGGATTTTTTGTTTCCACTGACTAGTAAAACACTCTGCGTCCCAAGAAGTACCACCCATCCACCTGAAGACATGGCTGTAGAGTATCATGTTGTGGAGATGTCGGAAAACTGTTCCAAGAGTGGAAATTTTGCGGGAGCTGAGACAGACAGCCAGATGAAAGCTTAATTGCATATTAAAATAGCCCAGTCAAAGTCCAAACTTCGACCCAAAGCAATAATTTGTGGCACAGCTTAAAAATTGTTGTGCACAGACATTTTTCATCCAACTTGCCTGATGATGTTCAGCTGTCTCGCAAAAGAAAAAATGGAGGAACAAATTTAGTGTTGAGATGTGAAAAGCTGATAGAAATACTCAAACGGATTTTCAGCTGTAATCACAGGAGAAGCTTTGAATACATCCTGCTGCTCTTGTTCTTTCAGCTCTCTGTGTTTTCCCATCATTTTCGACTTTTAACTGTATGTCTGTTATTTTTCACATCTTCTTCTCTTGCTATAACATGAATTGTCCTTTGGGGACACAAATAAAGCTGAATCTAAATATCAAATTAAATCTTAAAATAAAATTTTATGCCGTTCCATCACTTTAAGTTTGAGGTCACGATGCGCCAAAATGTGAAAAGTGTTTTTCAGGATATGAACTTTCTTGCAAGCCACTGCTTTTTGCATGATGCTTTGATTCGAAGTAATGGTTAAAGTATGACAAGTTTCCAGTCTTTGGGAAACAACTTCTCTTCACCGAAGCATCTGAAGAACATTAGATCTCTTATTAATGCGCATCTCGAACAAGGGTGACGAGCAGGCTACCACGGGGTCAGCGCTCTCTCCCTCATCGCTCTGACTCTCCACCCACTCGTCTCTGGCTGGAGTCGAGGTGCCACCTCATCCCATTAGCCTCTCAGTCACCCTCATGCTCTGGCTTTCATGTCACCTGCTGCGCCAAGCCAAGCTAAAGACTCCCCACCTCCCACCACCTCCGCAGGCTCTGGCAGCTGATTGTGTACACTGTGATTGTGGAACGGCATATTTCACTGGCCGCTTTTTTGACCATACTGCGGTATATACGCGCACATTTTCTCACTCCCCGGCCTTCTTTCTCTCATTCCCTCTCCTTCTCTTTCTCTCTCTTTGCCTCTTGAGGCAATCAGTGGCAGGGTGTGCAAAGAGTTGAGGGAGGTTTGAGGAGCAGTGTAGTCTGTTTGTGTGAGCAAGGTGCTGTTTTTTTCCCCCCAACGAGTGCACCACAGGAAATGGAAGGCAGGATCTTTTTGATCATGCTCTCTCAAAGGAAATCTTTGATTCTGGGAGCCGTCTCTTGCTTTTTTTTTTCTTTTTTTCCCCTTCTCTCCTCCTTTTGATATCGCTCACATCAGAATTCATCATCAGCGTTGGAAAAGTGGTTAAATGGAGTCCAAATCCAATGCGGATCAACATGAATGGGCCGAAATCTCTCGGCACTTTCAGCAGTTTAGCCGTGAAACAAACCGTGACCATGTTTTTTTAATAACACTTCAATCATTGGTGGTTTAACGTCGTCCCTGGCCCGACTCCAGACACTGAAACTTTCTAAGCCTGTAAACGGGGAAGCAGTCTCATGTATCAGAGTAACTGATACCGTCCTCAAGTCTAATTTAGATATGTTTTATGTTCATTACCTTCACTTATTCATAGACTTCAAGCGTTGATTATTATGATAAATGTTTTCTTTTTAATTATAAAAAGCAGAGACAAATGTGTGTGTTTTTTCAAGCTGCTGGAAGATTACAGACAATATGATTTTTTTATGTTATGTTCTGAAAGTGCTGCATTTTGGGGGTTTTATGGCAATAACTTCCACAGTTCCTGGAGATAAAAAATGTTCCACAAAACAAAAAATAAATAAAAATTCACATGTTTAAATGCTTTGTTGATCTTTTGTTTGTCTTTGGGTATCTATTATAAAAACTCCAATGACAGTTTCTGTGGGAGCAACAGATACTGAACTTGCATGTTTCTGCATCAGCTACATAAATAATTATAGTATGTAATGCTTACAGAACCCTAACACTCCATCGTATGAACTATTACGAAAGTTACAAGTGAATTTTAAATCACCCTACTTTACATAAACATCCATCGTACTTGGAAACAAACCATATGCAGAAATGGCATATATCTATCAATACAGAACAGATCAAAACTTTTAAAAAGTTGTCTTTTTTTTTTACACCATGACTGTAAATCTGTAACAGATTTGTGTGAAAAATGATTCTTAAAATTAAAATCTTTGAAAAGATCAAGTAAAATCTAAGTAAATAAAACTAAAAAAAATAGACATACACATAAAAGCAGCATGGCTTAAAGTATGTTGGATTTATAAGCCTGAGCTGCGTAAATGAATGAAACGGGAGATGTGAATGACAGACGGAGCCGGGATGTGAGTTAAGGCGCTCTGTGAGGTAGAGGTGTTAAGTTCCACTCGAGCTGTGCCGAGAGTCTGGCTCTGCACCGCAGGATTTGCGGGTAATTGCTTTAATGAATGCATTCTGTTGCCTCTGATTGAACACATGCCCTGTGCACATGCCTCCAGGAGCCAGGCACGTTATTTTTATTTCCTCCGGCGTTTCTTTCCGAGTTTCCCTGACGCCTCGCCTCACGCCGCAGAGATCTCCCGCCTTGTCTGAAGGTCACACCGATTCTCCGATAGTGAGAAGGGAGAAAATTAAGCACAGATTGTTTCTGTTGGCCTTTCTCAGCTGATGGACTTGGTGACTGATTCTTTGTTTGTATGCGTGTGTGTGTGTGTGTGTCGCTTTGTAGATCGGCCTGTGGCACTCTGAAGATGGACTGTCCATGGAGAGAACTCTTCCATCAATCAACGTGACAGACACCCTCTTCAACACAACTCTTACAATCACAACAATACTGGTAAGGGTCCGTATGCACAGGCGGAGTGACACACATGCATCGGTTGTTCATGTCTTTTCTGTTTGCCCAAGTCCCTGGCTGTTCTGCATGTGGCTGACATCCTGCTGTCGACAGAATATTACCATATCAAAAACCCATTTTGTGTTTTCAGATCCAAACTCAGCCCTCCTGGGATCAGAGGAACTGTGGCTGCTCTATTGTTTGTAACTCGAGTACCTTAGATGAGGCTGTATCACAGTGTGTCGGCAGAAGCTAATAATTTACCACGTCAACCATCTTCAGCCTTTGTTGGGAGTCGCTTTGTACCTCTGTCTCTTTGACATTACATCTCGTGTTTAATATTTATGCAATTTCTCTTCGGTTTATGTCTTCGGTATTGTGTGAATTTCTTCAAATTTATTTTCGGCAGTTGTTTTGCATTTGGTGTGAGCTGATTTGCACTAGACAGAAGGATATGAACTACCATTGAAAGTATTTTTTAATCAGCTTCACACAACCATGCACATCTAAAAGGAACTTCACTCATTGTAGCTTCTTTACAAGTTCTTGCAATTTTCTAAACGATTCCCCCGGGGAGTGTAAATCCGGAACAATTTGCCAATTTTCCTGGGCAGATTAAGCTTTTTATTACCTCGTTTCTAAAATAAATTTGGATAATGTGATACACACCAATAAAACAAGAAACGTTTGGCTTGCAGGAGCTATGTTTGAGAAGACAAAGACAACATATGAAATACTGACACTTGCATGCTGTTTTTTGGTAAGTATTCCAGGTCCGTTTTTGGAATAGTAGCACTGATTGCTGCAGCTTTTCCTCCCATTTTTATTTATTTTTTTGTGTGAAAACTGAAGAGCTGTAGGCTACCTCATCTGGACGCTTTATTTTATCGTGCACCAAATGTTTTCAGTGACTGTTGAATTTTTCCAGTTGTAAGATGTGTTAAATGTAGCTTGGTATTGTCATTCAAGATATCTGAAGAAAAAGAAAAAAACTTCACATATGTTGCTCCCCAACCTGTATATATTTCAACATTAGTGGCAGCTTCACTGAGGTGAAAACTATGCAAACCTTGTACATGCAAACCTTGTACACTTTTGCTCTATCACTGATTTTTACTGTTCACTACATGCCAGATGGTCTCCCTCATCTTTTGCCTGGAGGATCTCCATGTTTTTCCCACATCTGTGACTTCCAAAAAAGTTTCAAGTTTAGATTTTTTTTTTTTTGTTGTTTGTCACACCACAGAGCAGCTTTCCTCTATAGCTTAGTTTCATGTGAAGTGGCCTCAGCTCCAAAGAAAAAGTTGCAAATGTTTAAGTGGTGATTATGGTCATCCAGTTTTTTGTTTTTTTCCCCAAACACATAAATGATGGTTCACCACTGTGCTTCAGAGTAAAACAAAAAAACTTTGGGCAGTTTTAAACCAATTTTAGTAGTTTATTCAGTCTCCTTAGATGTCTTCTCTGCTTTCCATGCCAATAATTTGACCCATCTTTAAAAAAAAATCTAACATCTTTTCCACAACTAGGATGTGGCTGTTTAAGAAATGAGAAGTTTCTTATTGCGTTAGTTGGGGATAAATAACTTGTTGCCAAATGGACGACCATTTCATTCAGTGACTATCCAATAGGAATCTCATACCAGGCAATGCATCTCATTGTGATGAAACCTTTCGAATATGGTACTTTTAATGAATGCATTGACAACCACTGCTCTAAAGAATTTAAATTTCTAATTCAAAATGTCCATATTATTTCCAGTTTTATGTATTGGCATTATAAAGCTCTAAACCAATACATTTACAGAGATAGTAGGCAGAGACAAAGTCTGTAGCATGAGGAAGATGTACAAGAAAAGAAATAGTTATGGTAAAACAGTTTAAGTGCTACAGAGCTGATCGGGAAGAGAAAAAGAAAAGCAGGCGAGAAGGTGGATATTGTAACTTTACAGGAATTGAGAGAAAAGCCGGAGTTACAGCAGGGCGGGTTGAATAGGCAGATAAGTCACGCCTGGAGACATGTATGAAATAGGCTAAACTACAGAGTGCATGTTAGCGTGACATTTAACATGTAACCTTTTGTCTGTTCATATTTTTAAGCCCAAATGTCTCTAATGGGGAAGCAAAAATCCTGCCATTATTCTTTCTTCCTGCCTTAATCCCATTGGGAGTTGAACTGTATAAAGTTTTGACCTTTTTTCATGACTTTTTTTTTTTTTTCCAATTCACTGTGCTGAACTGAAAAACGGTTCAGGTGTCCTGGCATTTCTGTTAATCCTTTCCTCAAGTGGTTGTTGAATAAACAACTTAGCTTCAAGCTTCTTGCAGCATTTTTATTTAGCTTTCTGATACAATAAAAACAAACATGTACATGAGTGTCTACGGCTTTGGATTAATACCTTTTTCTTGGTCAAGTTGGAATCTAGTCAGAGGTACAAAACGCTCCAGGACAGGTTTTCTTAAGGAATCACTTTTTCTTTGACTGATTCTTTCTACTGTTGACTTGAATTGTTGCCCAGCTGCCCTGGGAAGGTAAAAGCCAGGTGATGAGCAGTGTCCGATTTCACTAAATATTGGCTTGGAGTTCAAGTCAAGAAGATCCATGACCATATGACTATTCTACCAAAAAGAAAAAAAAAACTCTGTTTGAGGTTAATGATTTACCTTCTAAATGGCGTTCATTGCTGCCTAAAAAGGTTTCGTTATGTTTCAGAGACTTGTGCTTTGACACGATACAGTTTTGAAGGTCAACAGCCCATTAATTTGATTACCTGATTTCTGCTCCTATAGACACGTCTGTTCGCTTCTGAATTATGGAACTTAATTTACAATAGATGGACTCTAGGTGGTAGAAATGTCAAGTTTTATGTTAAATTTTCAAAAATTTAAACTAAATTTTGTTTTATTGTATTATTCACTTTAGTGCGTGGAAATAATAACCCAATTTTAGCATAGATTTGTGAGAAATGTGGAGAAAATGAAATACTTATCAGATGCGTCTGTCTAAAGACCTCAACAAACTTTGTGTTTTGGCTTTAGGCAATAAGCAAAAAAAGGATTTTTGGATTTTACTAATGACTTTTTAAGACAAAAAGGTGCTGTAATCAGGTAACATTAGAACTAATCGGTGTGGCCATTAAAGGAAACATCACATGGGGCACAAACCCATTATCCCACCGAGAGGTTTCATCATTATTAGTCTCATGGTGTTTTGGTGGCTGGACAGAACTGAAGAAATGATGGATGGTGTTTGCAACACTTCAAAAGATACAAATTATTCCCCTAAACTTGTTTGTTGTGGTTGAAATGCCTTAAAAGGCTTCAGGGTTGTTCAGATTCAGATCACCGAGAAGAAGAAATGTTGAACTTAAATGAAAAACTTTCAACAAAATATACTTGCAGCATTTGCCTCCTCATAGAGTTCTATTTTCTATTTTCTATTTTGTTTCACATACAGGAATATATTTTAATAAACATATAAAATATGGAAAGTTGTTTTCAAGTGATGATTTTATTCATTAATGGAGAAAAACTATTGATCTGGCCCCATGTGAAACAGTAATCCTCCCCCAACACTTCTTTGAAATTGAACTCTGCTGTCAAAAAATGTGGTTCATTAAATACTAATTTTTAAGGCCACAAAAAATTTGTGATTACTGCTATACATTGTGTAATCAAGAAATCACATAAACAGACCCAGTCTGACAACACAAAGTACAAAAAGGTCCCAATCTAAAGATATTTGAGAACTGATTACCGTATTTTCCGGACTATAGATGCACTCAAAGTTTTTGTTAAAAAAAACTGGAAACGTACATATATAAGTCGCACCGAGCTATAAGCTGCTGGTATCTCCGCCGCTCTCGGTTTTCCACAAGCTATTAAGGACGCAGCCCTGCGTCTCCAACGCTGAACCATGGATTTGTTCACGCCAAGTTTACGTGCAGCGGCTATCGATCTGTACTACCAAATTGATAACCTTCAACTTAAAGCGGCATCATATGAACTTCTTCCTGTTGTTTCCTTGATGAGGGGGTGTGAGTTTGAAGAAATTTCTCCGTTGTGCCTGCTGCTAGCATGTGCTTGTTCTAAATGAAAATCAGCGCTTTCTTCTTTGATTTGCAATTTTGACTTCCAATGATTCACTTCCTGCTAAAGAGCCCCCTGGTGGTTGAAGAAAAATCCACAGAAAAGCCGCACCCGGCTGTAAGCCGCATTGTTCACAGCGTGGGAGAAAAGTAGCGGCGTATAGTCCGAAAACTACGGCAGCTATCCATCAATCAGTCTGGAAAACTATGGAAGAAAAAAACTTTTGTTAGGCTTTTAGACGCCTGTGATTTTGTCATCCATTCTGCTTATGTTCGATAAGCTGAATAGCACTGACAGTAGAAAACCTTCCTAGCTTTTCAACTGGTGGACTGAAATAACTAACAGAGTGGTTTGACAACTCTCCCAGCTGGAGAGTTGTTTCTGCAGGTCTCACTCCTTTCAGTTAAGGTCAGTGTTCATGACTCAATAATAAGACAAACATTACACCAAAATGATATCTATGAGAGACTTACGGACCAAAAAAAACATAAAGGCCAGTCCGAAATTTTCCAAAACGTCTTGAGAATCTTCTGAGAAAATGTTCTATGGATAGAGAAAAGAATAATTCTACTCTCTATCAAAAATATCCTGGAGGATAATTTCCATTATTTCATAACCTTAACCTCGGTTGTGTTTATTTTATGCAACAGAAAAAGGGTGGCCAATCCAGTTGACAGGTTTGGGAATAAATAGTGTTTAGACCACATGTGTCAAACTCAAGGCCCGGGGGCCAAATCTGGCCCACCTTAGCTTTTTATGTGGCCCTTTAGACTCCTATTTACATCAGTTAGTCTGCAAAATTCACACAAAATCAATGGATCCCAACATTTTTTTCTGATTTTTACTGCAATTTTTTCCTGAAATTTGTCAAAAACATTGGGTCTGAGTGACTGCTGCCTCAGCCTTACCTGATGTAAAGTTACAATCTGTGACCGATACGTTGATAAAACATCACGTTTAACACCATACATTAGCGTAAATATAATAAAAATAACTTACAAATATTTTTTAAATTAGCATCAGAAAATCTGAGATTTTGATTGCAAAAAAAAAAAAACACAAAAACATTAACAAAATCCTGGATAGGCTGATCAGTGTGAAAAGATTTTCAATATTATTTAATTTTAAGAAACACTTATTGAATCCTGAAACAAACAGCTGTTTATTGATATTTTAACAGTTTAGTGGGTTTTATCAATACATTTTGGCCCTTTAAAAACATTCAGATTTTTGATACGGCCCAACATGAAAATGAGTTTGACACCCCTGGTTTAGACGGTAGAGTTGGTTCAACTTAATAAACGAGGTAATTTATAAACCACATTTTCAAATTACTCAGGTTAACAAGGAAACCTGTAAGAGAACAATAGTGTTTAATCGCATGGTGTTCCGACTAGAGCGATATTAAACATCCAGCGTGTCCCCAGGGAGAAGAAAACCTTTCACTGTGTCACTCTCCTCTAATGCAGGGTGACCCAATTCAGCTGGGTAGAGTTTTGCACCCACTCAACATCAATAAAAGTAACGCAGCACTATTTAAAATCTACTTCATTGATTAACTTATTTAACTCCATTCATAATCCACTGCTTTTTTTTTCTAATTACAAGATGCTCTGAGTTTTGTTTTTTTTTCTCTCCCCTTTAAAGAAATTGTTTGTTTGTTTTTTTTGTCATTCGTGCCTTTTTTTTCATCGCACCTTCCAAACAGCTGAACGGGGATTTGTCAGTCACTCAGCTCCTCCTCCTTCTCGCTGATGAAACGGATAAGGCACAAAGTGGGTTGTAAGCAGAGGCAATTGTGCTAATGTGTTTTTCTGAGTGGCTCGCTTATCAGCATCACTCCCATGGCTTGGGGAGGGCATATTGGCACACTTTGCTGGTCCTTAATGGGATTCAGATGAAATAGCTTATTTTACAAGGACGCTTGGTAAGACTGAGGATGCGTGTGTGTCTGTGTGTGTGTTTGGGTTAGGTCTGATTGCAGCTGAGACAATGTTTTCACTGTAGAAGGAGTTTATATTAAAAAAAAAAGAAGAAAAAGAATTGGATGAGCACAGAGCTTTGATTTCACTTTGGATATATTGAGTCCCCAGACCAAACTTGGGAAGCCACCACGGAGCAATTTTCAGTGCCTATCACAGCTCATTCATCATCGTCTGATTGCCATGTCACTGTTATCTTGCTTGTGGGCGGCAGACGGGCCTCAGCTGAAGGCCTCCATAAGAATTCCTTACCTGTAGCGCCGGCTCGGAGGGGAGATGTGAGATGTGTTCTCTGCACTATTTATGAAGCAGAGGCTCTGTGTGCCCTCCAGACACATCTGCCTGGCCTTTATGAGGCCAGTTTCCTTACACCCCTGGCATGGCTGTCACCTTTACTTTTCAATTTCACAAATAGCTTTGGGGGGGAGGGAACTGTCACAGAATTGATTATCACTTTATTGCAAGGCCACGAGCCATGTGTTTGTGAGCATTGATTGAGTTTGTGACAGGCATTGTTTAGATCTTTGCAAAAATGTCCTTACCAGGCCTAGTGGCGATTCTGATGCGAGTGACAGGGCTTATCTTTACCTCTGAGATGCTTTTGATTGTGTTGTTGAAATTGTGTGCAGTGGATTTGTTTCGTTCTGGCCCTGTGAACAGTGATGCTTCAGTAGGAATACTTCATTTTAACCTTTTTTGTGTTTGCAAGCAGACCATTCAATGGTATTAGGAGGTAAGATACTTGTATTTATTCAGACCGCTAAAAGTAAAGTAAGGTTCCTTTCAAACACATACATGCAGCTTGAGATTTTTCACATTTTTTACGTTCCAACCACTGACAAATGTATTGTGATTTGTGACAGACCCAGAGAAATTAGCACATAATTGGGGGAAAAAAGAAAGCAATACATGCTTTTCATTTTTTAACATTTGCTAGGACAAATGTGGCAATCACAGGTAGAAAATAAAAGGTTGGTCCGGAGACTCTTTAGATAAAACAGGTTACGGTGATAATCAGATATCCCCAAAGAGAATTTTGAAATTTTGAAAAAAAACAACAAAAAAAGAAGAATTTTTCCACTACTTCACAATTATACTTTACTTTTACATCATCTAATATCTCAGAAAAAATACCTGAAAGTTTGTGGCTGCACTGAAGATGGAAAAGTTTAAAAAAACAGAAGTAATTTTGAAATGAACTTTTTGCTGTTAAATCTAAAACCCACCAGGGTTTCACCTTGGCAGACGTGTTTTTGATTCCAGCCATTATTTAAAATTCCCACCGCCTCAAAATCTAAAATTCAATTGAATCACTTTGTTCCTAATACTTGAAACGTGCTCCTAGTCCCACCTATACCAGTCATTTTCTGTTGTTTTTTTTTTTTTTTTTGCTTTGTTTTGTTTTATCAACCACATCGCCCTCTGATATTCTCCCTCAGCTTCCCACAGACTCCCTTTGGGTCGCCGAGCGCTTTCTTATCCAGTCACAAATGCAACGGTAAAAATTGAACAGTGTACACTGCGCTGACTGATAAAAGCAGACAAGGAGGCTGATTTTCTGGCACACAGGCTCAGAGGCACTGAGGCATATGCTTATGTATTTGCACATGCAGATTCAAGCTCTGCTACTGTTCTCTTTGATTTTTTTTTTTAAGCATTCATTTATCTCGATCTTTTCTGCAAAAGCCTTATTTGAAGTTTACCATTCCTGTGCCCCAGCCAATTTCCTATTGGCCTGTCATTTTAAGGGAATATTATTAGATCAAATTTGCCTTCTGTTCAAACACAGCTACAAATTAATATCCCAGCTGACATCTTGTTGCACTCTGGAGAGCTTGTTTTCTGGGGGGTAAAAACAACGATGAAGGGCTGCGTGGAGGCGTCCTCAACACCTGGAGGTTTTAAGATGAGGAACTCTATTGTTGTGGGTGTGAAGTATAATATGAAGAACATCCTCCGGTGCACTTTTACGACTCATGTGTTTGCTGTTCCTCGTCTGCTAAAGTTATCTGTATGGAACCAGACTCCTTTTGGCCTGGGAATACGTAGGTAGGAAAGCCTAAGAAACTGTTTTAAAAGTTTGCGTTGCTTTGTAGATTCAACCCAATGTTTTTTTTTTTGTTGTTTTTTTTTTTTTTACTTCTTTACATTTGTCTGGTGTGTTAAAGAAAGTAGAAGGAATTTCCTTATGGTCTCCTCTTCTTCAGAAAGCACAATTTTCAGTCCCCTGTGTAAACGTTTCACATAAAAATATATATATTGTGTTATATTCTAAACTTAAGCGACCCTTTGAATAAGAAATAGTTTCACGACAACTTTATTTCAGTGTTTAAAGAAAGTTTTAAGATTACCTTTTAAAACCTTTAGTTTAGTTTGGTCCATACAAACTAAAATGCCCTTTTTCACAAAAGCTCTTAAAGAGAGAGGAGCAAAAAAAATCACTATGGGCATCAATGGAAATGAAAACACAAAGGTTTCTGTTGCTATCAAGTGTTTCCTTTACTGAATAATGTTTCCAGAGATTATTTTTATTCGGCATGTCTGACCAGGAATAGAAAGATAAGAGACACAAATGGTAATATTTCCTCTCATTTTCACCTAAACACACACAAGCACAGAAACTGCTTCATTGTTCAGGAGCTACAAAGTTAAGATGTCCGTTTTTCATGTTCAAACTGATGTTACTCAAAGCTTGTGCAGTGTTTGAAATCCAGCATGAAGGATAAAACTAATGAAATTCAGAATTGTTTTCTAATAAATTAATGTAGCATGAAAATAGGATTTACTTGTTTTATTTCCAAAATGTGGACACATTTCTGGAAATATTTTTTGTGCAGTCCCCAACTTCACCAGCAAATATTCATATATATATATATATATAACATAAAAATGTGTGTCTTATTTAGTGTACACAGACTTTGGGCTGTAATCTTGATTGAAGCTCTACCAGGAAATGCTCTGCCATCAACTCTGCAAAAGATCATGTGTAGGTGCAACACATAAAACTGAAAGCAAAATGCTTTTACTGCACCTTACCAGTTGTATTTTTTTTATTTCCCCTGTTTGTGTAATTTGTTTCTCAATTTTTGCTGGTTATTGGCAAACATACATTTAGGAAACAGCAACACCAACAGTTATGTCAAGCAAGTTTCAGCAAAATCCAAACTTCAGAAAATGTTGCCTTGGTAAACAGTTCAGCGTTTTTCTGACAAAGTCAGCCGTTCATTTAGATTATGAAATCCAATCAAATACTGCAAGTTTTTGATTGGATTTCAATCAGACCTTGTTGAAAATTCTGAATTTGCAATATATTCAGAATTTATTACTATATCAAATTCAGCATTGAAGATAATTAATACACCGTATTTTTCGGACTCTAAGCCGCTACTTTTTCCCCACGCTTTGAACCAAGCGGCTTACAGCCCAGTGCGGCTTTTCGGTGGATTTTTCTTCCACCACCAGGGGGCTCTTTAGCAGTGAATCATTAGAAGTCAAAATTGGAAATCAAAGAAGAAAGCACAAATTTTCATTTAGAACAGGTGTGTCAAACTCATTTTCATGTTGGGCCATATCAAATATCTGAATGTTTTTAAAGGGCCAAAATGTATTGATAAAACCCACTAAACTGTTAAAATATCAATAAACAGCTGTTTGTTTCAGGATTCAATAAGTGTTTCTTAAAATTAAATAATATTGAAAATCTTTTCACACTGATCAGCCTATCCAGGATTTTGTTAATGTTTTTTTTTTTTTTTGCAATTAAAATCTCAGATTTTCTGATGCTAATTTAAAAAATATTTGTAAGGAATTTTTATTATATTTACGCTAATGTATGGTGTTAAACGTGATTTTTTTATCAATCGCCGTATCGGTCACGGACTGTAACTTTACATCAGGTAAGGCTGAGGCAGCAGTCACTCAGACCCAAAATTGCAGTAAAAATCAGAAACAAAAGCTGGGATCCGTTGATTTTGTGTGAATTTTGCAGACTAACTGATGTAAATTGGAGTCTAAAGGGCCACATAAAAAGCTAAGGCGGGCCAGATTTGGCCCCCGGGCCTTGAGTTTGACACATGTGATTTAGAACAAGCACATGCTAGCAGCAGGCACGAAGAAGAAATGTGTTCAAACTCATAGACATAATATAAGAATAGATGCCTCATGGACCGCTTTTGCCTATTGTCTCTGACGAGATTTAGGGCGGCCATCTTGGAGCGGTCCACCGCTCCACTCAGCTTATGTGTTTAGCAGGCACAATGATGCATCAGCGCATTTAATCGATCATAACACGCTTTTTTGTTACTGGAAACCATATTCAAACATCTATCAAAGGTACATTTATAAACAATTGTATTTTTTAAGTATGTTTTTAATACATAGTTCAGCATATTTAAATATGCTTTATTGCTATAACAGTAGAGTAGGAATGGAATATTCTGATATTGATATATGATGAGCATATTACAAAGCACACAGCCGTTCATAATTTATTTAATAAATTATTTAGTAATATTAATACATATTTATATAACTATACAAACACAAATAAATAATGATTAATACTAAATAATACTGGATACATGTTTATATGTGTATACACATACATATATATAGATATGTGTTTTTCAGCCGACGAGTTCAAGCTTCAGAGATTCAGCAGCTGAGATTGAGTCCAAAATCCGATGTGACATTCATCCGTGCTGCAGTGAATCCGTCTCTTTTGAAAGATATTTCCCAATTCTTCCTCACATCGTGTCTTTAGGAAACCTTCTAAACAAAAACGGAAGATTTGGGATGTATCTTACTTTTCACCGAGTGAAAAAATTACATATAAATAATAGTCTTTACCACCTGTGTAAACTTTGCTGGTGAATGTTATAACACGTATATGTTTTGTAATATATGTTACATTGTTTCATTTCTAATAAAGGCTCTTGTGTCAGATGATCTAAATCAATGTTAGAAATAATTAATTTTTTTAGATTTACGGAATCTCAGTTAGCCTTCATAGCTGTACTGAACCCCGTATTACAGCAAGTATTATAGCTAATATTAGCTGGTATCTCGCCGGTGGACATAAATACAGTAAAGTAATATTCTAATCACAACATATACACAATAATATATCCATCTTACTTGTGAAATGTTATCTGTCAAGCCCTCACATCAATGGTCCATCGATCAGAACAACAATATCCCTCAGTGCTGAGGCATCTTCTGTTGTTTTGGTTAAGCAAAACAACAAACCGCTCCAAGATGGCCGCCGTATTTCCTGCTCCAGAGCAGCCAATGTGGGGTCTACTCTTATATTATGTCTATGTTCAAACTCATACCTCCTCATCAATGAAAACCACATGAAGAAGTTCATATGATGCAGCGGAGGCTTATGGTGCGCTCTATAGTCCGGAAAATACGGTAGTTAAATTAATCGCTGGATTTATTTTTTTAATTATCCCTCTGCAATTTTTGTTACACATATTTACTACGGCGCCAAAAAATGTAGCTGGTTTTATACAGCGTGTCTCCTGAGTAAGCTTTTTGAGCCTGCCGTGACGAGCTGGATCGACATGCACATCTGCTTTGTGTGGTGTGACACAGACAGCCCATTAGCATTTGCTTTATCCTTGTGGTTATCACATCCCTGCAGTTTCTTTCGTCCACCGATGCAGGGAAAACGAGGCGTTCAGTCCATGATGTCAAAGTGCTGCTCTGCTGCCTTTAAAAGCGGAACCAAGCAGTTAACTTTGACGAGAACAAGACCGCTCACAAGTAAAAGTCGTGCCACCTGAGGGGCATCAAGTTTTCCCAAAATAAATCAAACTATTTTTATAGATTGAACCTTGAGGCAAATCGATCATGTGCCCTACATATAACTGCGGTAGAGCTAGCTGACTCTTCGAACAACCAAGATATTCTCGTGCGCGACAGCTCAAGACATTATGGTACACCCATTTATGTGTTGCTTTCACAATAAAAGCGCACATCTGCTGCAGTTGCAAAAAGAAATAATGTATCAGAAATAATTGGGGACATTATGAAATGCTGAAAAACTCTCTGCTTCCAGTGATTTCTCTCACTTCTGGGTGACAGAGGGATACCTCTGGAACACCACCAGCAAACGTCAACCAGATCTGATGGATAATTTCAAAATAAAAGCCTATTAATATCTTGTGTGGGCCGGCTGTTCGAAGAGCCGGCTAGCTGTACCGCAGTCATATACCAGCATTTACAGCTTTCGCAATGGCAAAACAATTTCACTTTTATTCTGGCCCTGAAAACTTCAGCACCACATCATTAGTGGTTATGCTGTTCCCTCCTGAATGCAGTCACAGTCCACTTTATACGGCTCACACACATGGCTTTATGGCTGCAATCTGTTTTTCAAAAAAAAAAAACTTTCTAAATGTTGAATTTCAAAGTCATTGTTTTAATACATATGAAGTTTGCTCGTTAATTTTAAGATTTTGTTTTTTTAGTATTGACAGATGAGCTGAACTGATGAGTCGATTGAGATGATGCCTCAACAGCAAATATCTGGTCTTTTCTTTTATCGTGACACAGTAAATCCAAACCACAGCAGCTCGACAACTGCATTATTTGATAACGCACTAAAGTGGCCTTTGAAATACGTAGTGGGATTGGTCTTTAAATCTTTTTCCAACATCAACTAAACCACAAAACAAGACATAAATAAACTGGCAGTCGATCACAGACTTGGATCTCCAAACGGCAGGTTGTAAATATGTGTGTGTGTGTGTGTGTGTGTGATCAGATGGAGGAAATGCTTTTGTTTCTTATCCAGCTTTTTGCTGGTTACAGCGGATTAAGGCTCTCGCGTCAATGTTCCTGTTTTGGTACCTGGCTCTGCTTCAGATCCCAAAAATCTCTGTTTTCATTGCAGGCGGTAAACCCCATGTGACCCATGACCTCCAGAGAGAACATGGGAAGTTAAAATCTTCTGAGGAGTTCTGGATCTGAAACGCAATCAGAGAAAATACTAAAGATACACACAGCGGTGGCATGATGTTTTTTATTTTTCTAAAGCACAAATTTGAAAAGCTGTTAAAGTGGAGGATGTTTTCCATCATCTCCAACATCAACAATAACGCTATGCAAACTGTGCTTTTGCAGGAGAATCCGTACGTAATGCTACGGCCAAACCACCAAGAACTGGAGGGGAATGACCGCTACGAAGGCTTCTGCGTGGACATGCTGAAGGAGCTGGCGGACATCCTCAAGTTTAAGTACCGCATCCGGCTGGTCGGGGACGGCGTCTATGGCGTTCCTGGAGCCAACGGAACGTGGACCGGGATGGTCGGAGAGCTCATCTCCAGGGTGTGTAATGTACCTGGTAGCTTCACTCGTTCTAGATAACGCTTCTGCTGCTATCTGCACAGTTTTATTGTCACTCATTGTATATGCTCTGTTATCTTTCAATGCCCACACTGGCACATTTTTTAACCTACTCAGTTAAATATTCCTTAGGAAATTTCTAGTACTAGTAAAATTTTGTCCCTGTTGTACAGTATGTGGTTCTTTATTCTGTTTTTATATACTGCATATTCACATCTTTGTAGAAATTGACTTTCTTTTGCTGCTGCTGCACACATATTTCCCCATTGTGGGACAAAAACAGGATATTTGTACTTCTGTAAGTTTAAAAAAAATACTAAAGTTGCCTTTGCTTATTTATTTATTTATTTTTTAAGATTTGTTTCTGATTTCTTAACTAAGTTTCCCCCCCCCTCACTAAATTAATATGCAACTACCACAATAAATTCAGTTTCATTTATTTTATTATGAAGTTTCAAGTGTTAATTTGAATGATTTATTTAATTTTGTTTGCGCTTCTTTTTGAGAGGTGCCAAAAAACATGGCCGCCACGGTTAAAATGCAAACACATAGAGACTTTCATGTGGCCTGCATCTGAGACGCATAATAAATTATCAAGTGTATTCGGTGATAAATGCACATCAACAACTTGAATAATTCCCACTGATACTGACGCGCACACAGACGGACAAATTCAATTGGACTGCTCTGCTTTCATTTGGTTCACAGTGACTAAATTTCCTTTACTTCACAAAGTATGATGGGGTTTTTTTCACTAAGCAGTTGGCCTTTTCAGCTTAAGCATTGCATTTTTCAAAAACAGTCGCGGCTCGTCGGTGGCTTGTTTTGTGTCGGCTCCTTTCCGTAAGCCGTCTGAACTGACCTCGACAAACGCCGCCTCTCATCCCTCCTTCCTCCCTCAGTGAATCGGTCTGCGCCGTTGCTGTAAAACCTCGCAGTGAGGTCCTGTGCGTCTTCACGGCTACGTTGTTTCTGCCAACAGCCAGATAAGGTTACATAAAGGGAGGGGACGAGATGGGGAGGAGGAGTTGTGAGTAAAAAAAATATATATGTGAAAAGGAAGGCAGGGGTGAGGCGGAGGAGGAAGAAATGATGTAGTGAATGACTGAGTCTACTGAAAGAGGTGATCTGTCTTAATTCCATGGGCTAATGGAGGGCAAAGCCATTAAGAACGTAAAGCAAGATGTGCCTGCCTGTGTTACAGTCAGAACCCGAACCCACTGAAAGCTGCTCCAGGGAAGCCGACCTTCGCCGGTTTGCTTAAGTTGACGCGTGTCTTTCGAAGGCAGCCTGAGAGCCAACGCAAAAATAAAAAGGGCATGCTTGAGAGGAATTTGTCATGGGACAGAGGGTCATCTGGGAGGAATGGGGAGGGGCGGAACGCAGGGAGAAGAAAGGCTTCATCTGGTATGGTTGGAGGCTATGTGAGAGGAAGACGTATAAAGCAAAAAGATGTGGGATCAGCTTCGCCTGCGAGTTTAAAAGATAAGTTGAGAAGATACAGTATGAAATACACGCTCAGCAGCAAGGACGGGAAGCCTGAGGATATTCTGGACAACAGATTCCCGTGTCCCTGGCTGTAACGTTCTGACTGAATAATATTTCACCCAGCGAGGATGACTACTTTGACTGGTGTTAGATAGCCTCTGTGCTAGCCCAGAAGAAGGCCTGTGGAGTCCCAGTGCAGCGTATTCTGCTTTGTTGGGAAAAACCTGCAGTTAAAAAACAAAGGAGGGAATCCACAGGGCTGCTCAAGTCACTGTGTATTTGCTATTAAAGTTATATCACAAAGCAGATTATTCTAAATAGATGTAGAAACACACATCAAGATCCAAGCAATCCCGTTTTTTATTCAGGTCACAGTTGTCCCCTCTTGGCCCACAATTGCAGAAGTGATTAAACAGAGTGGAAGGAATATTTTCCCACAAAGAGTTTCCACCTGCACTCTTCAAAACTGTAATAACGTCGTCTGAATTTATCAGAGAGTAATTACATCGTGCAACTGTTTATTTTACAAAATAGACAAAAAGGGTCTTCTCGATTCTGTCCAAACTGTGAGCTCGATTGTAATTTCATCCATTAATATAAATTTGTTAAAAACAACAATATTGTTCAGATAATTTATTTGACTGGTGAAAAATGTATATTGAAGAAATCACTAGATAATCAAATCCATCTTTTCAGACTTCCGTGTCAAGTTTTTGTAAAGCTATCAGAGCAAAGCCTGCCACTTTTTTCAGGGTTTTTTTCTCCTACTGCATTAAAATGACCTCCATCTTTCAGTAGATGGTATTTTCTTTTCACAACCTGCATGACAACTCTGGTCTTTGAGAGCCTTATGTTCTGGCAAAACTTAAATATGTTAGGAAGGGATTTCCATTATATACATAAGTAACAAGTTATTTAAAAGTTGGTTATTTAAAACTTTGATGCATGAGAGTAGAACACAATGTTACACCTTCCCATTTAGTTTAAGAATTGGAAAGAACTACAAAGCTCTTTGCAAAGCTTTTGGTTGGTATGTAACCCGAGTTAGCGCCTCTTCTAATTCTGATATCACAGAAAAATACAAACCTGCTCCAAGCTTTACAGAGCAAATAGCAAAATGTTGGTGCGGACGCGGCTTCATCACATTCATATGAGATCAGATGTATGAGTTTTACTTCTTTTAAACTAACTGCATGTTTATGCGGGGAAAAAAAAAAAGTTGGCTGGAAGTTGGTATGCAGGAGGTCAGGGATGTCAAAGAACATGAATTCATGTAAGTGAAATCCACTGGATATTTTTGCAATTGATTTTAAAAGTACAAACCTTACGATTTCTGAGTGTTTTTAACAGATTCTTCACATGCAGGGTTTAGTAAACAGAGCTAAAGTGACTATTTGAAAAAGGTCCATCTGTTCCTCCTCCTCCTCCTCCTCCCCAGAAACGAGGAGGAGGAGGTGGTGAGCAAGAGCGCAGCCAGAACCTACGAGGAAAATTATATGGACGTAAAACTTTTCTTTTTAAGCTGCTGTAAATACAAGCCAGCTCTGTATATTGGTAATATTTGTATATTATGGGTTTATTTCTCATTATTTTTGTCGATGCGTTTCATCTCACAACAAATCTATTAAAGGGACTTTCATTGATTTACTGATGCCGTTCTGACGTCATTCCTCTTAATGTTTTGAGCAGCACTTCATTGGATCAAACACTTCAGATCTATTTTAGGAGACATGATCACTTTACTTCATGTCCTACATTTGTGGCTGGAGAGATGATTGTAACCTGATGCTAAAACAGCAGAAATCACCAGAAATCTTCTGGACTTAAAGCTGCAGTAGGCAACTTTTCTTTTTAAAAAGTAACAAAACGTCAAAGACAGAGGAGCTCAATGTTTTTCATATGCAAAAAAACCCCCAGATTTTTGTGAAAGTTGCCTACTGCAGCTTTAATGAATTTATTTGTTTGCATGTAGTGTGCAAAACAGCTGGAAAGAAAGGAGCTCTACTTGTTTGCACACGTTTAGTTCTTACACAAAGTTTAATTTGTCCAAGGTCAGATTCAAATCCTTTTGTCTTCTTAACTGGATTCTAATATGAATGACTGTAGCTAGACACAGAGACCACGGCGCTTAACAGCAGGCATTAGATTGTGTGATAGCAGAAGGTGCATTAGGAGACAGCCACAGGAATCTTATTGCATTTCATTAATATTTCATCGGATGTTAAAGCTGCCGTTCGCTTTTCAAAGACGTTTCTTTGTTAAAAATTGGCCTGGAAAGCCGCTCCCCTACACGTGTCTCTTCTTTCGGTGCTGAAAGCAGAGAGGGGAAAATAGGACAGCTGATGACAGAGGGTCAAAGCCTCTGGCTGGGGATCGGGCTTCGGGAGACGCTACGGGCCTCAGTGCTCGGTGTGGGCGGCTCCGAGTCCAGGAGGCGGAAAAACAGGAATAATGGAGCGTTTCTAGCAAAGGTGCGACTTCGCTCCTCGACGTGGCATTTTAAACTTGTTCCGAGGGCTTCTTTGATTATCACAATTCACTCTTACGTCAAATCTAAATCCAATCCCGTGTATGTCAGATTCTGTTAAAAAGAAAAAGTGTTCCTGCTGTAGTGCTCCCCTCCGCTTGCTCTCGTCCTGCTATTCTCCTCCATCTCCCCAATCCTCTTAGTCCTCCTGCTGCAGACAAAGAGCAATGCTTTACTGCTTTCGCTCTTTGCTCCACAGGGAGATGAAAAATCCCTTGCAGTTGCACTTTGCTGGCCTGTATTATTAGTAGAAAGCTTTCCAGTATTCAGCTGCATTGAGCATTTCTACGTATGTGTGCGCGTGTAGATGTGTGTGTGTGTGTGTGTGTAGATGTGTGTGTGTTTGTTTCGTACAGTGTGTTTTGCCAGCCGTTGCTTTGTCAAGTGATTTGTCTTGACAGTGCTCCTTTGGCCAGCCACAATGGTTACCCTGAGCTCTCTGGTGCCCTCCACGCTCACAACGACTGACACACACACACACGCGCACACACGCGCACGCACACGAGGCCAATGTTGGATTATCCTCAACACAGATAGTGCTGGTGGACAAAGGGTCTAAAGGATACAAAAGGGTATTATAGGGGTTTTGGCTACCATTAGTCTTCTTCTTTAGTCATCCTCGTCGTCTTTTCAAACAGTTTAGTCACATAGAGGATGTTATTCCTCGGAACTGGATCACACGTGTGTCTGTGTTTGTTTTTATGACGCAATCTGACTCTCCTTTCAGAAAGCTGACCTGGCCGTGGCCGGACTTACCATCACAGCGGAGCGCGAGAAGGTGATCGACTTCTCCAAGCCTTTCATGACCCTGGGAATCAGCATCATGTACCGTGTCCACCTGGTGAGTTATCCCGCCACACACACACGCACACACATCTCCACACACACACGCACGCACACGCACGCGCACACACACGCACACGCACACACACACACACACACACACATAGCAGGCTGTCAGCCATAGCTGTAAAAGACCCACTCAATTCTCTTTTTCTCAAGTGTCTCTTTTTGCCAGTCTAAATCCTGAAGTAATTTCTGCTGCTTGGAGACCTCCTGGCATTTCTCACCTCTCAGGTGACGCTTTTTTTCCTCTTCTTATTTTACTCCATCCGCTGGATCTATTCCTTTCTCGCTCGTTCCTCGCGATATCAACTTCTCGACAATAACCAGCTCCCGTCCCTCCTTGTGTGTTCTCATGTTTCCTTCCTTCTGCCTCTTTTGTCCGCCCGCTCTGCCAGCACCAGATGGTGTGTTTTGTAGTGTGAACTTCTTAATGAATGTAGCAGTTTCACTGTTGCTTTCTGCTTGCTCTCTGATTATGGTTCAGCCGTCTTATTCGCACGGGCGCTGGCCTGCGCACGCACAAAGAGGAACGAAGCGGCGGCGGCAGAGCAGGTGGAATGGAGCCAGCGTTTGCAGAAACCGTGGCCCATTAATCACCGGCCCTCCACCAAAACACAAGGTGACACCAGAGGGCCCAGAGGCCCCGGCCAGAATCTGCTCCGAGATGTTCAGCCACGTGCGCGAGCTAACGGCGCGGTGCCGTCCCAAAGGGGCATTTAGTCGCGTTTCTTCGATTCCGCATCTCCACCTCCTGCGTGTCCTCATTCATCCCTCTCCTTCCTGCAGCCTGTTCACTTCTCGAGTACCTGAAAGAGTCGGCCGCAAACAAGCGGCAGTGGGGGGAGAATCGATCAGTGCTTTGCAGCAGGTTGCAGCCTTAAATGGGCGGCGGGGCAGTGTGTTCGTCCTTAGAGGCGGAAAGCCGGCAGGTGGGCGACATCGAGAGAAGACGAGGTGGAGTCGCTGTCGCCGCAGGGCCCCCGGCGCACGGAGTCAAAGAGTTGAAATTAGCGCAGACTTGACCCATTTTCTGAGTAAAAATGTCTGCGAAAGAGAAGTGGAGAGATAACAGCGTTTGAAAAGGTAGAGAGAACAGATTGGGATGAGAGGCGATGAAGACCCGCATCCCTCTACCTTTGCCTCTCTCCGTTTGCGTCGTTCATTTCCCTGCTCTCCCTTCACGTTCTGGTTGCCCCCCGGGCATTTCTGGATCTGATTCACAGCAGTCTCTCGCCATGCTCTGAAATCCGATATTTGAATTTCTGCGACTGCACTTATTTAGTTCTAATCCACTGGCTATTGATCCGCGGCTCAGTGCTTTCTGCAGAGGCGGTCTTGCCGCTTATTTCAAACTTTAAATGAAAATTTCAGTGTGATCAATAGGAAGGGTGAATGTGATGAATTGAAAGTGCTGGCTACCTATTAATTACCATTTAATCTCAATTTCTCCTCTTTGTCAGTGTGTTTGTCTTTCTGTCTCCTGTTTCTGTCACCTGCACACGCCGTTTCTCCACTTTATTTCTGTTATTGAACACCCGTGTTTTTTCCAGTATAGATTTTTTTTGATGGTGAAGAAACGGCATTTATGCTATGCCAACAACAGATCCTAGAAAGAAGCGCAAAATTAAATACGACCTGCTCGTTAGAAATCTGGACTAATAACACCAACCATTGCTTTATATGCTCAAAAAAATGTCTCAGTTAAACTTTAGCCAGGTTTTCCACGCACTACAGAGCAAAGTTTAGGAATGTGTAGTTTTGTCCATTCTTCCGCAAGAGACATTTTGAGGTCAGACACTATTAGATGAAAAGGTTTGCCTCACATTTCCTCTAATTCGTCTTAAAAGTGTTCCTTCATGCACCTTGTTTTTTGCACTGGTGGAAAGTCATGTCTGAACAAGATGAGACCATCCACAAACGATATCCACAGAGTTGAAATTCCCCAAAATAATCTCGGCAATCTGAAGGATGAAGAGTTTCTTACTGGAACTAAGGACTCCAGAGCCTGATCTACGTTCTCTATCAAATGTTACTCTTAAAACAAGACAGTCAGGCAGTTCTCCAGGGAACTGTCTAACCCAAACTCATCCATTAAACTGCCAGACAGAGAGGAATGATTCATCACTCCAGAAAACATGCCTCCACCACTGCAGCCCAGCAGCAGCAGCATGCTTTCCACCACCACTGCATGCACTGCATTGAGTTTTGTGATGTAGGTCTTGAATGTAGCTGCACAGCCACTTAAACCCACTATCTTGAACTTCTCTATGCACTGTCATCATCTCTGTTGAATGGATCATGAAGTGAGAAGATTATAAAAAGTTGCCTCTGAGCACAAAGAGCCTCAAAATCCACTGGCCCCACTCTGTGTTTCTCCTTCACCCGACCACCTGTCTGTCATTTCCAATCCTTTCTATTATTAAGACTGGAGTTATTGAACGTGGGGCATCCTACCACAGGTCAATGCTGAACTTCACTGAGCTCCTGAGAGTGAACCCAGTGTCACGTTAAGGTGATGCATTTCACCCACCTGGAGAGGATAAATTGGTCAGAAAACCTGAAAATGAATCATTTGGAGGGATGAACCGATAATCCTTGCGATATAGTTTGTTTCGGTTGGTGGTTAAGTTATTGGACTCTCAGTTAAGAAGCTGATATGTGATCATTTTAGCTCACAGATGTGACGTGACACAAACAACTATCACATCTCGGCGTACCAAATGTTTTAAGGGATGTAAAGAGGAAAATAATTATAAAGCAGATGTATTGAAACGATGTCGATCAAGTACATTTTACTGCAGATGATGACAGGCTGAGATGGTAAAAGGTTAGAAAAGAGTAAATATTACATGCATGTTAGGATAACATTAGCACCAAACATATTATATTGGACAACATTTAGTGATTACTGTGCTGTTAAAATATGCTGTTTGATTCGGCTCAGCTTAAACCTGAATGTGAATTTAGCAATGCCACGTTACAAAATCTGCTAGGGTCTTTATTCACCAGAGAGGATACTCTTGCCTTGTTTACTCTGGAGGGTTGTGACTCTGCACTTTATATGTAAAAAAAAACATTGAATATATTTCTGAAATTCTGCTTGTTGTCTGCAGCAGGAAAAGCACCACGTCTTTCTGTTTTCTAGCTGTCCTCCCCAGCAGCTTTACAGCAGCCTGAGCGATGTCAGCGAGTGCCACATGCTATGGAGGCGCCTGATGTGGTGCATCACATGACACGGAGCCTGTATGAGTGACTGCAGGGCTGAAATTCGCATTGGATTTATAGGCTTAGACATCACCTTTTAGAACTGTCATGAAAAAATAAAGCTTTAATAAAATCTATTATGTTAGCATCTATAAAACAAATAACGGACTATAAGCCGCTACTTTTCCCCCACCCTTTGAACCATGCAGCTTACAGCCCGGTGTGGCTTTTCTGTGAATTTTTCTCCAACCACCAGGGGGCTCTTTAGCAGGAAGTGAATCATTGGAAGTCAAAGAAGAAAGCGTTCATTTTCATTTAGAACAAGCACATGCTAGCAGCAGGCACGACGGAGAAATTTCTTCAAACTCATACCTGTTTCATAATTCTGTTTTTATTTTTTTCTTATAAAGGTTTTGTGGCCAGACAGGAAAGTGGGTAATGAGAGAAAGATGTGCAGCAAAGGTTATCAGGCTGGGACTCAAACCTGTCACCTTTTAGGAAACTGAATACAAATTTCTATAAGCAGGGGTGCTGTGGTGGCGCAGGGGTTGGTCCTCGACGCGGCCATCGCAGGTTCAATCCCCGGTCTGGTGACCTTTTCCACATGTCATCCATCTCTCTCTCTCATTACCCTACTTTCCTGTCATATCATTTTCAAATAAAGGCCACTATAGAGCCAAAAAAAAAATATTTCTACAAGCAAAAATGTTTGAAAAACTAATATTCTTTTACACGCCAATCTGTGTTGATCTACGACACACATTCTCTGCAAAACACATGAAATTTTAGCTTCTTTTTTTTTTTTGCAAAGCCTGTAGGCACACAAGGTCACATAGATTTGCGCTTTTGTACAAACCAGCCTGACAGCAAGCCGACCGACCTGGTGAGCTCGGGAGGCAGCAGGACGCTGCTGTGAAAGTGACCTCGTTTGACCTCTGCCAAATCAGGTCCTCTCCACGGATTGCCCCCATGGCCGTTTTGTCAGGCGTAGCATCTGACAGCATCTGCTCGGACACAATTAGCAATGTGCACATCATCAAAGAGCCCAGAGTGAAAGACACAAGGCAGGGAGGCTCGGGGAGGGATGGCAAGGAAGACAACATAAAAGGGAATGAGGAAAGAAACGGGAGGAAAGAGAGGCAGGAGCTGAGCAGAGAGAGGACAAAGAAATCAGAGCAGAGAGGCGAGCAGGTGAGTGTGAAGTAAAATGACAAAAGGAAGTTTCTTTCATTGAGTCAGTATTCAGGAGATGAACCCCTCTGTTGCCTCGGGGGGTGACGGTGTGGTATGAATACCAAGAGGCCGGATGACTTGGTGAAAACCTTGACTGGATAACCTCACCAGCATCTTCAGTCACCTTCCTGGCATGTAGGCGACTCCACCGGGGGGGAAAACGGAGAGGAGCAATCCGGGTGATGGGAAGGTGCGAGAGAACAAGGGCAGTAAAAGTTAAACGTCCAACTCGCTAATTTGTGTGCCAAGAGGAAAAACAAGAGTACGCTTACCGTTGAAGGGATGGGTTTTTGGCTTATTTGTTTTGATTTCCTCATGAAAGCAACTCGTAAAGGGTTTTGTTTTTCTTTCTGCATCTTTGCACACCCTTTGATTTGCCTCATATCCTCTTATCGTCTTAAGGGAGGGATGAACGCCCGTAAAATGATTCACTGCCTTAATAAAAATAGTTTATGCACGGCAGCAAATGTTTATGTGTAAGAAGACGGGGCAACGTATTGCTTTACTGAACCCTTATAAAATCACATTCGGTTCGTTCCGAGTCTGATTCACGCGCCGAAGCAGCTATTCCTGTCAATACCGCAGCCTTCTGCCTCTTTGGAGTGTTTATCTCCCCTTGAACCGTTCCTACCTCACGGCTTGCGGTTGCCGTGTTTTGCCCGTCAGCAGTCAACCACCTGCTGCCTCTGCGCAGGGGGAGCATAGGTGCTCGTCCGAGAGCGTACCGAAACTGCCGTGCCGAAGCTGACTGACAGCAAAGACAGCTGCTGACAAGATTTAAAAGATACGCGCACACACGTGCAAACGTGCTGACAGTCTGTTACACACGAACCTTACAAAATGAAGATATTATTCTCCCTCCATACATCTCTAAGAACAGAGTTTAAAGAGCAAAATCCCTGACCATCTGGAGGTGCCTTTGTTGCTTTAACCTCCTTCACCCTGTGAGATCTTGCTTTGGCACAGGTTGTACTTGTGAGACAAAAGGTAGACAACACAATTTTTCAGGCGGTGAAGTGCTGCTGAACTGGGCTGCTGAAATACATGAAGTTGTTGAAGCTCCACGTTGGATTGAAGCCGATTTAAGCAACCTGAAAAAAATCATTTCTGCGAGACTCTTACCATCTAACGACTGGAGGACAGTTTGGCAAAAATGCTATAGAATCTTTTTTACAGTAAAATAAAAAAAAATGTTTAAAGTGATTTTCAAATATTTGTACAACTTCAAAAGTTTCTTTCCCTCAATTATTCCCTCCCTAACTTTATCACATTATCACTAACGTTGCCAACCGTTGTTTGGATTGCAGTATTTGGTAGCAAATATATATATATATTCCAAGAATAATGAGTTAAGATATTCTGCCCGATACAAGTTGTGGTTGGCAAAAGGCAACTTTTACAGGCGTCTCAATCGAACTTAATGACGCCCAAAGGAGGTAATTGAGTCACTTGGTTTAGGTTTGTAGGAGCCTCTCTGCAACTAAAGGTTGCAGCAGTTCTCAGGAACTGGAGATGTTTCCTGTACCTCAGTTTTAAGTTTTATGCAGCTTCTTAAAATAAGAGCAACACAATAAGGGTCCTCTTTGGATCCACTTTAATATCTATCAATCAATCATGTTTATTTGTGTAGCACATTTCATCAGCAAGCCAGTTCAAAGTTCTTTACATCATAAAAGTACAAAAATAAAAAGTCATAACGTGCAGCGGCTCTGGAGAAAGATGGATGGTTTGTTTTGCAACAATATTTTATTTCAGTGTGAAATGAATAAAGTATTTCTGACTTTGATTTCACTCAAAATTGGAGTCTTAGATTAAATTTTATTGAGTTTTCACAAAATAACTTTAGATATGAACTGCTGCACATGCAGAGGGTTTAAAAGTGGAGCTGGAGCCGGTCGATTCTTCACTGCAAACATCAGAGTAAAAGACACATTAGCTGAATTTCAACCTCCAATTAACTCCACAAAATACCTCACTTTATATTAGACTCTGTTTTATTTTATGCTTCCATTTGTCTTTCCTACAACTTGAAAACCAGATATTCCTTAAAAATCTGCTGTTTGAGATTTCCTTTTGTTCCGAGTTCGTCCAAGTGCCTCTGATATTAATTGACGAATCTTCTGATGTTTTGCAGCTGAAATTGCAACCAAACAGATGAGATGTGTCTCTTTCTAAATTCCCGTCAGTCTCTCCAGCTCTCCTTCTTTTATCGATTTTAGTCTGAACTAAATTTGACCACTCTGCTTCAAAATGTCCTGCTGCCTTCTTGAGCCAATCACTATCCTCGTGCCTCTGCTGTTTGGTGCTGAGTGCAGAGTTATTTTAACAGAACTGGAGTGGAGAGAAAAAAAAAAGTCTTTGAAGAGCACAATTGAACCAAAACTATCAAAGCACAAAGTTTCTTTCTCCGTTCTCAGTTTACTTAAATGTTCGCAAAATGGGATATTTAAAGGAGAAAATGTCTCCTGAGGAAAAAACTCATGACATGCTTTTGAAAAGAGGAACATTTTATGCAGTTTCCACAGAGTGCTCATTAGTGCGTCTGCTTCTGCCTCACTTTGGACGATCCCATTCAGCCCTTGGAAAAACACAACTTTGCTTGAGTCCTAAAGCAAACATTTTAGCGCACAAAAATCGAGATTTCCTGAGCAGCACGCTCTCCAGCTGTTTTCCCTTTTGTCCGTGTAATCTCTGTCTCTTTCCCGCCTCTCCCCGCCTGTCCTCTCTCTCTCCGGCACCCTCTCTCTGCCATCTGTTAGCACGGGAGTCCCTCACCTCCTCGGCTCCGTTTTAGCGTAGTAACAGCACCTTGGTGGGAACTTAAGATACGGGCACGCAGGGGACAGCAGTTCACAAAGCGCCTCTTCAGCATGCACCAAACCGAACGAGCAAACAGGAAGACTCACGTCAGCACAACCCCTGGTGCCAGCTGAAGGCGACTTGGCAGCATTTCTCTCCTTGCAGCAGCACTCTTACCTTCAGGAAGGCCATCATGTGCTTCAGCCCTCTGCTCGTCTATTTCCAAACCACTATCATCATTATCGTCACAAGCAATTGCCCCTTGCAGATGGAACGCTGCGCATTGTGACTGGCACGCTGATTTGAATCTTGTTCAAAGTGTTAGTGAATCCCACTCTTTGCCCCCCGATTTCCGTAACCAGGCTCAAACACAAGTGATTACGGTCGCATTAATGAGTTTCTTCCGTCTCTGCTCGTGTCTTTTAGCATAACAAACGCCGGACGAAATAATTCCACTCCCCTCTTTGCCTCAGATTTGATTTTGAAGGGCCTCAGAAATCTATCAATATTTTGTTCCAGCTTGCGTGAGGTCTCCTAGGAACACTTAATTGACTATATTTCCATAAAAGTGATTTAGGCTTGTTCACGTGGGCTCCAGAGTGTTTCTGAAATGGAGGATAAGCAATTTCTACACAACGTGTTATGCCTTTGTCTTCTAATAGCGCTCAGGCAGTCAAGTTTCTCGATCACCTCCGCTCTCTGAGCGCCCTCCCTGCCCCGACAGCCACCTCCATTTCCCGGTCGTTAGCAGATGGTGGATTGTGCGGCTGTGTGTAAACGGGTAATGTTCTCTTAGTGAATCTGCAGGAGAGAAATACAGTGTGAGCGTTCACAAACTCGTATGAATATGCACGCGGACTCGTTCTGACGCCGGTTCATCTGTAATTGGTTACATTTAGAGGACAAAAGCTGCTGGCGATGGATAATGAAACATTAGAAATTAGCCCCTGGTTTCCCACTGGTCCGCTGGCTGCCGACCTTATTTTAGCTACTTTATATCCCGCTAACCAATCCAAACAGATATATAGCAGCCCTGTAGCTGCTTCGGCTCTGCTAGCCTTATTGCCCGAGTCAAAGCTATTAATCTTCTTCCCTTTTTTCCCCTCTGAGCGTGGCTGCTGTTCACCCCAGGCCTGCTGGAAGTCAAGTATAGGTCATGGAAATGAATTTATGTTTAATGCAGCCATAATGGTTCAGTTGATTATCTGAACCCTCTCCCTGTAATGCACGTTACCTTCTAGGAAGACCAAATGCTGCCTGTTCATTTAATCGTTCTGACCTCCACTTGGTTTTCATGGTTGGACCTTAAACTGTGTCATGCAGTTTCAATGGAAAACAAACTGCACCAAATGCATGAATTACAGACAACAACAGTTTGTTTCCTTTTGTTCAAGTAGTCAGTAATTAAGAAGAGGTAGGGAAAAAAATCAGATTTCATCATTTCTGATGAATATAGATTTGAAGAACACGGTATGTATTTGATTTCTATCAAGTCAATACCTGAGCCACATTTTGAGTGTCGGTGCTTAGTACTGAAAGTTTTGCTCATTTTTCTTTTCAGCGTCCCCCCAGCATGACGCCACCATCTCTCTGTCTTACAGTGCTCCTGCGCACGCCGTGTCTTGCTTGCCAAAAAATTTCATTTTTGTCTCTTCCACGCACTTGCACTGCCCTCTACATGACTTACTACAGTTTTTTGACACAGCTCCTCATGCCTTCCCCTCAGCAATGATTTTCCTCTTGCCTCTCTTCTGGTTTCAGAGCATGTTTATATGTTATAATCGCCTTTTTTCATACAGGTAAATCTCACTGAGACATGGTGTCTCATTTTCTGGAGTGATCTGTTTTAAATATACATATAAAACCTTAGTCATCCATGACTAATACTCATCCTGCTTACAAATTATCCTCACTGAGCTGTGGATCTGTGCAGCTCCTGCAGCTAGCCTGGGCCTCTCGGCTGCTTCTCTGAATAATGCGTGTTTGCAGTTGTGCCATAATCTTCCTGTTAACGAATGATGGACTGAACAATGTCCCACGAAATGTCCAAAAGTATTGTCTTATATCCTAACTTTGGTCTAAAGCAAACTGTCCCTGACCTGGTGTGTTTCCGTCCTTCATGAAGTAGCTCAGCTGATTTCACCTCATAAATATTTGAGGGCTTTATAGAGCAGCCGTATTCGGGCTCCGTTAACTAATTAAACAACTTTTGAGGGCTAGTTGGGTCCCCTGGATCTTACCTGAGGTTTTGCGAGACGAGGGAGCTGAATACAAATGGGAGCCACATTATGTCAGCTTTTTTATTGGTACATGTTGAAAATCGAGGCATTCCTCTTCCATTTGCTAATCCTCGACTGCTTTGTTTTGGTCTTTCACATTAAACTTTAATAAAATACATGGATGTCTGTGGCTCTAACATGAGGTGTACATATTTTCGCAAGGCAAAAGTGTTTTGTTTTAAAGCAGCAGATTCTGGGAAGCAAAGCCTCTTATCTCTGTTGTTGTATCACTTTACAGCTCTGTGCCACTCTGTTGACATTTCATGGGAGACTGAGTTTGTGCTTTCATACAGCATTGATCTGTTTACATGCAAATGAGATACACATAATTACAGTGCTATCTGCTTAGGACAGGAAGATCTGCGCTTATCGCATCGAAATCACTTTATTTAGGGTAGGAGTCACCTTTTTCTGCCTCCTCCAACGCAAAGCAGGGAGCAGCTAATGTTAGCTACGCAAACTAAACCGGCCTCAAGCGAGGGAGTCGGCGCTCTTCTGGTTGAACAGGAGAGACGCTTGAAAATGTCAATTAGTTCACGTTTTGCTCCGTCTGCACCTTTTTAGTATTTATACTCGTTTTGAACATTTCAACATTGTTTTTCATGTTGCTGTCACAAACTTCACTGTGCTGTTGGGATTTTATTTGATAACTCAAGAGAGAATAGTACAAGTTTCAAGTGTTATTACAATAACAATGAATTTAAGGGTTTTTTTTATTAACAGTCCTGTGAATTTATGTTCGTCCTTTTAAAATGGAGAATCACCTTTTGTTGCATTTACAGCTGCAAGTCTTTCACGGTGTGTCTCTGAACTTTCCACAGCTTTGTCAATTCTTCTTTGCAAAACAAGTTGAACTCAAACCAATTTACTGAAGGTCATGAGTCTGGCTAAAAGCTGGATTTTACATCTGGACATTGACTGGGCCATTCAGAGAGGTTTGTTGTTAAATCTGAGGAGTTGGGGTAATATTGCAATGCTCTGTAAGCACAAGATGGAATCCTACTTTATATTTAAATATTAAATGAAAGTTGTCTTTGGATTTGAGGAAGCTTCAAGTGTATTATTTATCATTCGTGTAATCAGTATCTTTTTTTTGTGCGTGTTGTGTTTCAGGGACGTCGGCCGGGCTACTTCTCCTTCCTGGATCCCTTCTCCCCTGGCGTCTGGCTCTTCATGCTTCTGGCCTATTTGGCCGTCAGCTGCGTCCTCTTTCTAGTGGCCAGGTAAGGGTAAGCTTGATCTTTACAGCGGAGAATGAGACAAAAGGATGGGAGGAGAACAAAGGGTTGACTACAGAGATTAAAAACAAAAAGAAGAAGAAGAGTAGTTGTTTGGGGGATACGCAGAACAGGAAACAGGTGTCTGTTCCCTCACTTTTAAGTTTTTGTGGTTGATCTGCAACACCACAGGGAAAGGAAACGCTCTGCTCTAAGCGGCGGGTCGTTAGAACCACACTGCCACCTGCTGGCCAGGGAGAGTACTGGTAGATCTGCTGCTGAAATGTTAGGATGTGATTAGATTGAACCTTATAAATGTCCTGGGAAATTGGTTTCCAGCAGCAGTAGCCAAACAGAAAGTTCACCAATAAATATAAAAAGAAGCGATCTAGTAACAAAAGAAGTGTAACTTATTTTTGAATAACAAGCTGCAGGATAAGTGTAAGTGATCCCAGATCAGCTGGCACATAAAACCTTTGGGAGCTCTCGGTTGATGATATGCAGCACGAATTATAAGATAACCTCAGAGGTCTTCCATATAGCTTCCTAATTTAGTTGTTTTGGAGACAAATCACACAGTAGTTTAAATTTGAGCAAGATATCTGCAAATAATCTAATCTCTCAGTGTTGCACACAACCGTTTTTTCCCATGTTGCTTTGTGTATTCAAAATTCCCAGCCGATTTCCCTGTGATTAAAGCGAGCTGCACTGGGGGGATTGAAAGGAAAGAAAGCTGTTTGTCTCTCTGGAGAGCCAAGGTGACTTTGTGCTCACTTCGTTGCTCCATTCTCTTTGCTCCTTGTCGTTTGCTTCTCTTTATGTCTCAAAATCTGTGCGGCTCTTGGGTTTATTCACTCTGATTCGTTCCTCCAGATTCTGAATGTTTATGTAACCTCCACCTTCTCCTGTTCCCCTGCAGACTGACGCCATATGAATGGTACAACCCCCACCCCTGCCTGAAGGGACGCTGCAACTTGTTGATCAACCAGTACTCACTCGGCAACAGCTTCTGGTTCCCTGTCGGCGGATTCATGCAGCAGGGCTCCACCATCGCTCCCAGAGCATTGTCAACACGTTGCGTCAGCGGAGTGTGGTTAGTACTGGCAATTTTTTCCAGCTTTCAAATCCACAAACGCAACGCGCGTTCAGCTCTGCTCTGACCTACTTTTGCTGCAACATGAATTGCATTTCATCTTTTGTTTGTCCTTGCAACCACTTCAAGAACACTGATTGTTGTAGTTCTACTTTTTTTTTTTTATGCACCCGTGTCTTCAAGAATGCTTTACCAGCACCTGATTATTATTTTTTTTAATGATGGCCATAATACTGAAACAGAACTTAAGACCTGAACTGAAGTGTTCAGAAAAAAAACCAGAGGATTAAATAAATGCCCCCTGTGTCTTATTCCATTAACGTGACCTTGTTTTACAGATGCACCATTACCAAAAACCTCTTGATTTTTGCGGGGATTTTTGTCGTAACAGAACACAAAATGCAAATTTGTGAAATGGCAGACAAAAATTTCACGTTTTTTTTGTAAATGTTTTGTAAATAAAACCTTAAAAGTGTGGCATGCATTTGTATTTAGCACACTGAAGTAAACCACCTGTGACTGCACAGGTGCACTTGCTTTACTTAACTTCTGGAAGAATGTGAGTTTTATTATCAACACCAAGTAGAATTAAAATAAAACTTATTGAACTTTGTAAAGTACCAAAACACAAAAAGTTGTTTGACGTTGGAATATTTTTGTGATGCACCACATAAAGTAGATGCATAAAACAATGACCTGGGAAAGCAGGTACAATAAATTTGCACAAACATATTACAGAAATGAACCAGGAAATCAGTCGGGAAGCAATAAAAGCTTCTCTTAGAAGTAAACTAATAGCGTTTTTATTTAAGAAAGGTGGGACATTATAGTAGAGCTGTTGCCTTGCAGCAAGAAGGTTCTGGGTTCGATTCCCGGCCTGGGGTCTTTCTGCATGGAGTTTGCATGTTCTCCCTGTGCATGCGTGGGTTTTCTCCGGGTACTCTGGTTTCCTCCCACAGTCCAAAAACATGACTGTCAGGTTAATTGGCCTCTCCAAATTGCCCCTAGGTGTGAGTGTGTGTGTGCATGGTTGTTTGTCCTGTGTGTCTCTGTGTTGCCCTGCGACAGACTGGCAACCTGTCCAGGGTGACCCCGCCCCTTGCCCGAAACGTTGGCTGGAGATGGGCACCAGCAACCCTCCCGACCCCACTGAGGGACAAGGGTGAAAGAAAATGGATGGATGGATGGATGGATGGATGGATGGATGGATGGATGGATGGATGGATGGATGGATGGATGGATGGATGGATGGATGGATGGATGGATGGATGGATGGATGGATGGATGGATGGATGGATGGATGGATGGATGGATGGATGGATGGATGGATGGATGGATGGATGGATGGATGGGTGGGACATTATAGTGTTAAAAGTGGTTAAAAGTTAAAAGCGAAACATGAAGAATAATATAAAGGGTGTGGTAGAGGCATTAAAGCTTTAACACTACTAAAATGCAAATGAATTTATTCACTATAGAATACTGCACATACATGAAAATATAAATAAATACAATTACACGTGAATACACTTCAAGTAAATGAATGAAAATAAATGAAAGAATGAAATAATTTTTCTTTTTCTGATCAACCAACCAGGAAAAGAAGAATATTAGATATAAAAAGGCCATTCATCCCTGTTGAAATCCCAGGTTTCTATAATGTTCAAAAATGAGACAAATAATTTCAGACATTTTATCATTTATAACACGATCTACAACTTGCACGTCTTAAGAGGATGAAAAGCTGCAGTACATTTGGAGAGGAAACTTGGAAAATATGCTGCAATAATGTGGTTGCATATACAGTCTTATTTGTTGAAGCACATTTTGATTTTATCCTGAGCCTTCAGCCTTGTTGGGTAGGACTCTATCTGCATGCCACATCTTGACTCGGCAACCTTTTCTGATCTTCCTCTGTCAGATCTCCTGTGCGCCGCCCTCTCTGATCACACCACAGCTTTTCAATCAGATTCAGGTCTGGAGTCTCGCTGAGGGATTCAGAAACATTATTCTGCTTTTGACGAAGCCATCCTTCTGGTGGACTGGATGCTTCATTTTGGTTGTGCTGTGAACTGAATTTCATTTTCAGCTTCCTTCAGAAGCATTACAGTTTTCTACATACATGAACTATTTGGAACTGCTTATAATAGCCCCTCTGCGCCCCCCACTGTGTCCTAAAATCCAGCTGAAGAGGCCAAACTTGCCCAACGCATGATACCTCTACCACTATGCTTCATCATGGATGTGGTGGTAATATTACTGTATTGTTTTTGCACATACTTTTTGGGCAAAATGTGCAACACATCAGAACAGAACATAGTTTTGTTTAAAACTGTAGCTGGGGTCCATTTTTTTCTTTGTTTAAAAAAAAAAGTTTTGGGGTGATAAAAATGTAGGACATTGTTATCACGTGTTACACAGTGAGCATTTGCAAACAGTTTCTGCAGCTGCATTGATGCGGAATGACTGAGTAACATCCTGTTCTTGGTAAAGTGGTGACGTTTCACACTGACTGTATTTGAAAACCTCTAAAAAATTGGACTGATCATCACTGAATCTTAATTTGTCTGTATGAGCATGTTGTGTTGGTGTGAACTACTTTATTAGATCATATATTTCTGTGTCTGTCTTTTAAACTGGCTGTTGACATGAGGGTAACTGAACTGCACTGAACAGTTAAACTTCATCTACAATAAACTTCTCTCCATTTGCAATGACGGTTAAACAATCCAGTTTGTTCAATTTGTGTCCCAGATAACAAAAACTTTAATTCTTTAGTCTCCTAACCAAGTGAAATAACTTGTGTTGTTTCCTGTTTTCATTTCTGTTTGTTTCAAACATTTTCTCTCTGATTCGGGGCGGCTCTGGTGTCGTTACTCCAGAGTTTCAGGACGTCAGTTTTCAAAAATCTTTTATACATTTGAGACTCCGTCTTTCTTTTCATGTCTGCTTTTGCATCCTAACCAACCGTTGCCCCATTTCTCCGTCCATTTCCACCGACCCCCTCCATCCGTCCAGCTGAAACCTCCTGCCGTGTTTTCTCCTCTCAGGTGTGGAGTTGTTTTAATCTTCCCATGCTTTCGCCACGATAATTCGTCTTCATACAGCAGTCTGCTTTTGCATAAATTCATAGATGGATACATATGTTCTTTATCTCTGCCCTCCTCCACAGGTGGGCCTTCACATTAATCATCATCTCCTCGTACACCGCCAACTTGGCCGCCTTCCTGACTGTTCAGAGGATGGAGGTGCCAATAGAGTCGGTGGACGACCTGGCGGATCAGACAGCGATAGAGTACGGCACCATGCATGGAGGATCCACTATGACTTTCTTTATGGTGGGAGCTCATATTCCAGTAGCTTTTCTTTTTAACTCATAGTTTCCAGTCGAAACTATGTGCATCAGTCTCATTCTAACGTGGTTGCTTTTAATTTTAAGTGGTTCCTTTCTTGTTGTGGATATCTTACACACCTTACAATTTAAAAGATTTCTTAAAGGTAATAAATAATTAGACGCACAAGTTCCCGTGTGAATTACTGGTGGATTTTCTGTCGTCCATCAAATTGACGGATTTCACAAACGTATCTTTAAGCAAGTTCAGATACTTTCCGCACAGTTGAATTCAGTGACTTCAGAAGGCCGTGCCAAATTTTATCGTTAATTTATTGATCTATTTTGTATCATTGTCATGTTGGAACATTAACTTGCACAGAAGTTTCAGCCATATCCAAATCATATTGCACAAATTGGAGGAAAATAGACGGGAAATTAAGGACATCCCAGGAATCACTAAGGATCGACTGGAAGCTGATGGAAAACCAGTGAATCTGTCCACAGCAAATTAGTTTTGCATTTCCACTGGCGAAGAAAAAAAACCCTGCACCAAATCTTACGTCTTCAAGCTCAATTTAAATCTAACTACTACTCTTAAAAATAGTATTTTTGCCAGAACCAATCAAATTGAACAAACCAGTAGTGAAACATTTAGTTCATATCGATTGACAGCTGCAAAAACAATGTTGCTGCGGAGCACTCAGTTTCATCTAAATACATTGCGGGTGTGAATGTGTGTATTTGTTTCTTCTACATGCGTATTTTCACCTGGTGTCCGTTGAGAAAATCCACAATAAGTTCAAAGTTGAATTCTTGTTTTATTTGTTCTTTGCTTTCTTATCTACATGTCCAATAAACAATGAATAACCAACATTAACTGTAAGATCTGAAACATGAAAACTAGATGTGAACTTGTCATCTTAACTTTGCGCTTACTCTGACTTCCAAAACTCTTGTGATCGATAAGTCAGACAGTAAGTGTTGGGATCCTCCTTATCGCCTGCTTGTCTCTCTCCCTTCACCGTAAGTTTTATTTCTGTCCTGCCTGCCCACTCTGCCATCCAATATCCTCCTCCTCAAGGAGTCAGTCAGCTGTCCAAATCCCATTCCAGCCTCTTTCATCTGCTGCATATTTGACCTCAGAGAGAGACAGAAAAAGACAGTGACAGTGAAGGACGGTGTTACAGAGGAGAAAAGAGACATCAGTCCGACTCTCCTTGATGCTGTTACACTTACTGGACCCTGAATAACTCAGGGAAAACTGGCTAAGAGCACATGTAAGAAAGGCAGCAATATCATTTGAAGTCTTTGGTCTAAAATCTGTAGATACTCAAACTGAAACTCGTATGCGGCCGAAGAGGGGGCTGGGGGAGTGGGGTGCGGAAAAGCAGACAAAGCAGAATCACTGAATCGGAGTTGAAATAAATCCATCAGTCAAGAAAATGAAAAGGGGAAAACAAATAAAAACTCATCTCCACATCAGCAAAGGCAGAAAATGTTTATCTGCAGCTAATAAACCTCTGCCGCCTGACTTCTTGCAGCCGACTGTTTGTTCTGATCCAATCTCGCCCTGCAGAACTCCCGCTACCAGACATACCAACGCATGTGGAACTTCATGAACTCCAAGCAGCCCAGCGTGTTCGTGAAGAGCACCGAGGAGGGCATCGCCCGGGTCCTGAACTCCAACTACGCCTACTTGCTGGAGAGCACCATGAACGAGTACTACCGCCAGAGGAACTGCAACCTGACTCAAATCGGAGGACTGCTCGACACCAAGGGCTACGGCATCGGCATGCCACTGGGTGAGCGGGGAACGGTGGGAGGGGGAGGAATTACGGATGAGAGCGAGCCGACATTTATTGGTGGAGCAAAAGGAGAAAAGAGGCCTGGCGTAAAAGTGACAACTTCAGAGGCCGGGGCTGATGGTTTCACCTAAATGTGCTGTATAATTCACTGTGAAGCCTAGAAAAGGAAGAAGAAGAATAGGAGCATTAGTTGAAGAATGGACCATAAGCATTGCATTGGAGGGTTAAATTGAAAAGTAAAGCCCCTGCATAGCCAAACAATCGGCTCCTATTATTTGGACAAAGTGATGCAAAAAGTGAGAAACTAGCGAGACTTTCAGCCGGGCTTTTACAGAACCATTTCTTTGCTAAGAGGAGACAGAGAGGGAGTTTAAAGTATCTTGAGAAATGTTCCTGAGAATTTAGATACGATACTTTGATCTCCTGCGGCATGAGGAAGAATACGTCTTCAGTAAATAAGATTTGAAATCCTTTGATGTTTACAAGATAAAAATTCAATTTCTCTGTGCATTATGTTTTACGCCTGATACTGGACATGTCCTGTGAAATCAATTTGAGGTCTGAAATCTGAGCCGTTCCTTCTGAATTCAACATTCATGTTTCACACCGAACTCTGAAGACGAGACGCTCTTTAGATCAGACTCTGATCCGAGTCTGATTTCCATCATTAGCCCTCGGGCAGGTGCTATTAAAATACAATATACAAATTAGAACCATTAAGCAGGAATGCAAATAGTGCAAGTTAAGGAGGGAAACACTAATGAAGATAAATGAAAGGTGCCAATTTTCAAAAAGAACAGCACAAACATCCCATCATATGCAAAACGTTTGAAAAACCAAATCCTAGTATCAGTACCAGTAACTCTGCAGAAGATATAAAAGTAGAAATACTTAAAAAGAGTTCATTTATAAAAGGTATTGCAAGTGTTTTAATCTGCACCCTTTTTGTGAAGTTCGATGCACACATAATAAGTAAGTATTCTCATTAGTAATGTCCTACTCAAGATTTTTTTTAACAAGATACTAGTTAAAGTTTTTAGGACCAAGAATTTGGTGATATTTAATCCCATTCCTGTTAAAACTAGTAAAATATCAAGCATAGGCCTAAACTCAAAGTCCAGTAGAGTAATGTGATTTTACACAACTCTGTCTTTTCTGTTTTTCTTGATGTCAGATATTCTTGTTCCAACAAGAAGAGCTTCTTCACATCTGCTTCACCGTGCTGCATTTTTAACAAGTTGAAGGTTCTACAGGAGAGTAAAAAAATCAACAACTCGTGCTGACAGTGCAGCCCCACGGCTCCTCCTGAGACGGATGATGATGTTTCCTCAGTCAGTCTGCGTAACATAATCAGGCGTCTCTTGGTGCTGGTGTCCAGCCTACTGGAGTTTGTAGAATGCCAATCTGTTTACACATTTATGTAATTTCTTTACATTTAAATACATAAACAAGACTTTATGCATCCATCATGACCAATTTGGACGTGGACAAATTGAGTCAGAGCAGCATGGAAGCATTCGCAGATGAAGGTTTGACCACATTTAGGACTGAGAGTCTTTAGTCAACTCATGCCTTCCTCCTGCTCACAAAGTTTTCATGCAACTCAGTTTGCCAAATTGTTAGGCTAACAACACTTTTCTCTCCTTGTAGCATATTTCAGTGCCATTCCAGTTAGCTGTGTGAGGATAAGCTTAGCATTTTGTTTAAAACATTTAAAACTTTACATTTGATAATAAAAGTTTTAGTTTTGCTCTGCACGGCAAATGGACAGCTGTCTGAGAACAACACAAAGAGCAGCCGATGTAACAAAGACGGACGGGAATGTTAGCGGAGCGCCTTCGACCGCAAACATAAGTGTAAAGGGTGAAGATTATAGATTTTACAGAACAAAGTAGCGATTACAGTTTTACAACTCTGATTTAATTTCAGACGGCAATTAAAATATCTGTCTATTAAAAGGTATGTAAATATCTAGTTTGCATCAGCAGAAAAATGAATGGGATAACGAAACCGCATAGTTAAAAGGGAAAAGAAAATATATGCATATCAGTTAAGTTTGTCAGGGTTTTCTGACGTACAAACTACGAGTGGAAGATGCGTTGAGTTCTCCTCTTTGCAATCTGCTATACTGCTGCTCCAGAAAGGACCTTCTCCCTTTCAGCTGAAGGAGTAGGAGAGGCATAATCAGCTGATTGCAATCTGAAATTTATGCCACTAGGTGTGAGTGCCGTCGCTACAATGAGCCTTTAGAAAAAGAAAAAAGAAAAGGGAAAAAAAAAACGGCAGCTGACGCAGGATTGTTCAGTGAACAGCCTCTGATTTTATCTTCAAATTAACTGCCAAACCAGCTTCAACCACACAGATATTGTGTGAAAATATGATTATGTTCTGTATCGTAAAGTTCTGCAGGTTTCGGAAACTTTTAAGCATCCGGTGTAAGAAACTTTCCTCCTTCCGTCAGGGTCGGTGTACCGCGACGAGTTTGACCTCGCCATCCTCAAACTTCAGGAGGACAATCGTTTGGAGATTCTCAAGAGGTTTTGGTGGGAGGGCGGCAAGTGTCCAAAGGAGGAGGACCACCGGGCCAAAGGTTTGAGGGCAACCCTCGGCGTAATCAATCGCCGTTTGCTTCTTCGTTCCCTCATTTCCTTGACCTTTGCCCTTTCCTCAGGTCTGGGTATGGAGAACATCGGCGGGATCTTCGTGGTGCTCGTGTGCGGCCTGCTGGTGGCGATCTTCATGGCCGTGCTGGAGTTTGTTTGGATGTTAAAACAGGCCCCAGGAAATGAGGTTGGAAAAGCATATTTGACCTTGACATACTTTGCTTCCTTCCCCTGAGAAGGGCCGTGAGGTTTTGCATTAGCGCGTAGCATCTATTCTTCCCCTCTGAGCTCCCGGTTCATTGCATTAATAATCGGCTGTCAGCACAGGTATCTGGCTTTTTTTAAGGAATATTTTTAAAGTGTACAGTGATGAAGCATTTCCTCATGTTTGGGAGGATAAATCCAAATTATACTTCTGACCTTAGAAGCTTAATCTGGAAAGAGGCTTGGAAAACATTCATTTCCAAATGTGAATCGTTTTGTGCCTTGAAGTGTTAATGGACTCAAACCTGCAAGCAGTTCTACATCTGTTCCTTTGCCCGGAGTCCTTTGCATTCGCTCTGTACAACTTTATAAAACTCTTTGCACTTCTTAGATTTTTCTCAAGTATCAACCATAAACTTTACTGTATTTTGTTGGGATTTAAGGAGAGAGGACAACAGAAACCAGCATTTAGTAGTAAAGTGGATTTAAAACTGAAGTAAAGAGGAATAACAGTTTTTACAAATTGCAATATATTAAAAAAAATGTTTGATTTGTTTATATTTAGTCCTCAGTGCTTCTGATGCAACAACAACTGCGAGTCCTTTGGGATTTTTCTCAGATTTTCGTATCACAACGCTAAATAAAATTGCCATTTGATATTTGCAAAATGTGCATCCTGTCTACCGCATGAAATTCTCATAAAATATTTAGAAGTTTTAGTTTAATGCTAAATGTTAAAAAAAAAAAAAAAAAGTCCAATGCCCCAAACTGGTGGAGAGCTATCACTGACGTGGCTTCATGTGCGCATGTCAGAAGTAATACTAACATTAAATTGTGGTATAAACGTGTTGTGATTCTTTGTATTTGTTGCTGCTAACCGGTCATAAAGATAACCATGAAACCTGTGTGTGTTCTGTGTGTCCGTGACGTCCGTCAGTCTGTCCTTACCGAGTCAGTCAGTCAGTGACTTGTCTGGCCTCTCTCCATTTCTCTTCTTCTCTCTTATCCCCCCGTCACCCCTCTCTATCCTCTTCTCTTTTTTTCCTCCCTCCCCTCCTCATGTGCGCACGCAGCAGTCAGTGTGTGAGGAGATGCTGCGGGAGCTGCACGGGATCGTGTTGTGTCGGGACAGCCTGCAGGTGAGGCGCCGGCGGGCGGCGTCTCTGATGCGGCCGCGACCTCTGCCCCTGGAGGAACGTCGAGCGCGAGCCGCCGCCGTCAGCCTCAGCAACGGCAAACTGTGCGCGGGCACCGGCCTACCCGAGCCGCTCTCCCACAGACTGGCACAGGAGGCCGCCCTGGTGGCGAGGGGCTGCAGCCACATCCGAATCTGCCCCGAGTGCAGACGCTTCCAGGGACTCCGGATGCGACCCGCCGGGGCCGGCGAGGCCCTTCCCTCTCCCACGCACAGCGAGGAGAGCATAGAGTGGGACAAAACCACAAATAGCAGCGAACCTGAATAACACTAGGAAAATCCAGCAAGACTGACTTTTCCGACAGACACCTCTCTCTCTTTTTTCCAGGGATCAAAGACCGCGTGGTATTTTTATCCAGCCATTCTGAGCTTGTTCTTGAAAAGCAGGACGGCGCTGCAGACTTTGTTTTGCCCTTAAAGCAACAGCCTAAAGTCAGATTTTGAAATGTTTTTGGATGATTTCTGTTTTCCTTGGTCAGAGGAAAGAGAACTGATGAGCGTGTCTCATTGCGGTCTGTCCCTGGAGGCCCTTTGTACCCTGTGAAGCAGGACAGACAAAAACAGCTACGGGGCATTTGTACTATGCAGTATTTCCAGTCATTTATCATTGTGCGGTTCATTTTTTTTTTTTTTATATACATTTCTGTCCTCTGTTTGATTATTATAACTAAATATTGTTATTCTATTCTTAAAAAAAAAATAAACCACTTGTTTTTTTTGTCTGACAGTTACCTGTGCGAAGATGTACTGCATCCAATGTGCTGCGAAGGAGTAAGGAGGTTAAAGCAAAGTCATCCTTTAAACCTTTTTATTTTAAAAGTGCCAAAAACCATGAGTGTTTCCTTGTGGCTTAATGAAGCACCACAGCCTTCAGAAAGCAAACAAATTCAGCTCTACCAAGAAAATAAACATGCAGACGCACATCAGCTTGTTTTGTAGTGACACTGTCCTATAAAACAGAATAAAATAACCGTTGGTATTGCGATGCGCGTCGTTGGTGGACGGTCAAATCAATCACATTCACATCCTGATCAAAATATAAGGTGGTGACTGAGTTTCAGCATTTTCTAGAAAGATGTCTGTTTATTTCCATCTTCCTTAAGCTGCTAACACACTCTTTCTTTCTTGTCTCGCCACATAGTGGTGTCTTTACAAGTGCTATTTTTGCAGAGCTACAAACATGAAGAAAGATTTTGCTTATGCATTGGGTTGGAGGGTGTTTTTCTATACTGTGCAGTAAAAAGGAATCTGCATTTTGTTTCGGCTTACGTGGTTCAGATCAATTAAAAAATTTAATATCAGACAAAGGTAAGCTGAGGAAATACAGAGTGTAGTTTTCAAGTAATGATTTAATTTATTCTACCGAAACCAACGTTGTCTTATTTGAAGCTGTCACTGTGTTAAATCATGAAATAAGTTTAATTTAATTGGTAGCCTGATTACTGCTTGTCCTGTGCAATAAGAGTAATGTAACTAGCACGTGTCTGACAACATGAAGTAGTCCAAAGGACCTCAAAAAAACCAACACACCATCTTATGATCTGAAGAAATTCAAGAGCAAAAGAAAAGAATACACATCAGTGTCAAAAATACAAAAAAAAAAATCACATTAAGGATTTTGGAACCACAATCAGTGCAATTTTCCTCTACTGCAGAAAACCTGGAACAACAGTGACATCTTCTGAAGAAGTCCAGACCTCAGTTGCTCCAGTTCAGGTCATTGTTCATGACTCAATAGAGAGAGAGAGGCGGGATAAGAACAGCATCCCAGGGAGAGTACCAAGGGGAAAACAGCAGCAGGCAGAAAGGAACACAAAGATCCGTCTCACATTTGCAAAAAAATAAATAAAAAATCATCGTCATGATCCCAGAAACATTTTGGAAAATGTTCCGTGGATTTATGAGGCAAAAGTAGTTTCTTAAAAGGTGTGTGTCGTTAAAACTAACAGTCTTTCAGAAAAGAACATCATGCACATGATATTTAAATACGGTTGCCTTGTTTTGCAGCTGGTTTGCTGCTTCAGGACTTGGGACGACTTGCTGTCATTGATGGAACCATGAATTCTGCTGTCAAACAGGCCTGAGAGAAAGTATCTGGTTGTGAGTTTGTGACAGTGAGCTCAAGGACTTGGGTTCTGCAGCATGACCAGCATAATTTTCTTAACATTTTATTTATAAAGTTTTGTCTTGGAGTAGTCTAATTAAAACTGAGCTTAAATCTGATTGAGATGCAGATTTATTAGGTCCTTACGGAAAACCGAGAGCTGTGGAGATACCAGCGGCTTATAGCCCGGTGCTGCTTATATATGTACGTTTCCAGTTTTTTTCAGAAACTTTGTAGGTGCGCTCTATAGTCCGGTAAATACGGTAATCAGTTACATCTGGTTGTTCCTACCAAGGGTGATGGCAAAACTAGATATTAGGGTCATTGGCCACAAAGAATCATTTATAAACAACGCTGTAACATGGGATTGAGTGATATTATTGTATCAATGCTATGACATTTTTGCAGCATTTTCATTCATTTTGTAGCAGTAGCACCTATTTAAAATTGATTTAGGTTTCTCTGAGTTAAATTATAAAAGAGGCAACTTGACTTAGATGTAGATCAAATTACATAGAACAGTAGGTAATTCCTTAAAGATGAATAATCTTTGTACATTCTGGAAATGCAATGCACATATGTGATGGAGGCATAAGGCATTTTTCTAGTGCTACTTTTCTGCAGATGTTCTTTTCCGCAGCATCTATTGAATAAAAACGATTTGTTTGTAATTTTATCCCAGAAAATGGCTCTGCTAGGGAGGTCACTGGACGTTCTTTTTGGATCATCCTGAATCAACCCACAACAGCATTTTGGATTCAGACCATTCGGTATTTTGGACTGAAACAATATTCTCAGAATTTTTTTTTTTATTATTATTTATTTTTTATTTTTTGCATTCATCCCAGTTCAAACTTTTTCAGGGGACTGAAGACGTGAGAAAGTCGAACAGCATTGATTCGCAGAGTTGCTAAGAAACCTCCACAACAATTGTGGAGCAATTTTGAAACAATTTTGGTTCATGTTGGTTGAATTTCATACAACATCTGTTAATGGCGCAAATTAATTTCATTTTAGTTTGAAAACATTTTTAAGTTTTATTCCATTGCGAGAAGGTTGGAGTGATTTTGCCAAAGTTATAGAAACAAGACATGAACGAATTGGTCATCTTGCTCACAATAAATCCCAAGTTTTTTTTTACACAAGTCCATGCAGGAAACTTTTTTTAGTCCTTAGTCTACCCAAGGATCAAATGAGACAACTTTTAGGGTTCACAATCCCTGGGAGATTTAAGATTGAGGGTAATTTAGTTCTGGAGAAAAAAACTTTCAGGTCAGCATCATGTTAATATCCCTTTAGTGCCACAACATTTTTGATCCATTCCTCATTTTATTAGATTTCCACAACAGTTGTTATAAATACCTGCCGGTGATGAACACAGTTTTTGTTCTGTACGTGCTGAATGAATTATGGCCCCTTTTTCTGCTGTTAAAACCGAAATTCTTTTACTTTTGCCTTCATGTGAAACTGGTGACCAACCAAAAAGCTCTTGGTAAAGAAGATTTTACTGCAGCAGTTTACCTCCGTTCTTTTAAGTGTTTAAACGTTGGCGCTTTTGTTGAATGTGCAGTTTTACAAGCCCCTCAGAGAAGTATTTTGCTTCTGACGTGTTTTGACAGTTTTCATACTTTATTGAAGCTATAGAAGCAGAAAAAAGTCATTTGTTCTTTGGAATGAGTGACTTGGGGAAACATAAACAATGATTCAGTCACTTTTCTTTCCCTTTCCAAAGAGCTTGATGGCAGGAGAAAAAAAAAATCGAATTAATCACACAAACAGTGTGTTAATCCCTACATCTCAATTTGAAAATTATTTATAAATGTCTGTTGGAGTAACATTTGCCCTTTTGCATTTTTCTACAAATGAATCCAGCAGGACTCTTAGTTACTTATGAGAGTTTAGGCTGAGTCACTGTTTTGACGGCTTTATGATAACCTCACTGAATCAGAGGGCAGACGGCTGCCGGTGCAGACCTGTCCTTAACGCCCATCACTTTAAATCTGCACATCACAATCTGTCAATCACCCTCATGTGGACGTACGTCGTTCTGAGACGTTTTACAGGTTTTTTCCCCCCCCTGTTTTTGCTTATCTCAAATAATTCAGATCCTCAAACACATTTTACCACCAGACAAAGATAACCCGACTAAATGCAAAAAGATGTTTTCAAAGTACACTTTTGTACGAAAGAAAGAAAACTTTATCCGCACCAAGCTAAAAGGTGAGCCACTTTGGTTGAATCGTACTTAAATTGTTGCTAACTTTTGGAAAGCTGAGTTCATTTAAACCAGTCCAAACCTGCCGGACCTGCAGAACCAAGAAATGTCTTAAATAGAACCTGTCTGACAACGTGATACAGGCAATCAGACAAACAGTCTGGATAGATCCAATGAACCACAAAAATGTTTTTATTATTATTATTTTTTTTTTTTACAAATTAAGAAACATGGCACAGTGGTGAACTTCCAAGAAGTGGCTGACCTCCCAAAATTTCTCAAAGATGGACTTAAAAACTCATCCAGGAGGTCAGAAAAGATCCCTGACCTACTTTGATTGAATTGATCTGATATGGCCTTAAACAGACAGTTTATGCTTGAAGTGACCCCTCAATGTTTCCTGAATTCAACCAATTTAAAGAGTAGACAGCTATTAGGCTTAGGGCAAAGTGCTTGGATCACTTTTTTTTTAGTTCATAGTTCATCATTGCTTGAAAACAGTTTGTATTTATTCAGGTTTATCTTCAAAATTACCTTTATAATCTGAAATATTTCAGCCCATAAGGGTTCAAATCTTTTTCTTACAGCACTGCAGGATGCCATTTCATGACGGCTTTAAATGAAGGTGCAGCATTCACCTTTCTGTCACTTCAAGCCTCCATCTTGTCAGTTTCTTCTCCTCCTTTAGAGCAAGAAAAGTCAAGAGAAAACATGTTTCATTTCACAAAATATCTGTCAGGTTTAAATGTCTGTGTTTTTTAATGCACATTATCTGTCCATGATCTGCTCCAATGTTTTTTTTTTTCATTCAAAACAAGCTGGCTCACAAAAGTTATGTAAATACAGTGTAATCAGTGCAGTTCCTGGTAAACGTCTGTTGTGGATTTTTTTTTTCTAAGAGTAATTATTGTTTGACGTTTATTGTGTTAATGGAGCAGCATTGTACACTCTTGTGTTTTGTTTGTTTGTTGTTGTTTTTTTTAATTACAGGAATCCTTCTCATGGACAGCTACGTTAATTAGTTTAATGAAGGAAAAAAAAAAAAATCTTAAGTCTCCAGAGACATTCACTGTAAAATCTGTACATTTCTTTAAACGTTTAGTCAAATTAATGAGTCAGTACGAGAGACGAGACGACCCAAATTTTATAAAGGTCTATAAAAGCCCGTTTTCATCCATTTGCTGAATGTTACTAAGAAGCAGATGAGAGTGGGAAGGCTCTTTCTGCTCTCAATGCAAACTTCTTAAATGCTGAAAACATTTACAGAGGTGCTAAATCAAGCGTAGTGGGAATGAGATTGCCAATTACCTTGAAGGCACGGAGAGCAGTGGAGTACGAATTAAAACAAATCCCACCGAGACTCTGGGCGACCTTCTCCGGGAGAGAGCTGGCACTGTTTGTGCTTCTATATTTTATATGCTTTATTTTTTTATGTTGACATTTTATTTCATTATAAATACATTTCTGGAAACAACGTCCATTCTCTGGGCCTCTGGTTTGTCTCGTTTGTGCTCTGATGGATTTGACCTTAGCAGCTGTTTAGATCTGTCACACTGACAGCCTCCTGAGTGCACTGTTTTGTTTTTTTTGTTTTTTTCTTTTATACAGTGCCTTTTTAAAACTATGCAATCAGGAAACGCACTGAACGTTTTCACATTTTGCCACGTTACAACCACAAGCTTTAATGTATTTTCTGAATGTTTTTCTGTGATACCTCAATGCAAGGATCTCTTCATTACAACGAGGAGGAGCAATTATTCAAGTTTTTTTATTATTATTATTTACAAATAAAAACCACACAGCATAGCTTCCGTATGTGTTCCTAAATAGCATCCAGTGCAACCAGCTGCTTTCAGAAAGTAGAAATGAACTGTAATTGTTAAACAACTTGAGCTCAGTCAGATTACACAAATTGTTTTAACTGTACTTTGAGCTAAACCTTTCATCTGTAGCTCTAGGTTTAGGGTTGTCTCCAGCATTGCCTTTATTTAGCACCATCAATCCTTATAACAGTTCTGATCTGCTTAATTTGCAAACTAAATATTTGGCTTGCTAATTATACTTTTAGTTCTAAACTGAAACATTTAGAAAGGAATAAAAAAAATGGTGAAAACATTTGAAAAATGAACCCCATTTTTCTTCTTACACAAGAGGCTAAATAACTAAATATTTAGACGTGTCAGAGTAAAAGGGGTAGACCACGGAGGCACAGCACACATTTCAGGTTTTTGTTGGGCACAAAACAAATTTAGAAACCGGGCATCACGGGCGCTGTGGTGGCGCAGGGGCAAAGCACGACCCACGTATTCAGGCTTTAGTCCTCGTGGCAGTGGTCGCAGGTTCGATTCCCGACCTGGCGACATTCCCCGCATGTCTTCCTCCTCCTCTCTCTCATTACCCTGTTTCCTGTTGAACTACTTTCAAATAAAGACCAAAGCTTTGTAGTCGTAAGGTGACAAAATGTGAACCAGCTCAGGGAGTGTGAATACTTCAGCAGGACACTGTGAAGACGAGCAGGTGGGCCGTGTTGGCTAACAGAACCAGAAGCATCTTCCTCTCGCCTCTCTCCCAGAGCCCGGTTAGCAGCTGAGAGTTTGTGTGGGCAGAGAGTCTTAACGCAGGCTAATGAGTTTAACAACTCATCTGCGATATAAGCATCCACTGGCTTGTAGTTCATCCATCACCGTGATGATTTTCAGTGGATATTATAGTCTCCTCTGGATGACGGGATGAACAGCCCGCATCAGATTTACAGTTTAATTCATGCTGCTCCTTTTGTCTCCCGGTGCCTCTCTGTTCCAGCGTTACAGATGAAAAGTTGTGTCCAGTTCATCATCAGCCTGTCGCATTGCTTATCTACAGCATTCACACGGCAGCACGAGCCTTTAAGCTCCGACACACACAAATACGCGCCTCTTCCTGTATGTCACCGTCGTGTCAGGTTTATATCGCTGTGCTTCTTCTGCCTCCCGGTGATTTAGCTCCATAAATAAAATGCATCTATTTGCTCGCTGCTTCCTGCCGCCTGCTGCTGCTGCTGGATTTATGGAGGCTGTGATGAGCACTGAGAGCCTGAAGAGATGTGTGTGAAAAGGTACTTCTCTCCTCAAGCCTGCAGCTTGTTGCATATCTACACTGGTTACCCCATATCTAATGGTTATTATGCGAGGACTTAAGAGACACCGCGCTCTGACTTTAATGTATTTTATCGTGCTCGAAGCACCCTGAACAAGTATTGGCATCCCGAGGGGAACTGATTTGCAGGGTGCAACTTGCCACAGTTCCAGTTGTTTCAAACTTGACTGTAGAGATGAGCAACTTTAGGTGAGTAGTCAGTTGAGATATTTATTGTTGACAAAGTCAGCTGTTGGACGACAGTTTGAGCCGCTGCTGTTAATAATTGTTTTTGATGTTTGAAGAGTTCATGATGCCATATGTGCTGTGTCAAAGTTCCCTTAACATTTCTGAAGAGAAACAAATATATTGTAGATCCTGATATTCAACAGAGGGTTTGAGACATTTTACCTCAAATTAATGTTATTTGAAACGAGACCCACCTTAAAGCTTTATGAAGAATATGTATATTTTTTTTACATATTTGGTAAAACTGTCACTATGTCATGACACAGGTGAGACTGATAATATGTGGGGCAAAAAAACAAAAACAAGCTCCTTCTCCCAGTGCAAATTTCAGAAACGTGCAGCTCGGTCAGAAACTACCAATCAGATGAGGGACTTGGTGCTGACAATCAAGCTCATGTACACACTTAGCATGGCTACCGACAATGGCGGATAAACAGTTGTCCTGTAATGGTAAGTTGTTTGTCATTGAGGAGCTCGTATATGAACACTTTATATACTTTTGCATAGTGCAGCCTTAGGTGTTTATTGCAGGATCTTTATTTCAGTCAAGTTACTATTATCACTAGAACTATTGTATGTTTGTAGCAACAGAAAAATACGTCTTTATTTGCTGACTTGCCTCCTCATCAGCTGGTTGGCATATAGATTTTCTCTAATGCTGCAGTTCTCCCACAGAGCTTCACAGATTTCATTCCCTTCTTTACCGTCCTCTGCATGCTGGATGTGTAATCTGTTTCATGTCTTATTTATACACCAGTGAAACAGGAAGTCGTGAATTACTATTTAAAAGTTCTTTGACACAATTTACAGAAATGCTACAGTTTGATGTGTTGCTCTACTGCAGAATGATATGTAATTATTTGAAGTATTTTTACACAGTTTACAAGACAATGGTTGCCAATGCTTGTACAGGCTGCCGTATGTCCAGAGACACTGTGTCCAGTGTCTCTGGACACACAAACAACCTGTGTGTCCAGAGATGGAAAACCAAACAACAAAGCCTTTATTTTTGATAGCCTTTCTATGTCTTTACTTCTGCATTCATTATGATTCTGTTTCTTTCTAATCGCAGCTGTTCATCCGTCCAACATCGTATCACTTTGTGTAACCGCTCCTTTCCCCTGTCTGACATCAGAGAAGCTGAATGTTAAACGCAATGAATGCCACAAAAGGTTCCAAATGATAGACTGCATTTTATCTTCACAACAATCCTGGTGCAAATTTAAAGTAATGTCTCACTTTTCCGCAGTTGCAGCCTCCTTGTTTGTGTGTGTGCGCCAAAACGCGGCTCTTTAGACTGAACGAATTCATCACAAGGCTTTTCCACAGTCTTTTGTTCTCCGAACAGTTGTTGAAACGCATTGACCAAAACATCTTGACATTGCTTGTCTTTCAGAGAAATAAAAACAGAGCTCCGTTTACTTTGCTTTGTTCCCCCTCTTTTCATTCCCGCCTGGATCGATTGGAGCCGCAGATGACGAAGCGCGGATTATAGTGTACCTCTGTGTGTGTTTGCGTGTGTGGTGGGGGTGTGTGGGATGAAACATTTCTGTGTACGAGTGTTTTCCATTGCAGCTCTCGCATGCACTGGTATCCACGGAAAAATCACTGTGTGGGCATCTTGATTCATCAGCTGGAGGCTCTCTCTCTCTCTCTCTCTCTCTCTCTCTCTCTCTCTCTCTCTCTCTCTCTCTCTCTCTCTCTCTCTCTCTCTCTCTCTCTCTCTCTCTCTCTCTCTCTCTTCTCTCTCTCTCTCTCTCTCTCTCTCTCTCTCTCTCTCTCTCTCTCTCTCTCTCTCTCTCTCTCTCTCTCTCTCTCTCTCTCTCTCTCTCTCTCTCTCTCTCTCTCTCTCTCTCTCTCTCTCTCTCTCTCTCTCTCTCTCTCTCTCTCTCTCTCTCTCTCTCTCTCTCTCTCTCTCTCTCTCTCAGTATGCATCATTTCCCAAAAAGCTGGCCAAAACGCTGCAGACAGCCATGTCAAATTGAAGGGTAAATAAAGCAGACAGCTTTTTACAGACATGAAGACGACTGAGTGCTAAGCATATCAATTTTTACTGAAAAAAAAAACTCTGTAAAGTTAATGCTAGAGACAATCTTTTGTAAAAAATAATAGTAATAATAATTCTTACAGCTTACATGTTGTTATGCTACAAACTTTAATACCATTGGAGACAAACACGACGCACTGCGTAGACAAGAGCTGCATGGTAAAGTACGGCGCCCTCGAGGGGACATGGGAGGGGGGGAAAAAATCCTTTTTGCTTTCCCTCGCAAAACTTTTGCGTCCCATCCGAAAATGTTTGCGTTCTCTCGCAATAATACCGATCAGTTCGTGCTGCATAATTGAATACTGTAAGTAAAGGACTTCACGAAATCTAAAATAAAAATCAGCAATTTATTTGTATTCAACCCCTTAACTCTTGTTACACCCGTGAAAAAAAACTCAGTGGCAAGTTTTTCCCTGGTCATGCATTCCTCCAGCAAGCACAGTGAAGTTTGTCTGAGTTGTTAAAAAAGATGAACTGAGCTTTGAAATGTGTAAGACAATCTTCTCCCATCAATTATCTTTACGAAGCTTTTTTTCCCCCCACAGTATTTCAATTGGGAGTAAATCACTTTTCAGTTTCCTCACCAGCAGGTGCGCATCCTGCTTACCTAGTTTTAATTACTCAGATGGCTGCAGTCAGTCCTTGTTTGTCCTCCAAACAAACAGAAACACACACACACACACACACACACACACACACACCGTCTGAGGACAGCGGTTCTTTGTGGTTTCCAAGGAAATAAAATATTGGTTTTCACATAAAGACCTCTTGAGTTAATGTTTTAATTGGTTGTTAGAGCACAGTCTTATCCTAATCCCTGTGTAAATGATTCATTACCCCACAGACCAGAGGGACCAACAGCACAGCTCTGGAGTCAAGAAAAAGAGGCACAAGTGGCAGCCATAGAAGTTAAATCTGTTCATCTCTCTTGCTGCAGGGAAGGGAAGTGTTATCAGTGCTGGGCAGCTAAATCATTTTTCCTGCATCTTTAACTCTAATTTTGCCTTTCCCTTGCTGTTTTCCTCTGTGTTGTGTATGCCACTTTAAATTTCTTCTAAAGTTTACAACACAAAGCTGTGTATAATTTTAAAACTCAAACTCAGCCAGACTGGATACAGTGTGTCCGTAAAAAAAAAAAGCAATTTTCAAGTTATGAAATAGATTCTCATTTAGATTTGGGTCCGGTCATGCTTCAGTCTGAACCCGTCCAGACTGAATGAACGCTCTCATGAGGGAATGGAGACCTCAGCTCTGCAGCCTCTGACAGGTTTTCCTCCAGGATGACTTTGCATTTAGATTCATTCATCTTCCCATCGACTCTGACCAGCTTCTCTATCCCTGCTGGGGGAAAAAAGCATTAGCACTTCATGAATCTGCTGCCACAAATAATAATTGTAGCGTTGAGACATTGTTTCATCACAAGCCGTCAGGCTGCTTCTCTGGTTAAAGTTCTCCATTTGTTGCCTGTAATGTCAGGTGGGATTTTAATGTATGAAGTTCTCCTACAGATTGATGAGGGTTCAACGTTTTATATCGGGTTTTTTTAACCTAACCCCACTTTAAATTTCTCAATAACTTTATTCATCACTTGCCAGGAGTGTTTCTTGGTTTTATGACGGTGATTATTCTCTAATGTTTCTAACAAACCTGACTAATTACATGACTTCTTAAGTTAATCTGTTTCTGAATTTTATTTGCTGGTCTTAAAGTGAAGGGAACTAAATTCAATGTTCTGATTTTTATTTCTAAAAACGATGAGCGTATTTGTCTATTACATAAACCCCCAATGAAATACTAGGTAGTTAGTAGATATGACATAACAAAATGTAAAAAAAAAAGGAAATAAGGCTACAAAAAAGGTGTATAAATACGTTTGCAAAGCTCCAAATTTAACACAACCAAGTCAACATTCTCCAGTCCAGTTTATTTCTACACAAATCAGACTCTAATATCCTGCATTTCCTGGCTTACAGAGTCGTCTGCTACATCTAGTGGACATTGTGATGCATTACAGCCAACCAGTGATTCACTTCTGAATCCAAACCTAGTAAAAAATGGCATTTGTTAATTCTGACAAGATAAACATATATACCATCTGTGTTGATGCTAGCTGAAGTACCTTACAGGTCTTTAGTTGATCATGTTCGTCCACCCGTCTCTTGATGCTGAATTAACTCTGCACACATTTTGTGTCCAGTGTGTCCAGGCCAGGCACTTTACGATTTGTCCTAATGTCCTCAAGGAAATGATCTTAGTCATTTGATCCAGATCAAGCTGTGTAGGCAAGATATGGTGGATTTAGTTTTATAGCTCTACTCATGTCCAAGAAAAGAAGTGCTTTATTGAAGCAAGGAAACTGTACGAAAAATATAATTAAGAAGAAATATTTGAGAGCAGTGAATAACTAAAAGCAGTTATTTGAGATTGAAAATTGAGACAAATATGATTCTGAAAACTGTTCAAATAGATGAAACGTTATTGAGGTTTTCATTGAAGATCGTTTTACCACATCTAATCTTAATTGTGATTTGTGTGTTGGTGTCAGCTAACACACAAACCTGCAGAATGTCAGCAAGTCTCTTTTGTACTTGTTTCATGTCATTATTTGCCTGTTTTGCTGTCTGGTTGTTTGTTGTTGTTGTTGTTTTTAAAAAAAAACGTTTTATTGCTTGAAGATCTTCACAGACAAACTACCATCATCCTAGAATATTTTTGTCCCCTCACATTATTGAAATGTCCAGTGACTACGGTATGTTAGGAAGACTCTTTCACTTGACGCTCAACATTTTTTGCATTGAGTCTGCATGTGCATGTGTGGGTTCTCTCGTGCTTCAGCTTCCTCCCATGCATGTTTCTATGCATGCATTTGTTGGGGGATTACCTTTTGTGTCTTTCAATGCAATGCCCTCCCTGCTATATCTAATGTCCTAAAAGAAAATCTGTTTTTGTTACAGTTAAAAACAAAAAAAAGCTTTTTACTGCAAATGTTTGTCAAATCCGACCTTTATTCTGAGCATATTTGTTTGGGAACCGGAGGAGAATCTACGTTAAGCAATAACTATTCGAACCCCCATTTTATTGCTTCCTGTATTCTCTTCTCCTTCTCCGTGGTAAAAAAAGTGGCTTGACACACAGCAGGTCTACTTTTCACAGAAATTCTCCAGAATAGGGAAGAGCCATGAAAATGCCGATCAAGTAAAGCAGATTTGTGTTGAAGTCAGCAAGTGGTGGCAAGATAATAACTCTTCACCAAATTTGACCCGACATGGCTTTTAAATCAACTTCATTACTAATTAAACTCAAAAACATATATAAAAAAAAATCCTTGCTTCGATGGGAAAACTGCTGTAAGCAGTAAAGTTTTCAGATTAGGTTTTTAGAGTCCCTTTCTGCACGTCGGAGGTTCTCGGGAAGTTGGTCGCCAAGCTAAGGAGGAGCAGAGACCTGAATGACTCGAGGGCTCTGCTGACAAGCAACTCTGAAATGTTTTTAAAAGCCAGGACCATCTAGTGCCTTATGGAGCTGTAATAAGATTTCAAAATCTATCCTTTTACAAACATGGAGCCAGTGCAGTGGCTGAAGCATTGATGTGATATCGCAAGCTATCCAGACTCTCCTGCAGAAATCATCAGGAAAATAGATACAAGCTGAGTTGTGGGTTTTTTTTTTTTTGGTCTAATCTGATCTTCCTTCCCCTTAAAGACCTTTATCCCCAATGAGTTTTACGATGGAGCTGATGTTAATTAGATTCAGTGTCTTACTGGAGAGGAAAGAATTGATTATAATTGCATATTAAAACCCTTTCTGTACAATCGCAGGCTGGACCCTCACGCACAGCTTTGGGCTGACCACTTACCTTTGAAACCCAGGAACATTTGCATGTCTGCACTTAACCACTCAGGACAACAATGACTCCACCTCCCACCCAATTACATTTTAATGAAAATTCCACTTTACATGAATATTGCTTGCCTAATCCATACTGACAGATTGGAATAATATTATATGGTTATGTTCATATTTTATATTTATTATAAACAGGATTATTTATAAGGGCATCTCTTTACAACATGATTTCCTTCTCTAGGTAAACTACAATTCTACACAATTAAATTATACAATTATTCTTCCTCTAAATAATATTTTTCTCCAAACCTCCTTCTTTTGACACTAAAGTCCTCTCACACTGGAGTTTGTTGTCTCATTCATAAAGTATATTACATATTCCTTGCTTTAAACCGGATCTTGTGGTTCTTTCTTACCAAAATGTTAATTTAAAAAGCTCAGTTAACAAACTTTCTATGAAGAATACCCGACCAGCTTTTAATGTCAGGTCTTAGTTGGATTCAATCTTATTTCTTTATAACATTCCTTTTCAGATAATTTGCCTCAGATACTTTTTAGGCATAGCCCTATTCTAATATTCTCGAGTGATTTGGTTGCATAAGTGTTTTAAACAAACATGTCCCATAACAACTTGCTAGATATCAAGAAGGGGATAAACCATATTTATTAAACTGTCACTGAATATTCTCCCATTTAAGGTCAAATAATCTAAACATCCCTAAATATGTTTGCCGCTAAAGTCACAAGCCTGCTGTTTAGACGAGCTTAGTCTCATTGCACTGCTGCTCGAGAGTCAGATGTTGGATCAACTTCACAAAATGTTAATCTAACAGCACACACGAGAAGAAATCCCAAACCACAGGACGCCACTGAGGAAAGCAGGAAGAGGGGATTGTTGTTCACAGATGTCTGACCGAACCCTCAGAGGGCTGTTACTGCTCTCCTCAAGTCCCTTTGTGTTCGTTTCTATTGGAAACCGTGTTTCAGCGCGCATATACAAAGCTATCAATCAGTTTCCATGTCATCCAGCTTCTGTTGGAAGTTTGCTTTGATGGCATCTTCCCCCTTGTTCCATCACATGTTATTAGTCAGAGCAATATAAATGCAGAGGATCACTTTTAAAATCCTCATGTGACATATTTCTTCTGTCTTGGCACTTTTGTTTGAAAGTGCTGATGCTTTTCGGCTTAGAACGACAACAACGATGGTGTCATCTGGAATATGTGACACTTAATTACCCTCATTGTTGTAGGTAAAACAGCAATCAGCTTATGTGCCAGGCTAATTAAGCTTTCTCTTGCTCAAAAAAACGGTCTTAACCTTGGCCATCATGAGTCTAGTCTGGGCTCAGAGGGATTGACATGTTGCTTGAGTTTTTAACGAGAAGATAAATTTTTTCTTCATGCTCTGAAGTATGCAGACATTTTGCTGTGCCTAGTTTGCTCTACTACTAGAGAAGCCCATTCCTACAGTATTAAGTCATTCTGTATAACTTAGACAAATACATACATTATGCATAAACATAAAACATTTTATGTTTTCCGGAGATAAACAATTACTAAAATATGTCTGTGTTGTCGTTTGGAAAAGGCAAACTACCGTATTTTTCAAACTGTAAGCCGCTACTTTTTTCCCACTTTTTGAACCATGCGGCTTACAGCCCAGTGCAGCTTTACTGTGGATTTTTCTTCAACCACCAGGGGGCTCTTTAGCAGGAAGTGAATCATTGGAAGTCCAAATTGGAAATCAAAGAAGAAAGCGCTAATTTTCATTTAGAACAAGCACATGCTAGCAGCAGGCATGACGGAGAAATTTCTTCAAACTCATATGATGCAGCTTTCAAGTTGAAGGTTATCGATCTGGCAGTACAGGAGGGAAATAGAGCCACTGCACGTAAACTCGCGTGAATGAAACCATGGTTCAGTGTTGGAGATGCCGAACCCATAAGGACGCAGCCCTCAGCTGGGGCATCATGGGAAACCGAGAGCTGCGGAGATACCAGCAACTTATAGCCTGGTGCGGCTTATACATGTACGTTTCCAGTTTTTTTTTATTATTATTGTAAATGCGGCTTATAGTGTGGTGCGCTGTAGTCTGAAAAATGAAAAATAGAGTAAATAACCAGAAATCTTGAAAAAAAAAATCTAAGGAATGCCTTTCAGAAGTTTTCATACTTTTTGAATTTTTTCAAATTTTGTCACATTACAAACACAATTGCCAGCATAAAGTATTGGGATTTTTGCACAATGTAGTCCATAAATGTGGAAAGGACGAAAACTGAGGCTTGATTTTCCACTCTTCACTAGGTTTGTTTGATGGCACTAAAAATGGGTATTTCTGATAATACATAGTGTGATGTACAGGCATGGCCAAAAGTTTTGAGAATGATTCAAATGTTAATATTTACAAAGTCTGCTGCTTCAGTTTTTTATAATGGAAATTTGCATATACTCCAGAATGTTATAAAGAGTGATCAGCTTAACAGCAATTAATTTCAAAGTCAATATTTGCCTAGAAAATTAACTTTATCCCCCAAAACACATTTCAACTTCATTGCAGCCCTGCCTTAAAAAGACCAGCTAGCTTCGTTTCAGTGATTGCTCCATTAACACAGGTGTGGGTGTTGATGAGGACAGGGCTGGAGATCAATCTGTCATGATTAAGTAAGAATGACACCACTGGACACTTTAAAAAGAGGCTGGTGCTTGGCATCATTGTTTCTCTTCTGTGAACCATGGTTATCGCTAAAGAAACACGTGCAGTCATCATTGCACTGCACAAAAATGGCCTAACGGGGAAGAGTATCGCAGCTAGAAAGATTGCACCTCAGTCAACAATCTATCGCATCATCAAGAACTTCAAGGGGAGAGGTTCCATTGTTGCCAAAAAGGCTTCAGGGCGCCCAAGAAAGACCAGCAAGCGCCAGGACCGTCTCTTAAAAGTGTTTCAGCTGCGGGATCGGGCTACCAGCAGCGCAGAGCTTGCTCAGGAATGGCAGCAGGCAGGTGTGAGTGCATCTGCACGCACTGTGAGGCAGAGACTCTTGGAGCAAGGCCTGGTCTCAAGGAGGGCAGCAAAGAAGCCACTTCTCTCCAGGAAAAACATCAGGAAAAGACTAATATTCTGCAAAAGGTACAGGGAGTGGACTGCTGAGGACTGGGGTAAAGTCATTTTCTCTGATGAATCCCCTTTCCGATTGTTTGGAACATCTGGAAAACGGCTTGTTGGGAGAAGACAAGGTGAGCGCTACCACCAATCTTATCTCATGCCAACTGTAAAGCATCCTGAAACCATTCATGTGTGGAGTTGCTTCTCAGCCAAGGGAGAATGCAGCCCCAAGGGAGGCTGCATTAACTCAGTCTAACTGTCAATAAAAGCTTTTGTTACTCATATGATTGCAATTGTATTTCTGTATGTGATGAAAACATCTGACATACGCACATGAAAACCAGAGGGCATCAGATCATGTGAAAATATAATATTTGTGTCATTCTCAAAACTTTTGGGCATGACTGTAGTATTGGCTAGACTTACTAGTTATGTCAATTTTAAATAAATTGAGCCAGGGCAGAGACGTGGACTTCCTGTATGGCATTTATATTGCACTCTTTGTCCTCAGGCTATGTCAAACTATGTAATAATAGTAATAAATATAGCTAATTATCTGTTGGTGGAACATCTCATAAAATGGCCTTTATAGAAGATGGGCAGATTGACAAGGAAAAAGCTGTTATAGAAAAAAAAAAACTCAGTAAGTTCCTGCTGCAGTTTGCCACAAAACATGTTGCCGAGAAGGCAAACACGTGGAAGGAGCTGCGCAAGTCAGCTGACACCAAAATAAATATTTTTAGTTACGTGCAAAATGTTGTGTGTGGTGAAAAAACACACACTGCACATTATTCTGAACACCCCATCCTCACATTGAAACATGACAGTGGCAGCATTGTTCTTCCATCCTTCCGCTTAACGGCATGGTGGGGGAAGCTGGTCAAAGTTAATGAGAAGGTTGATTGAGCTAAATACAGTGGCCTTGGAAGAACATTTCTCAGAAGTGCAAAGCTTCACCTTAAAGCAGTCCAACACTCCTGAACATACAGCCAAAGCTACAGTGAATACGTAGTCGTGTGTCTGAAAGCTACATAATACTTAATGATTAAAGTCAAACCTCCAGCTTTGTTTTTTATGAGGGAATAACATGACATGACACAAAGCTCAAAAAGGTTTATTTTCTGTAATACCCTTCCCTTTTAAAACCAGCATTGCAGAAGTTACCAGGGGAAAAAAATGAGCCACTATGTGCAAAGCTGGTAGAAACCAAAAAGACAGGTCGCTGTAATTGTGTGAAAGGTGGTTCTGCTAAAATATTGTTACGGGAAGGAGAAATACAAATAGGTGCCACTAATTTTTTAAGATTTGCATAGGTAAATAAACATAATCATGTAAAAATTTGATTCCACCCACTTTATAATGATGCGTTTTTTTTGTGTGAGTCTATTCACATACAATGCAGCTAACGAGAAAAAAATTTTCAAAAGGGTAGGAATACTTTTGGAACATCTCTCCTCTCATATTCACCTGACACCAGACAAAATTACCAACAGCAAAACTTCACGCCACAAAATTATTTTCCTGAAAATGTATTTGTGGTCTTTTCTCTCCATTGCACCAACAGCTTACGCCCTGGTTCTTTGAGGGATTCAGAGCTGCATTCAACAAATCCACAGCATTTCATGAATGCACTGTGCAGTCAGAGGCGCGCGCCCGGCAGCGTCCATTGATCGCGAACGCGCACAGAGAAGGCGTGGAAATAAAGGTAGGTGGGGGTGTAGCACGGAAGAGGTACATACAGGAAAGAAAAAAAAGAAATGGCTGCACATACACGTCACTGGGGGAAGCTGAACACACTGGGCAATGTTTAATTCGCACAATTATTTATTCACCCCTGTTCCCGTTTATGACCACGGAGCCATCACAGCTCGAAGTGCGACTTCCTCTTTGTGCTCGGTGTGAGGCGTATGTCGTCACCCTCACCGCCCGCAGGGGAGCGCTGACACTGTCACACCGCCGCTGAACTTCCCGTCAAGACGCGGCACGGGCGAAAAGAGCTGCTGTTGAGAGAAAAAGGGGAACGACAGCGGGACTTGTCAAGAAGAGAGGACACACTTAAGTCCTCAAGGCGTCTGGTCACAGAAAGGGTGCTATTGTCCTCCAGCCGATGGCGAGCAGAGGCGGTTCTGCTAATTAGCCTGCGTTGGTCCCTGCAGAAAGGGATAGGAGAGCTGCTAGCTGCAACAGCAGGGTTTAAGGGGGCCGTTGTACACATTTCCTCCACAGTCTGGACATTTCTTCTGTGACTGGTCTTATTTCTAATGATGGGGTCCTTCAGCGGATAGTACCCTCCCACCCTTCCGTTTAACCCCACCGTCGCACCCTGGCTCGGATTCGCCCCTCGGGCGCTGTCCTCGCAGGGGGGTAACGGGTTCACCATCGCCCGGTAGAGCTAACTACAGGCGGCGGTTTGGTCTTCGTGACCCTTGGCCGCCTTGCCTCGTCTCTCTGCCCCTCTGTCCCTAACCGAGTCGGAACATGGCAGGGAACCTGAAGAAAGGTGGGGGGATCATCGGAATGATGAAGGATGCCTTCCAGCCACACCATCACCACCTCCACTCCCATCACCAGCCCGGGGCCGTCGACAAGAAAACTGTGGAGAAATGCTGGAAGCTGATGGACAAGGTTAGCAAACACAAACATCAACGAGCTTTGTTTACACGTTTGATGACTAAAAGCACTCTTGGCTAACTGTAGCTAACTAGCTAGCTAATCTTTGCAGCTAATGTTAGGTTAGCTAGTCAGCTGAGGGGACAGTGTTTATAGTATCTCACTTCAGCTATTTTTACCATCTAAACTCGTATGTGTTTATTGTTTCGCTAACGAACACTAACATTAAAACAGAGAGGCCAGTAAAACAACTTGAGTTTGATACTGGCCTCCGGACATGGCAAAACAGATCTGCTCCCAACATCAGTCAAAAGTCTGAGCTAACTGTGGTAGCGCCGTCATCTGTTCCACAGTGTTCAAATATTAAACTTTTTTTTTTTTTAATGGTTACGGGATCCGTTTAAAACCTATCATTCAGAAACCCGGATAGTGTAGCATTTACAAGTCTGTGTTACTTCCCTTTTGAAAACTGCACATTCAGCCAGCTGCCTGTCAGTCGTCGAAAAAGTGCAATAAATCGTAAGGAAACATGAAATGTGTCTTTTATAACTAGAGCATTTGAGCTCTTTCTTTTACGAGGAAGACTCATCTCACAACTTGCTTCTCGGAAAATAGTCAGAAGCAGTTCGACCCCCAGTTTCCTGTGAGATTCAAGCAGCTTTTTTGAGTTTCTTGTTCTTCCTTTTTGATACCTCGGCTGTTAGCTGTGGAGTTAAGAGGCCACTACCCAACCTAAGTTTTCCGCTTAATTTTATTCCAGCGACTTTTATTAGTTGGCGCCGTGCAGGTCAACATATTTCAAACCTCTACCAACTGTTTATGGGCAGCACTAGCGAGATGAAAACGACATTCAACATTTTGAAATTACTACAGGAACTAAACTCTTCCTGCTCCTACAGGTTGTTTAAAAAGCAGCTGCAGTATGGCTATGTATATTAACATGCATCAGCATGCATCAATAGCTAAGGAAATATGTTAGAGCTTCCCTTTAAAACTTTCTCTGAGTTACCTTTTATCAAAAGTGTTACAGCAGTGACTTCACGTTTTTCACTAGCAGCAATTCATTGTATCTCAGTTTTTAAACTGAGTTTTGTAACAATTTAATTGCCTTTATTTAAAACCCAAAAGCAACCAACTTCTTGCTAACTTGTTGATGCTAAGATAATATATTGGACATCCCAGTGTCCATAATTTTATCTTTTAGCTTGTCTTTGTTTTTCACACAGAGACGAACAATTAAACCCCTGCTACGTTCAAAAGCAGTTTTTAAATACCTATTGTGTTAAATGTAACACTTTTTTTGGCATTAATTAGTCATTAGTACAGCCTGCAGTTACTTGTTAACATTGCATGCCATTTGTACATCATGGTCTTAAAACTACAGCTATCAGAGTCCTTACTTTAATAAGGACTCTGATGGACTGGCGATGTGCCCAGGGTGGCATAGCCTCAGGGTGCCTCTGCAAGGATAAGCATCAATGATGAATGTTGTCTAAATACGAGTGATCGCATTTAAAGGACTTTAATAATAGCATTAATATATTCATAATGTGTATTTAGTAGCATGTATCTGTTATTTTGATGCAAAGAAATATTGAATCTGAAACTTACATTTGTATTGAATAATCCAAGACAGAGCAATACTTTAAAGTGGCAAATATGAACACCAGGAAACATGGCAGTGTTGGCGAGCTGCTGTTGATAATGAATGTCATATATTATTGTAAAAGTATGTGATTATATTGGCTACTTATTAGCTAACAGACCATTGACACCATGTTGGCAAACAGTAGCCAACACTGTCTGCTAACTGCAGCTTTTATAGTATCGTTAGCTAAAATGCTACAATTTGCTTGTCAAATATTATCTAATATGCAGAAGTTGGTAATATATTAAAGGAAGGTAATGCATCCATGAATGGCATTGCTTTAGTTCTCACACCGTTGCAGTTGGTGATTTTGTGACGCTGACGTTTCAATAAAAGCACTCTGAATTTTAGGAACGGACGGAAAGTTTTACACGTTTTGAAACAGTAACAGCTTTTTAAACCTTGGTGATGTTAGCTGGCTCAGGACGGTTGTGCACATTAGCTGTTCTTGATCTATTCAGATGTTTTTAAATCAAATTTCTGTGCATAAACCTGCATATTTTTAAATTAATCTGCGGTTCTTTTACTGAAGAAAAAAAATTATGATAATTTTTAAATAGAAAGAGGTAGAAGTGATATTTGCACACTGAATTAGATCAGCATAAAATTAATTTTCTTATTTAATTTAATATTTTCCTTGGATTGTGTAATTTAAATCTTTATTTCTCTATTAGCCAAAAACTAACACATTTTTTGTCCATCAGTCTAACTAAAAATAATCCAGTGCACTTCTGTAAAAATTTATTTTGTGTATTTTTTATGCTTTGTGCAACTGTGGTACTCACCATTTGTTCTGCTTTGTGCCGTAGTTAAAATATAATTTTTGTAACCTTGCAAAATAAAATTTAAATTGAGTTTTAAACATTCACATACACGGTGATGTACTTTAGGCCAGGTAATCATTATTCTCATTCTCATCATTATCATTATTGTAAAGGTCGTTCTACCAGCTGTACAAGAAGATTTTAGTTTGCTCATAGGACACGGTGTCCAGTCGTACTTAGTAAATATGTTTTACAGAGAATCAGTCTGGAATGCAGGTTAATTTTAATTTTTCAACAAATCAGCAGTGTATGCCTAAAAGGTTAAGCACCAAATTTACTTGCTTTCTTTATTTGCCACAACAAGTATTATAAGATTGTTGTCGGTCTTTTATTTTATGCCACCAATATTAACTTAAGCAAATAATGAATGCACTTGCTTAACAGAAGAAAAAAAAAAAACAGCCACATGACTATATTAGACAAGGAAAAATACAAAGTTAGGGGAAACAATTTTATCTTTTCTGTTTTAGCTCTCGTTTCTCAAAGAAGCCTGATACTTCCTACAGGCTACCTTCACTTATTATGAACCTACCATGTCAGCGCCAGGTGTGAAGCTGTCTTTGAAGGGGTTAAACAGAGGGAAGTGGTGTAGAAGTGGAGTGCATTTTGCTGAGAGGCAGTCGAGCAGGAGCTTTAATAAACGCTGACATATAAGGGCCCCCAGATGTTGCGGCATCAAACGTGCAGGCATGCAATATCGCGTGTTTGACTGAGTGTTCAGTGCAAGTCTGGCAGGTGTTGATGATGATAGTGGTGTAAACCTTATCTCTGGTTAGACGTAACAAGTGTCTGACATAAAGAAAAGATGAAAAAAAAGAATATTGTTGATCGTGTTGAATCCTGGATTAGACTGAAACATATTTGTACTAAAAGTTTAAAGTTAAAATGTCTAAAGGCTCTAAATCTAGAGGGAGAGAAACATATCCCATAATGCAAATCATGTATTTATTATTCCGGTTAAATGTTGTCAGTTTTCCTTGTCGCAATGCCTAACCGACGGTGTCTTCTGATTAATACTCTGCAGTTGTGTGGTGGATACATTTCTCGTTCTCTCGTTAAAGTTCACGACTGCAACACGACTTCCTACGTCAGACTTTCTCCCATAAGCACATAATAAGCATCTGTCTTGCTTTTCTCGGTTTCGAGATTAAAAATGTCTTCAAATGAAGGACATACTAAGTTGGGAAGCTGTGCTGGAACTAATGATTATTTGATTATGTAATATTTTCCTGTTTACTTCTGGAGACGGTTAATCATCTGGTTTCCTCATGGCACGACTGAAGCCGTTTCGGTTGCTCTTCAGAGGGCTGTCGGTTCAGTCGGTCAGCTATAAATTGATTCAAGGTTCTTCGAGCTCAAGTGCAAACTTTAACTCTGTCAGTTTTATTTGTGGCTTGAACTGTGAAGTCATGAGTGGTTTAGAAAAAAATAGAACAATATAGATACGGCACGATAATTATAAAAACGATACATAGCATTTTTTAAAAAGACTATTCTCTAAAGTAACACTTAATGTTCAGTGTGTTCTAAATTATACTGCGTTGCTTGTTTTTTATTTTGTTTTTTTTATTATTGCTCTGGTGGGTTATTAATGTGTCATACAGCTGAAGTAAATAGCTCTCTACTGACACTTTTTCTCACATCTTCTTATTGAGACGTTAAACTGGGGGTGTGGCTTGACAGAAAAATGTTAGTGGTTTTGAAACGAACTTCTTAATACTTTAAGTACAAATAATTGAGCCAAAATCAAATCTTTAATAAACTTATAAATCACTCAACATTGTCTGAGGTTTGTTTTTTTTTTTTTTTTTTTCCCTCCGTAATGGAAAACTGTTGACTCTCATAAAAGGCAAGGCGATTCATAACAGCCATTTTCAAGATGTGTACCTGCCGTATTTCTTTCCTGCCCTCCTACATGATCAGCACACAATCATCTGGCCTGATTTGAAGAAGAAAAAAAAGCCATGATGGCTGATGGCTGCCAATCCAGCTCTGATTCGGGCTCCGATCTGTGAATGAAATCTTATTTCTTTGCATGTTTTTGCAGCTAAACAAACGGGGTTGTGTACGCGTTGGCTGCAGTCGTGTTGTTACCGGGCTTCATGACAAAGTGTTCCAGGCTTTACGCCAGTATCATTCTAGTTTGTTTTTTTTCTTTTTTTTTGTTATGGTTAACAAAGTGACTCAGTTACTGTGAGATCGGCGATGAAAGGTTGAACATTACTGAAGATCAGGCGTGTTTCAGTGAACTTGAGTCCATCTGGTCGTGACTACAGATATTTTGAACTTCAAATAAATCATTTACAAAAGCAATCTACCAGGAGTTTATTTTTGTTCGTTTATAGTTTTTGCTGGGGAGGCGGTAGTAGTAGCCATGAAGCACATATTTCCAGCACTTGAGCTCTTCAGATTTGCATGATAATCACGTTCAAATATGAAGCAAGGAGAATGGGTGTTTTGTGTAATTTATTTATTATTTTTTGAAGGCAGAAGTGGCAGAGGATCCTCAGATTGAAATGTGGAAGTATAAACACATGAATAGCCTTTCCAAACATGCAGGAGGACACACATGGGAGGGAGAGGGTCTCTCACAATGACTGCAGAGGCACGATCGGCGTATAAAAAGCTCAAGCATTCTTGATTAGAACAAAGTGGTGGAAAAACAAGAGGATTGTGGATGTGTTTCGGGGGGGGAAAGACGGTCTACAATAGTTTGTATTAATATAACTTTAAACTTTTTTACATTACGAATCACAAACGTCAATGCATTTCATTGAAATTTTATGTGTAAAGTAGTTAATTGTGAAAATGAAAGAAAATGGTATGTGATTTTAACTAATCTCTGCCAGCTACATAGAGACTGATTGTCTTTTTTTTTTATCTATTCTTGTTTGCAGTCAACTTGAGCTCAGTCAGTGATCGGAGCGCATCTCTTAACATCAGTTTTCAAGTTTTGTCTCAGACTCTCAGTTGGGTTTGGTTTTGACTGGGCTACTCTAATATGGTTTGACGTAAACCGTGTTCCAGCAGGATCGTCGTCCCGCTGGAAGGTGTGGCTGGACGTCAGTCTCCTTGCGGCCGTCTGTCAACGGGGCTGTTGAACGCTTTGGCAGGACTCTGTACATGGATGCACTCAGCCTTTGTTTTGGGCTGGTACATTTTTATGAAGGAAGTGCAGCGCTTGTAAAATAATTAATGCCATACAGTGAGGGTCTGAATGTTCAGTGTATTACATAATGCATAGGTTGCTGGTTTCTAAAAGGCCCGGGCTTTTAGGGACCTTTCTCTCAGTCTTTGTTGGCATGTTCTGTTCTGCATGGCTCCTATTTGGCTTCCCTGGAAACATCTTAAGTGGTTTAATCCCTCAAAGAGCCATACTATTAAAAATGGGTTTTTAATCATTTATAAACTGCAATTTTGATGTACAGCCTAAAAATACATGGCGACAGTCCTCTAATCTGTCCTTCCACATTTTTCTCCTCGCATCCTTTTTCGCTAACCTTTCTCTTTTGTGCTTTTTCTTTCACGTAAAGCCGGTTTCTTATCTCCTAACCGTGTCTCTGTTCTCCCCCTCACATCCTCCCTTTTTCTGCAGGTGGTGCGGCTGTGCCAAAACCCCAAACTGGCTCTGAAGAACAGCCCCCCTTACATCCTCGACCTGCTGCCAGACACCTACCAGCACCTGCGCACCATCCTGTCTCGCTACGAGGGCAAGATGGAGACTCTGGGAGACAACGAGTACTTCCGGGTCTTCATGGAGAACCTGACCAAGAAGACCAAGCAGACCATCAGCTTGTTCAAGGAAGGCAAGGAGCGCATGTACGAGGAGAATTCGCAGCCCAGGTCTGTGAAACGATCCAAAAGTCTTCCTCCCTGTTTGTGTCTTTACTTTATGCTGCCGTGGCAGTACGTTCTGTTAATTAACCCGTCTGAAATGAGTAAATTGGATGTGCGATGGAGTTTGTGCTTCATTCAGAATCATTTTGAGAACAATGGCAGCCATACTCACCCCCTGGGGGTAGTTGTAGTTCAAGACGTATCAAAACAAGAGAAGAGAGATGTTGTGGTTTGAGAATGCTAGGGTGTGTGGTTAGAAGGGTGCTCATTCTACAGCTGCCTGCTGTCACTTTGTTTTTGAGCCTTTCTATCGTTGCCATCTATTCGCTACGTTCTTTAGCTGCTACAGTTGTTAGCTCTTTGATATTCTTAGCAGCTTGAAACAAAAGCTCGCTTCTCGCACTAAAAAGAAGTGGTTATTCTTTTTTTTTTTAAAAAAAGACTGAATGTTGAAATAGGTAGACTGAACCACAGATAGCAGAAGTAGTTCAAAGTAAGAACAATGAAATTCAACGCTGATGAATTTTAAGTGTGTGCTGCACCTTTTTAGAGTAATTTCCATAAATTTTAAAATGTAGTTTTGACCAACTTCATACTGTGAGATGCAGAGTCACAGAATAAATGCTGTAACAGCTTAGAAAACTTTCAGTAACTTTACTGATGAGAATTTTTGGGTGCGTCGGTTCTAAAAAACGGAACAAGGTGACGCAATTATGATTATTATTAAGCAAAAAAATGTTTTTTAGTGCCAGTCAGGACAGTAGATATAGACCTCAGAGAAGATTTTCTTCGTAGGCAAATATACGGGAACGTCCATCCCGGTGAAGAGGTGTATAAATAATTAAAGAAAAATGTTACTGTCAGCGCACTAGGTCTACAATATCACATTGACGTAGAAATGGTTGGAAGTTACAATTCTTGCAATATTTGCTAAAAGATCTTAAGAGAAACTCAATCATAGCCAGCCTTCAAACAATATATTGACAGTCTGTGGATGTTCAGAAATGGACTTGATGAGAATTTATTGACAGTGAAGCTAAAATTCACAGAAGGTTTTTGGGGTGTCTGGTGTCATTTAACTGGCATTGTTGCAATAAATATGACTGATTGTTTCCCTAATAATCCTGGATGCTTTGCAGACTTTGTGATCGAGGGGACATGACTTTTTGCTTCAGGATTGTGAGGTCTTGGGACTCATTGTCATTGTAGTAAAATAACCTCTATAGGCATTGTAGAGCCATATTTCTCAGAGGCTTAGTTGCTGTGGATGTAGATATCTGCATATTTAGACGAGTATTTTTATTTATCTACTTTTTAAAATATTTGACGTTCAATTCTTTTGTTATCCTCATTTTATAGAGTGGCTAAGGTAAATTGCTTTCTGTTTCTGACCATATTTGTACTGCAGAGGATAATCATTTATTATGAATTAAACATTATTCTATGATAAAATAAATTTACAAGAAAAAAGTTGGCAATATGATAGGAATCTTTGGTCTGCCAATTCATGTAGCATAATTGTTGATAAATTAATAATTTTTTAATGTGGTGCTTTTTTTAATTAATCTGAACTTTTGGAGAGCGATGACTTTATCTTTGGTTGAACTGGATGTCAGATTTGCAAAAATACTTTAATCTGTAGGTGAAAAAGCTGAAGTTGTTTTGATCAGTTTGACGTAGCAAAATCCTGTTTTACTTTTTGTCTAGACAGGCAACGAGGGGGAATGAACGGTCTGAAATTGTGTTAATATTTTTAAACGTAACATAATTAGTCTGAATAGGTGTGGCATTTTGTTCTACGACTGAATAGTCTGTTTCGTGTATTTATAAATGTAGGTAACAGTTTTATCTGTCATTTGCTAAGAGATACATCCTCATCTGGTTTCACAGTTCCTCAGTAAACAGTTTTTTTCTCAGCTGCCATGACCATAATCCTGCAGACAAAACCCCACAAAGGCAACCAAAGAGAAGAGGAAGTTTCAATTTTAGGCCCTTCTGTTTTGAACACAGATAAAGTTGCTTGCTACCATTTTAAGTACTTGTCAGTGTGAAATTAATTTCCATTCTCACTCCACTGCAATGAGAGACTGAGCAGAAAGAAATTACTGCTGAAAAGCAGAGGAAATGCGCTCGTATACACACTCACCAGGCATTGCACACAAAGGTGACTATTGTTTGAATTGAGAAGGCTGTAGCCGTGACACTAACCAATGGGCATCAGCCCACTTAAGTTATGTTGGATGCCGGGGAGATACTAGTGTGTGTGTTTAGGCTGCAGCAGGGTTTACATGTGGCTTAGACTCAGAAGTCCAACAGGAACGATTATTTCTGCAGTTACCACTGGTGTTTTTTTTTTTTTTTTCAGTCAGCTTAAGAGGAAGTTTGAAAGACTTTTTTGATGATTATTAACAGAATTAACCAAGTCCTCACAGAGCTTTGGATACACAGTCTTGATTGTTTTTACATATTTAAACATAGGAATAATCTGGTGTTCATCAGGTTGTTAATAATTTTAAGACATTGCTAGTGTGGTAAATCACCAGAAATGGCCTTAGCAAATCATTACTAGATACAATTCTGTTATTGTACAGTGAAAGATTTTATTTATATATAATATATATATATTAGAGGTGTGCCGATCGATCGGTCACCGATCATAATCGGACCGATTTTTGTGAAAAAGTGCATGATCGGTGATCGGCGATCATTGGTTCTTGTTGCCGTTACCGATCACCTGCATCTCATTTCGCAGCCTGCCTGTGCAGCTGGTCTCCTCTTTCCTTCACACTGCGCAAACGCGCAGCAACAAATCCTAAGCGATGTGGAACTATAACGCACTGAGTGAATGGGGAAGTTTGCGTGTTGCGGCGGAAAATTGAAGCACGTGGGGTGAAGCACGTAAAAATGCATCAACACAGCGAATCTAATACGACATGAAAACAATGTCATACTTGATGGAGTTTGGCTACATTGAGGCTCACTGCAGTAAAAAACATGTATGGAGGATCAGATAACAGGTAAAGCAGCGCACAGCTACAAACACTCACCCGGATTAGCATGATGGTCAGAAAGCTAAACAAATAACCCGCAAAATGATTTAAGTCTTCGAGCTGCGATGTAAGACGCTGGTTCTGTTCTCGCTGTTGAACTGCTGCTACGCGCTACAGGTAGTAATATTTCACAGACGGAGCGCTGCTTCTTCCTGGTAGTGACTCTCACACCGAACCTCTGCTTAAAGCTGCATTATCTAACCTAAAAAAATACATTTTACATACGTATTAAAACTTTCGCTGTCCTAACATGAGACAGATAATCTCTAAAAAAAAAAAAAATTGATCTCCTCCCTGCTCTGCATAATTACTCCGCTCAGCCAGAAACAGCCACTCAGAACTAGCAGTAATCAGCTAGCCGCCATGCTATCAGGAAGTTCTCATTCAGTAACTCATGATTGTTTATTGTAATGGAACCTGTATTTGCCTTTGAATGTTAAGTTTTATACTTGAATTTTTTTGGCAATGTTGAGAGGTTTTATTTTGGCTCTTGCATTATTTAGCCTCTTCAGAGCCTTCATATGTTATCAGTCTGTTAAAGATAGTATTACTGATAGCAGTACAATTTGCAGAATGCCTGTTTTGTTTAGTTTTCTTCTTGGAAAAAGTTATTAAAAAGTTTTTGTCTAAATTAAGGTGAATTCATGGTTCCTTTTTCCACATAATGTAACCGGTAGTGTTTATGATAAAAAAAAATTATGTGATCAGTATCGGCGATCAGCCCTCAGGGGGTGATTGGTATCTGTATCGGCAGAAAAAAACCTGATCGGCACATCTCTAATATATATACACAGACACACGAAAGGCTAGTTGACTGCAGTCACAAACTCTTCCTGGAGTTGACACCTTGGCCAATTCACTCTGACATCAGACTGCACACTTCTCCAACCAATTGCAAAAAGCTTCAAGAGCTTTTTGCAATTGGTTGCAAAAAGCTCCAATTGCTACTATTTACTGTAGCTTTAGTAAATAGTAGGTTAAGTGATGGAGTTCTTGATGTCAGAGAAATATTTAACTTATTTGGACTCAGTGCTCAGATAAAAGCAGAGGTTGACTTGGATAAGCAAAGTTTCATCTGAATAAGCCGTAAGACTTCAGATAGAATAAATTCAAAGCTGTCTGGCCGTAGTGAACAGCACCGTCATCAGGGAAAACTATAAAAGATCCTTGTTATCATCTACCCAAAACGTGACTGAGGGTGTACTTTGTTTTTCCCATGTCTAAGTTTAATGCTGAGTGAAAAGTTTCTGTTCCTTAGTTGTAGCATTTCAAGATACGAGTGAGTGTGCTGCTGTGCAAGCCTGTTTCCCAAGAAGGTTTGAGCCACTACAAGTAAAGGGGAAACAGTATCTTGTATACTTCAGACTAGGTGAGTTTTCTGGTCTGTCAAGCACAGTAACACTTTGTTCACTGAACTAGCTTATAGTACCTTTGGCAGTGTGGGTAGGTGCAAAGTCCATCTGGAAAACAAAATTAGCGTTTCCATAAACATAAATGTTGGACCAACATCAACAGAGGACCTGCGACCCCCTGACTCATTGATTTTTCTTTTTTTTGTTTGTTAGTTTTTTTAAAGGATTTTTTAGTGGCCTTTGTTGTACAGTAAATGGACAGGAAATGGGGAGGACGGAGAAGGGAAGGGGAACACATGTAGCAAATGGCCAGAGACCAGGAATCGAACTCGGGACCACCAGATTGAGGACTACAGCGTCTGGACATGGTCATCGCTGACTGAAAACGTCACACTGGACTTCAAGTAACTGTGCTTCACCACTCTGCCTCCAGACTTTGTGACCTTGAGTGAGCAACAGTCCAGTCTCAGGCTCACGAGTGGCTTAGCAAAAGCAATACGACGTCTGTAGCCCGTGTGTAGGAGTTGTTGGTGCGTAGTGACTCCTGCCTCAATTCATTTCTTATGAAGATCCACCAAGTTCTTGAATAGATTCTGCTTGACAAACCCCTCAAGGCTGCAGCTATTCCTGCCTGGTGCACCTCTTACTGACGCCCTTCTTCAATCCTATGTTTTATATGTGACCAACCAGCATCTTTAGCAAAGACTTTTCTTTGGTTTCCCCTCCGTGTGGAGGCGTCGATGACGGTCTTCTGCATGTTTGTGTAGCCGACTGACCTAGAGTGAGAAACCATTTTCTGCTTCAGGAAATCTCTCCAGGTCTTTTTAAGTTAATTGGGTAACTGTGTGACAATAAGTTTCTAATATTTCACCTTTTTACTATATTCTAATTTTCCGCGATACAAATTGTGAAATTTTTATTATTTGCTTCCAGTCATATGCAAAATGAAAATAAATAAATATTTGAAATATTCATAGTTTCACTTTCTGAAGTGACTGCTCTAGGAAAAGGGCTCGCTGTTGTTCAGTGCTTGAAAGTGAGCACAAAAGTGTGTCTGCTGTGAGTAAGACTTAATTATTAACACTAGCATACCATATTCGGTGGGAGTCGACAACGCAGTCAGCACTTCCGCCTTTTTTACTTCACTTACTTCCTCCAGTAGCCTTACGCAGCACAGCACAGACATTTCGGTCCTCACAGGACTCAGAGATTAGATAAGCCTTCAAGTTAAGACAATGTTTCTTTTATTCATCAAATGAGAACAAAGTAGAAGGAACTTTATTTCAAACTAATCAGCATAGAAGGTGTTTAAATGTTTGAGGGTTAAAAAAAAGTTGGGGGTTAAGCTAATCAAAGACTGAGGAAGTAGGACTTCTCCAGCCTGTTTGCTCGTTCTCCTGAGCTGCGCCACCATCGCATCCTGACGAACGCTGATAGATCCAGCTGGTTACAGGAAGTGGTGAGGTTATGAGCTGCAGGGTGATGCAGCTGCACAGAGGGACAGACTGCAGAAAGTGATGGAGGTGAAGGAAATTTATACATTTGCTAATGGATGTTTCCCCCCCCCCCTTTAATTTTTAATGAATTCCTAACAGCAGAACTACCAAAGTGAACTTCAACAAGTGCTTTTATTTTAATCAAAGTGCCATTTTTCAATCAAGAACAAATTCAATAAAATTCGTTTAGTGCATTTATTAAAATCAGAGTAATATTTTTTGCAGTTTTCAGAACTGTAACTTTGTTTGTTCAGCATTAAAACAAAATAAGAGCTACAGAAAAAGAGGTTTTACTTTATACTCCACACCTGCTAAGTAGAGATGCATTGAACAGGATTTTCTCTGCTGGTACCGACTTCTGTTCATCTTTACGCCCTAACCTCAGATGTCATATTCTTTTCCTTTCTTTCTTTCTACTGAGGACTTTATCACATAGAAGAAAAACCCTTGCATGTTGTTTGGAATCACTCAAAATGGACATTGCACATTACTCTGTATGCTTTAATGTTGTACAAGCTTTAAGTGTAAATTGACCGTTCCATCCATCCATCCATCCATCCATCCATCCATCCATCCATCCATCCATCCATCCATCCATCCATTTTCTGGATGGATGGGGGCAGCAGCTTCAGAAGGGAGGCCCAGACTTCCCTCTCCCCAGCCACTTCTTCCAGCTCCTCCGGAGGAACCCCAAGGCGTTCCCAGGCCAGCCGAGAGACATAGTCCCTCCAGCGGGTCCTGGGTCTTCCCCGAGGCCTCCTCCTGGTAGGACGTGCCCGAAACACCTCACCAGGGAGGCGTCCAGGAGGCATCCTGACCAGATGCCCGAGCCACCTCAACTGACTCCTCTCGATGTGGAGGAGCAGCAGCTCTATTCTGAGTCCCTCCCGGATGACCGAGCTTCTCACCCTATCTCTAAGGGAGAGATGGGTTTCCACCCTTTTTTTTGGCATGTTGATGATCTCAAGGAGGCTTGTGACGCCTCGGCTTCCCAATTTTAAAATCCCAAGTTCCCATAAATATTTTATTTGAATTCAATTTTACTTGGGATTTTTGGAAACACTTGGAGAATCTGACTTTGGGAAGAATTCGACTGCAACATTACAACCTCTGAAATCCCCCTCCCACAACCAACACCATTTTTTCTTTTAGGCTTTCTTCTAATATAACTGCCTTCTCTTTCTGACACCATTTCAATTAGATCTTGACACAATAGAAAAGTGCATTCCACGCATACCTATGCCATATTACAATGGTCAACAACAGGACCCACTTCCTCAAGCTTTTAGTCATTCAGCTTTTCCTGCATCTGGAATAATTGTCGAGCATTCAGCAATAATTTGGACACAATTCTTCATTCTTATCTTAGCTGCTGTTGGTTGTTTTCTGAGCTTCAGTAGCAGCTCCATGGAAAATCTTTTAAGATGTTTGGCACAAAACATTAATAATCATATTAGATTTGTCTGCATTGCTTTTCTTGTTTCTTTCCCATTTCATAAACAAATGCACTTTTCTAACAAAACCAAATTCATGCTTTGCAGTAGACAAAAACTTTAATGCGTCAGCATTTCTGGAACACTTATTTCAAGTTCTGTTTTAGGAAAGGTCATGTTTTTATATGTTCATGTGACACATGGGTGTTGTGCATGATTTGCATAAGACTCAAACTTCCTGTTGCTTAGTACTTGGTAGTTTTTAATCTAACGAGGCTATACATTTACACGCTGCTCCTGCTGCGTTTACAGTTGTCTTCAATTTTTTTTATCTTGGTTTTAAACTTCAGTGTGCGTAGCTCAAAAATTTTATCTCCAAAAGATTTCCGGTCTATATTAACATCGCGTTATTCTTTCCTAAAAAAAAATGTAACCAAGTGTATTCCTCTTTTATGTTTTGCAAATTCTCAGATGTTATGTTTCTAGTATTCCTGTTTTGGTTCAGGGAAGAATCTTTGTTCTAAATTATGACTTCCTATTTCTGTAAATGTGTTTGGTGCCCGCGCGTAACAAAGGTCTGCTTCAGAACGCACCGGCCCGCACTTTTGACTATCAGGAGAAGCCATCGTGTCCCCTCCGCTGCAACGTTGTCTTTGCATCTGTAGTATTGGATGAATTCGTTGGGAAATGCATCAGTGCATTGCAGTGCTGATAAAATCGATTGAACGTCAACATTTGCATAAATAGCATCCATCCGTGCATTTTTCAGCAGCTGTTGGCATAAATTTAGCTTTTGTTTTTTTTTTGTTTTGTTTTGTTTTTGTAGCCACACAGATTCACGGTTTCAAAGTACATTTGAAGTTAAACATAATTTGTTTATTGTTTCCAGTGGAACTGAAACGCATAAAATATTTGTCAAATTACTCCGTAAACTTCAAGTTTTTGTCAGAGGAAAAGGGCAACGATTAAAACTTTTAATCATTGGTAACCTGGGGGGCGTTGGGGAGTGGAGAGGGCGTATCTTGTATGCTTAGTTCAACTCAAATCAAACAAACTTCATTTAAATTTTGCCTCAGCATAACTTCAGTCAGTCAAGTTTTCCCAAATACAAAGGCCAGTGGTTTCACACCTCTGTGATCTATTTGCTGCTTTCTTTTGATTTGGATATTTCTGTGGGCTCATTTCTTTTTTCTTTTTTTTTCTTTTTGTTTGTTTTGCATTGCCAACAGATGCACTGTGTTTTGTCCTTTTAGTCAAAGAGCTGTGAGTTGAGGATGAAATCTTTTAGCGGTCGGTCTAACTGGCAGATTGCTACCAATATGTGGAACGGAAGAAACTGTTCACACTTAAGTAGCTGACGATATTTAACCTTCAGCTCGGTTTTCATTCTCAAGGTTTGAGGCTTCGTGTGCAGATATGTTTAAGCACACGCACAGCTGAGCGTCTTGGTTATTTATGTTGCAGCAGCATCTTGAGCAGCCAACACATGTCATCCTCACACTATTAGATTATGGTGATTAGGATGACGCAGCTCACTATCATCTCTGCTTTGTACGACGAGCGCTCGCCGTTTATGCACGCAGAGATAAGTGAGCTCAGACACGGTCTAGGAAGTTGGAGGATTAAGCTAAAAATAACTGCTGGATGTTACATTTATATTTTGTGAGAAGTTCTCACTTTAATCCTGTAATTTATGGTTCTGAGAAGGCGGTAAATGAGAATTAAAACATTGCTCTACGCTGCGTGATTGGGATTGTATGTGGTTGACAGACACGGCAGCTCTTCCAATGACATGCAAAATGCTGCGTGAAGAAAAACCCCAATGATTAGTGGTACTATGAATGCTCTTGTCACAGTGACACATGGTGGTGACGGCATCATGCTGTGGGAATGCTTTTCTTCAGCAGGCCCCATTTTTGAGAATAATGTTAAAAATCAGTGTTGATGTATCTTTACTTCCACAAAGTAGTGCCACATAAGATGCATTAAAGGTTGTGATTGTGCCACAAGTACATTTATGAAGTTTAATGTAGTACTACAAAGCTCTACATACAGAAAGCTCCACAAAAGTGTTAAAATGCCTTTGTTTCTTTGTTTTTCTTACAAGCTGCCTCTTTGTTTTATCATCTCCAATAAGGTCATATTATATATACTTTGGAAAGTCTTTCAGAGGTTTTTGTTGCTTACGTTTCTAGTTGTACCACCTGAACATGACCACCTAGTCTTTAGTATGTGGTGAAAAATAAAGAATGTCAGCATGTGAATAAGAAAAGAAGTACCAGGCTTAAGAAAAGAAACAAATACTTTTCTAGCTCAATTAATCCATTACGTCAGGAGTCGCCTTTATTTTAGACCTTAAACTTGTTAGTGTTCTTTTTTCTTTAGATTGAACTTAAACAAGAATAAGTTGCTTTGTAGCAAACAATTGTAGCAAAATCTAAAAAGTTTGTTTGAAATGGGTTTTTTTCCCAGTAGGTCTTCTGTTAAATGCTCCCTTCAGTTTAGGACACTTCCATCAAGACCACTTTCCAACAAAATTACAAACGTTTGGCACCATGGATGTAAAATAGAATGAAAATGGAGATAATTGAGATTTTTTTTTCTCCTGTGTCAGAATTCTTTGTTGCGACACCAAAGTGTGGTGTTGGAGAGCTGTGTTTTATGTTTCCTGTGAAGATATCCACCTAGCTACAGCCACACATGCAAAAATTTAAACCATCAGATAATCTTACATGTAACTGAATCCTATAATTTGTGCAACAGTTCAGCACTTGGTGTCCAGTTAGGTTGACAAACGTCAAGAGACACGATGTTTATCAGAGGGCTTCATGGTTATTTGGGGAAAACTGCAGTCATGATTTTGCTGAATTATTGCTTTAATAATGGCAGTGAGAAATCTGTTTTTATTGTACCGTCACCATCATAATATGTGTGGAAAAACTGTGATTCCTTCTGGTGCACATGATTGACTCAACAAAGTGAATGCTGAAATTAGTCCTGTAAAGATCACTTACAGTTTATCCTCTGTATCTTGTAGTGACCAAGAAGATCTAAAAAAAAAAACAAACCCCAATCTTTTTAAAACCTTGTCGACTCTGTGTGTACGTGCTGTGAACTAAATTTGACACAGGCTTCCTCAAGAGACGAGATGTATTTCTCCTTGTTTGGTCTGGATTTCTGCGTTAACTAGCGTTGAGCAGATAAAGCCAATAATGCTGCTGCTTAATAATGTTGCTGCTACCAGTCCGTGCAGGCTCTGATTCTGCAAGCCTGACCTGTGCTGCGTTGTGTTGGCGCACTACACCGCTGGCTGGCTAGCTGCGCTTCTTTATCACAACCAGCAGGAAACAGGAAGGGAGAAGCCAGCTGCAAGGTCAGAGGTTACCATATACCACGAGGGGGAAGGAGGACAAAAACATAGTGTTCAAAAAAGGTTTGGCTTTTTTTGTTCTGCTGCGTACGTGGTGAAAGGTTCAAGTGAGAGAGAGACGTACTCTAAACACACATGGCGGGCTAGAGTAGGTCACCAAACTCCTCTGTGTGATGGTTGCCCACTCAGTTTGCATCGTCATTGCTGGCACAGGAGCTTAAATAGCAGTCACCGTTGTAGTGGTTGGCTGCTGAAGTGCTGGCTGCGGCCCAGTGTACACACAGCACAGAACTGCTATTGTGGGATGGAGAAGTGCAAGGACAGAGAGGGCTGAGACGGGCCTTAACAGATGTAAGCCTGTCCTTTATAAAACCTAACTTTTATTATCATTAGATGTTATCTCATACTCATACAAGTCTTGTAGTTTGCTTTGATTAATGGATTCTTTGCATTGAAATCGATTTGATATTGTTTACTGCAAAATCAGCAACTCTCTGAAATTTTTTCTTTTATTTGACTAAAGCTATTAAAGTGCTTGGAGTGAAAAGAATTCCATTCATCCATCCATTTTCTTGCACCCTTGTCCCTCAGTGGGGTCGGGAGAGTTGCTGGTGCCTATCTCCAGCTAACGTTCCGGGCGAGAGGCGTGGTCACCCTGGACAGGTCGCCAGTCTGTCACAGGGCAACACAGAGACACACAGGACAAATAACCATGCACACACACACTCACACCTAGGGGCAATTTAGACAGACCAATTAACCTGACAGTCATGTTTTTGGACTGTGGGAGGAAACCGGAGTACCCGGAGAAAACCCACGCATGCACAGGGAGAACATGCAAACTCCATGCAGAAAGACCGGGGCCGGGAATCGAACCCAGAACCTTCTTGCTGCAAGGCAACAGCTCTACCAACTGCGCCACTGTGCAGCCCTGAAAAGAATTCCTACATGTAAGTTGTCTTTTGTTGACATGTGCTCAGCAGGAGGCAGTCATCTCTGGAAATTTAGATTTCGGCCTCAGACAAAGTCAGATTAGGTGATTATGTAATAACTCTAACAGGTGTGCAGGCTTAGATTAAAACCGTCACTCCATTCCTTTTCAAGCCAGTTCTTCATTTCTTGTTAATATTCTGTTAAAAATATTCAAAGTGATCTCATGGACTGTGCAGATCTGACGTTGGAGACAGCTGGAACAGACTGCGTACTTGATACTAGACTGCTGTTTGCTTTCGCAGGCCCTTTGTCTCAGTCAGAGTTAACATCACATGGGATGGAAATACATTTCTGTCAAATTATGTGGCCTTTTTTGGGATTGTAAGCTGAAATGGCTCGATTTTTGTCATCTAATCGTACGCGCACACACACACACACAAAACTAGTAAATGAGCAGAAAGCCTTTTTTTGTCCTTTTTTTTGACTGAGCAGTTCTGTGGCTCTACTTCCTTTTGAAGCTTCCTGTGCTTCTGTTTGTATGGTAACTTCACTGAATTTTTAATAACAATTCCTGCCGTGTGCATCACTCCGGGAACATCTAAGTGTTGGCTGTGTTGTGTGGAAACACTGAAAACTAATATGAATTACCAAACAAAGAGAAGAAATAGTGTGTACATTCCAGTGGGATTATCGAGCTGTCTTTAACAATTGTCTGTTCAAAACAGCATTTAAGAGTTAATGTTTATTTGATGGTCCGTTAAGCCGCTCTATCTTTCAGAGAGTTACTTAGCCTTGCAAAAGCATTCATATCCTTTGAACCTTTTTGCATTTTGTCACTTTACAACCACAAACCTCATGGGATTTTTTTGGGGGTAGTACATAATGAGGTAGGAAGGGCGGTCATACACGCTGTTCTAAATGTTTTACCAAAAGAAACAAAATCTAAAAATAGTGGCAAATGGTGGTATTTAATTCCGTTTGTTCTGATACCCCAAAATAAAGTCCTTGTCAACAAACTGCCTTCAGACCTCGCCTTATTTGTAAGTTCTCTTTTTAAACATAATTTGGCAGTTCTGTGAAAGCCTCAGAGAGAACTTTAGTGAGCAAACGGCATCATGAAGACCAACAAACACAGCAGCCAAGTTGGGGAGGAAGTTGTGGATAAAATGGGCAACAACACAACATCTCAGGGTTCAGACGTGTTGCAGAGCACGGTTCAGAATAGAAGATGGATAGAAGATGTCACAACTGCAAACCAACCAAGACGGAACAAAGTCCAAGGGTATCACTTTTCCCAGGTCAGAAAAAAATTTAATTTGAAAAAAAATATATGGAGAAAGTGAGAAGTAGATCAGTTATTCTATATTGGACCATTTTTGTGGCAGATTCCTGCTTATCACACATTAGAACAGCATAACTTTATTGACATGACTCAATGCAGAGGCGTCGTTCAATCCAGTAATGCATATCTATAACTCAAGTCTTTTCTCTGCCTACATCCCCCAGAATGCTGTGCGATTCTGAACTGGAGTTCAGTGAAATTATTCAACATTCTATTGGACGTATCATCTATTGATCTGTTGCAATATATTTATTGGTATTTGTTTCCCAGCCCTACTTGAGATTGAGAGTTTGGCATCAAATGAGAATTACTCAGCTAGGACAATGAGACAATGTAGTTTAAATCATACCAATGTCTTACAAAGGTCCAAGGGAGAGTCCATACCTAGATCCGATTGAGATTCTGTGGCAAGGCTTCAACATATATGAAATTGTTGTCCATCTAAAAGAACAACGGGCAAAGCAAACCCTCTGTCTAGATTGAGACACATCCAAAAGGACTTAATTGCTGTGAACAGTTCAGTTTTTACACAGTGACCTGAAGACGAATGCATGGTAGTGTCATTTGTGATTCTGAAACAACTGTTACCATCCACTTAGTACTACTTTGTATTTGTTACATGAAATATGCTGAAGTAATGCAAAAAAGAAAAGTTGAAGGAGTACAAGTACGTATGTGGGAAGCTAATAAACTATACTTAGATTCCAGTCCAGACTGTGTGCATCGACCATGGGAGAATCTGATGAATAAGAAATGATATCAAATGGAGGGTTCCTAATTGTTGGTAGCCTGCATGAATGTTTCAAAATCAAGGAGGTTGTGAGTGGATAAACACACTTAAACAGAATAGATATAACATCTGTTACAGAGGTGAGATGAACGAACAAACCTGCAAGGAGGGACAAGGTTTTTGGTTTAAGGAGGAAGCAGATCACAGTGGGAGGTTGTTGTAGAGTAGATAAAAGCACGCAGAGGTGGAATGGATGAGATGACGGCTTTAAGGCTGAGCAGGACTGACGCATCCAGGGAGCAGAAGAAATGGAGGGTGACCTCCTGTCCTGCTGAGGCTACACTGCCGAAGACACACTCGCCTTTTATGACTAAACTCTGAGGTAAAGAAGCTCTTGCTGGAAGCATCACAAGTTCATCCTAGTATTTCTGAGTAGCTGATCTGCTAATTTGTCTCTGGGCTTTACCGACGAGTGCAGTGCTCACTTCAAAGGCAACTACTGTGGCTGCATCCAGCTTAGAGTCAGTTCTGTAGAGTCTAAGTGGAAGGAACACTTCAAAGTGTTGGACAGTGAACTCCACAAGTGTTCACTGTTTTGAAAATCATTTACTAATGAGAGGCTTTTCATTAGTTTTATATGCTTCTCTGACAAGCACAGTACTTTTTTTTCCTCCAGGGTTTAATCTTGCAATAATCATTTTAATGCATTTTTGTTTTCTGTCCTTCCTCATTCATTCTTTACTCCCCTCTCCTTCCCTTGCTGGGTGTGTGCTGTGGTGCGGGGCAGCTGCAGCGTTGCAGCGTTTTCAGCGCCGACTGTCTCGTGCATGTCAATTCAGCCTGCCGGCTCAGTCTCCGTGCTGCTCTTTTAATCTTCACTTTTTCACCACAGAGTGCTGTACTAAAGTCATTGTCGGCATGGACTCTTGCTTCTTATTCTCCTTTTTGTGTTTGACAGTTCCCTCTTGCTTCTAGTTTGCTCTCTTCTCAGCTTCCTTGTTGTGTCATCTTTATTTTCCGCTCCAGCCCGTCAGTCACTTCCTCCTCTCTGCGCTTGTTGACCAGCCCTGTTGAGTCAGAACTGAAAGACGCTGCAGCCTCAATTTCTAATTCATCCTGTGAGCTAATTCGTATGTCTATGGGAGCCCTGCTGCATTCTGTGGGACGCTTTTAACGAGGAGGAACTCCAAATAGAAACTAAGCCTTCAATTTTATGTTTTTATTTGTTGCTTGAATATTGTAACCCTTAATCTCGCTGGATTTTCTGTCATCTAGTCACTTGTATAAGTGTTTGTGGTGTGTGTAGATGCCACATTCAGTGGGTACAAAAAGTCTACATACCCTGTTAAATTGCTTGGTTTTGACCTGTAAGGGGTGCTATGTAAATGGTTAACTTCCTTTTCAGAACTTTTCATATTTAATTTGACCTATAACCTGTAAAGCTAATCTGATAGATTTTTTTTTTCTCAGGCTGAGAAATAATAATAATAAACTTGGGTAATATGATTGTATAACTGTGTGACTGCATTCAGAACAAACCACTATATTAAAACTCATGTTAAGTAGAAGTCCTGCAAAAACTTTCATTGCATCATAAGGACTGAATTGGCAAAAGGTATCAGTCAGGGGATAGATACAAGAAAAAGCATAGTGCACAGTTCAAAGGCAGACATCAAGTCAAGAAAATTTGGTGCAACAAGTGCATAACAAAGAAGAAGATGTTGCTCCAAATTTAATTTAAAATAATAAATAAACAGAAGGAACAAATAGTGGTCAGGGAAATCCACAACCACATTAAATGGGCTACAGAAACTTCTTTACAAATACTTGTTGTGTAATACAAGTGGAATCTCCTGTCTATATTAGGGGTGCACCAATTTATATCGCCCAACTGATTTCCTCCATTTTGGAAGATCTGTGATCGGGCGATGTTTGCATGTGAAACCGATATTATCCATCGACCTCATCTACCTCAGCAAAGGTCTAAAAATCGACCACTGTCCTCTTCTGCTGTCCTGTGAGAGAGTTTTGACTGACAGTCCGGCCCACCAGGTCATGTCTGCACGTTTGCAGTTAACAATAGTCACCTCACTATTACCAACCCAGCAACTTTCTTGCTAGACCTGTAGCGATGCACTAATCTCACAATACAATACGATGCACGATATTCTGTTCACGGTATTATATATATATATATCTCAATATTCAGCAAACTATACGGTTTTTAAGATTTTCTGAAAGATTTTAGAGAGACAGATTGATTTTGGTGACATTTTGTGACTGTTCCATAGAGTTGGATTGAATTAATGCAACTGGTGTAATAAATGTTATTTTTGTTATACATTTGTTATGCATTTGCTTTGTTTAAATGTTACTTGTGTGGCTTTGTGTATTTGGTTATGCAGAAAACAAACCTTTTGTGTCTTATTCACTTGTATTAGATAATATAATTTATCTATTTCACTTCATTATTTAATTAATTGTAACTGGTTGTTTCATTACATGTAATTTTTAATGTACATGTGCAGCTGGGTAAAAAAATGTCATGTGTGATGTCATTTAATTCATGTGGATTTGACGTAAAACTCAAAGTAGGATTTAATGTATCAATACTCGCTGATGAAAAATCAATACTTTCTGAGAAGAAAATATGAATAAATATCGTAGAATCAATAAAAATACACAGCCCTATTTCTTGCTGTATTTAGCTACATTTCATGCAAAAATATTGGCATCAGTCAAAATCGGAATCGGCATGTTAGGCTTTTTAAAAGATCAATAATCAGCGACCGGGCAGAAAACTGCTATCGGTGCACCCCTGTTTTTTATATGTCTCTGTTATAGGGACGGGTGGCAGAAAAACAGGCAGAAAATCATTCAAGCCCTGCATAAACATATTTAAAGCCAACCAAAAGCACTTGTGGGAAAATGTGTTCTGGTCTGAGTCAAAGTTTGGACCCTTTGTCTACCACTCCAATAGGAATGTGCAGAAACACAGTGAAGTGTGATGGTGATTCATGTTTTGGACATATTTTTTTATATCCATCTTTAACTGGGCGGAGGGGATTATGAGCAATTCCAAGTACCAGTGTTCAGACTTCAGCTTGTAAGATGAAGGGGAACTTCACATTTCAGAGCATAAATCCAGATCAATAGAATGGCTTTTGTCAGAAAAATTTAAAAGTTGTGTAATGACCCAGACATAGCCCATAACTAAACAGATTGTGGTAAGATTTAAAGAGGGGTGTGCATAAAATACTTCCTCATAATCTGACAAATCTGGATTTTGGCAGAGAACGAGAAAATACTCCCAAATTAAAAGGTTCCGTGCTCAGAGTCCTACCCAAAACGTTTTTCTCTTATATTGCACCGTTTGTAGGTCGCATCAAAAGGAAAAAAGTTAATCTGCCACAATCTTATAAAACTCTTCTCTCCTAGAAACTTGACACCACCAATTTTAAGAGACGCAAACCCCCAGAAGCGCTAATAACTAGTTTATACTGGCAGCTTTCACAACTTCCATAAATCTCCTGCAGCCGGTTTGGACACACAACTGAGGGTTGAGTGTGGCGTTCCAACGTAATGGGATGCTCTTGTTCCATTTCCTACTGGGAACTCTGAAAATCCCCCTCCAGACTACAAAACAACCCACAATCAGTTGTTCTTGTGACCTTCTGAAGCAAAGATGTTGAGTTTGCCTCACAAAGTAAAAATAAACATGTTATTAAAATGGATGGCACAAATGTTCCATTCATTTGTTTAATGCTATTAAATCCTATTTTATCTAATCACAAATGAATGTGCCAACGTCTTTGATGTGGTCCGTTTATGGTCACTGACTGCCAACAGTTCAGTTTGTCAGCTGCTCCAGCCCTATTCAAGCCATCTGTGAAAAAATTTAAGTTGTTTGGTTGTTGGAGGACAGACAGTTCTTGCCATCTTTATTTATAAAGCCACCATTGAAGCTTAAATAAACTGTATCAACTATAAGCATATTGGTTTACTTTTACGTTCACTCAGCCAAACACCAGCAGTAGGACTTTTTGTTTTTTTTGGCCAACAAAAGCAAACGTTATAACAATTTACTTGTATGATTTGGCAGTTTTTACCTTGTATTTTCTTAGCAGCTCATTTTGGGTAAAATATAGTTACGAACTGTCCGTAGACTGAGGTGGTTTCTTAGTTTCTTGTTTTTCTGGTAATATTCACAAATGATCAGTTAAATCATAATGTGCCACAAAAATATTTGCTTACTTTTCATCCAAATAAATATTTTCTGAAACCAATCAAATTTTAATGTTGGACAAAAATAAACAGAGTAAAAATCTGTTTTAAATGTTGGTAGATTTAAATGCTTGCCAGTGTTTGTTTAAATTAATTCATCGTGTGTTTCTGGTTTTGATTCAACAATTTTGGATGTTTACTGAAAAATTGTGATCTTTTACGAAAACTCCAGTGATTTTAAAAATATTAAAGTTTCTTTTTTTTTTCCCCCCCCCCACTTTTCAGACGAAACCTCACCAAGCTGTCGTTGATCTTCAGTCACATGCTGGCTGAGCTGAAAGCCATCTTCCCCAATGGCCTGTTTCAAGGTGTCAGCTTTCGCATAACCAAAGCTGATGCTGCAGAGTTCTGGACCCGCGCCTTCGGAGACAAGTAAGCGCCGTCGATTTTGTCTTTTCATGGTGGAGTATTCATGTATCACATTGATAGCCCACCTGCAGTGTGTCAATATACCTACTGGTATTTATTGCAGTGATAAAGTTGCCATTAAAAACGTGCTAGTTCAGCACAGTCTTACTGTACCCAGTCTAGATCCCAAACCAAAATATTGTTCTAAAAATAAATATCAACTAGGCTATTAGAGTTCACCGGCTACATTTAAGGAGAAGTTAAGAAAAGTGATGACAGTATGAGTCAGCACACAGTCAGTTTTTGGGGGGTTTGGAAACATCATCAGCGAGTTTTATTATTGCAGTCTGAAAATGAAAATTATATGGTATCCAAATGATATCCTCCCCAGTCCTGCTCCAACTTACCTGCCTTTAATCAGATTGTCTACAAAGACGCTGATTCTGTTTTTAAAAGCTCAGCAGGAAGCCGTCACAACATTTGCACTCATGCATTACATAACATTAAGTTCAGTAACTGTTCAATACAGCCCGTGGACATTTCAGCAATTCGGTTGGTATTTACATAGCTCTGTTATACCATAACATTTCCATAGCATTTCAGTTTAGTTTCCCCTAATATATTTCCAATGAGAATTAAATGAATTGGAAAACGAGATTAATTCAGTTCATTCCAGTAAACTTTTATAACATTAGTTTACAACATCACAAGACGAATAGATTCGATTTATACAGTGGTTAAAAAAAACCCAGTTAAGAATAAACTCTATTCAGGAACAACTTCCTCCTGGCAGGAACAACCTTCCAGTATGAGCAGCCTTCTGCAGAGTCAAAAATTTATTTTCACATTACAGCAGACTGCTAATCCAGATTTAAAACAAGAACAGAACAATTGTAGCTTGTTTTTTTTTTTTTAATGCAAGCTTTATGCGCAATGTTATCCAAAGCTCTTGAGAGATTGTAAACATCTGATTGTCGGTCTGTTCCCAGAACCATTGTGCCTTGGAAGGTGTTCCGTCAGTCTCTCCATGAGTTTCATAACATCAGCTCTGGTCTGGAGGCCATGGCTCTCAAGTCCACCATAGATCTTACCTGCAACGATTATATCTCAGTGTTTGAGTTCGATATCTTCACTCGGCTATTCCAGGTAGAAACTCCACACAAACACGCTATGCACCTTTCAAGTATTTTATTTTTTAAGTCATTTATTCACCAGTATTCTTGCCCAGTCATAAAATGGTAGTTAAAACAATCCTCCTACATTTTGTGAAATATTATTGTACCTTTTGATTTTTATTTGCTTACACAATTTTGTTGATTTTTAGTTTTAAATATACACATCATAAAAAATGGTAAACATTTAGTATTGACAGTCCTAAATACAAGCTGGCAAATTCAACATATTTCACACTTTGTTACAAGCAACAACTGTACTACATTTTGTCACAAGTTTATATTGCACATGCATGGGTTGATGTTGAACAGCACATATACGATTTTACATCAGTATTAAAATAAATTTATGTTAAAACTGTTAGAAATAATGTAAAAAAGAAAAAAAAAGGCCCTAGTTAACATGCTTACCTTTCTAAGTTGCGCAAGTCTTGTATCATAAACCGCTGCTATGCTGTAGTGTCATTTATCTCTGGGTGACATTATCCCTTGGAACTTGTGCACAAAGCTCTGACCGGCTTAATGAAGCCTAAACAGATTACAGACGTTTCCTCCCCCAAACAAAAAAAAGATATCCTCCTAATGTCCTCAGACTCGGAGGAAGCAACTCTGAGTCCATTTTGAATGCTGTTCTTAAGCTACTGACACTGTGTAAAAGATTAGTAGTAATTGTGTGTTTATGTAAAATAATGTAAAAGGGTGTGCAGTAATAAAGAAAACCAAAAATTAAAGGTACAGTTTGTTCAATTAACTTTTTTTGTGAAAGTTGTTTGAGCAAGATGGAGTATAATTAGGTTAGAATGAAGAAGAAATGAGGCACTCTGACTGAACAAGACAGTTTGAACTTGTCACTTCCTGTGTGGAAGAACTATAAAAAACAAGCCGCAAGTTTTAATACAAGCTGATTTGTCCGAGCCACAGAAAACATTTAGTCTCATTGCTGAGAACATCTGATGCCTTTTCAGTTTCCCTGTTGGGCTCATTAATGTGCTTTCATTCATGCCTAGAATACCTAAACTGACTCACCGACTCAATGGGGCCTGGTTACTACAGGTTTTTAATATTAACTAAATACATCCTCAATTGAACAGCAACACTTGTCAGACTTGTTATAAAAACGAACACATAAAAAGAAAAGCAGATTTTCTTCTAAAAGCCATCCAAACAGCTTTTGGAGTCATACAGTTAGGAGCTTTAATATTTGAATATGCTAAGTGATGCATTTGAAGCTCAAGATGTCACTTTGCTTTCTGCAGTTTCCCTGGTCATTTGCTTATTGCTAAGCGGTGAACTCGTTGAAAAGGCGGGCTCATAAATACTCTCATTGTACAATGACAGAATCCCAAAGTTTACCAACGGCCCACTCGGTTAAAATGTGTCGTATACATTAAAGGCTCAAACATTCAAATGGCTTAACTGGTATTTGAAACTTTAGCTAGATTTACAATCTTCTTGTGAACACACGGCTCGATTCTGGCTACATATTTTAACCACTAAAACCACTAAAAACTGGGTCTGCGTCAGAAATCCAACCCTTGTAGTTTTTGAATCTTTGCTTGGATTGAAACCAGTGAGTCCAGAAGACCACCTCAAAAGACAACTGTGAGTTTGTTTATCAGTGTTTGTATAACTGATCATGTGTAGAAAGTACACGGCACAAATTAAAGCTCAACCTTTTTCTTTTAAACTCCTCGTGGTATGACGTATCATAAGGAACTTCAAAACTAACCTTTAAAACACATAAAGTCCTAAATCAGCGTTAATAATGAGGGTATGTAAACTTTCCGGCCTGAACTGCGTATGGTTTGATTTACGGATAGTATGGAAAATCACTCTTTTACTTCATCGCGTGCCGTTAAACTCTGCACGTTCATCTACCATTAAACATAACGACTCTAGCCGGATCTGCCTATAAATCCCACTGATGCCCACCGAACAGCTGTTTGAACAAAACCCATGCATGTTGCAATATGCAGCATTTCTCCTTACTCCATTTCTGCTCTTTATTACTGTGTCCGTTCACTGACACTCTATGACTCACTCTGCCTTTCTCCTATGACCATTCTGTGTGTGTGTGTGTGTGTGTGTGCCTGTGCCTGTGTGCGTGGGTAGCCTTGGTCATCCCTGCTGCGAAACTGGAACAGCTTGGCTGTTACTCACCCAGGGTACATGGCCTTCCTCACATACGATGAGGTCAAAGCTCGGCTGCAGAAATTCATCCACAAGCCTGGCAGGTGAGAACCAGTCTGAGCACAAACGCATCTAGAAGACAAATAAATTGTATCATGTCAAGAAAAGTTTCGGCTTTTGTTTCCTTACCACGAGCGTAACGTTGCGTTTCTACTGACTGTTGCACAGACGCTGGTTAGCTGCAGCTCTCAGGACTTGTTTTTAATAAAACTCCTTAACCGGTCCGTGTTTGTTTAGTATCACAACTTGAATCCCGGTGACGGATTCTTAAGCCGTACATGCCATATTTTTGTGTGGGTGTGTTTGGAGTCGAGTCCAAAGAGCCCAGGGCGGCGTGGTGCTGGTACCTTACATCAATGGCCTGATTGTGCATTGGAAGTTGATGTCACTCTTCAGGCCTGGCCAGCTTAAGGCCACATCAACACCAGAGCACTTACTGGTCGATGTAAAAGCTGCTTTTTTACACTTTAATCCAGAGCAATCCAGAACTCCCTAATGGCTGTACTTTTTTTTTTTTTTGTCTTTTTTTTTCCAACTAGCTATAGTGAGCTGATGCAAGTCTTATTTATTTTTTTTGCTAGCTTTCATCAGTCACAAAATGCTTCAAACCCATCCTGCTTCACTGTCGCACTGAGACCAGTTCAGCTTTATTTCCGAAGCCGCTCTGTTCCTCCTAATATTTTTCTAAAAGATTTCCCAACTTGAGGCTAGACGGCACATCGAGTCCAGAAACCGTAGTCTCTTGCTGACTCATCTGAAGCTCCTCTTTCACTTTGTTTTATTGTTAGATTTCCTCTTTTTGTTTTAATGTTTCAAGACAGGTTTTTTTTATTCTCAAAAGGTTTAAGCAAAGTATATCAGAGTCGCATCCTCTTTTTCTTTTCAAATTAATTAGTCGATGAGCGTGTGTGAACACAGAGACTGATTCTTGGAATTGAATTTTAAAAATGGTTACACAAAACTGTCCTTTCATTTAGATTAATGTCAATGTGAAAGAAACAAAGGTAAAATTTCTACCACTAATCTGGACCACAATTTACAAATGACTGTATTCAGTAGTTTGTCCTATAATCCTTGATTAGTATGTGTATCCTAAAGGTTGAGATTACTTAAACATCTTTTTGTTTACTCATATTTGTGGTCTTCAGTGTCTGGTATGTATTTCTATTTTTTTTTTTTCAGATGACTTGATACGTTTTTTTCTTTCTCCCTAGTTATATCTTCCGTCTGAGTTGCACTCGACTGGGCCAGTGGGCCATCGGTTACGTGACAGCCGATGGGAATATTCTCCAAACCATTCCCCATAACAAGCCCCTCTTCCAGGCCCTCATTGATGGTTTCAGAGAAGGCTTGTAAGTTCCCTTTTTGTTTGACTAATTTATATCTGTTGTGGTTTTTCATCTAGATTTCTGAGCCTCGTGTCTGCATACAGTTTGTGCCCTTCAGATCTTCTCTCTCTTTTTTATTTTTTTATTTTGTCATTTCTTTTGTTCTTTTAAGTGCGCCTCTGTGTGAACTTGGTTACCCCCTTTCTTTGGAGCCTTCGATTGAATCTGCCTCTCAGCTTCAAGTGAATCCAGGCATATCATCTAGCTCGCCACCGCCAACCCCCTCGTCACCACACTGTTATCATAACCAGAGCAGAACCATTGATTTCTAATGCGGACCTCAGTCAGTGGTTTACCCGACTGGCTCGAAACCCGTCTTTTCCTGCCAGTGGTGACTCTTGTGTTTAATGAAAACTGTGTTTGGCCTGTCCCAACCTGTAATCAAACTCCGATTTGAGCTGGGAAAGCCTGTAAAGTACACGGCCTGTGTCTACAAAACATTTATCAGATGGTAATTACAGCGTCCAACCCATTTGTAAAATTGTCGTGTACTGTATATGCAGCAACTTGCGCAAAGCAAATGAACTCAACAGATGTTTTCATCGCCGCAGCTTGTTGGGTGTACAAGTGGTATAATCACTCTAATAACAATAATTACTTTTAAATTAAAATGCTTGTTGAATTAATCAGAGATGTTTTGTGTGGGCACATTTTCACTTTATTTCCTTATGGGCCCCCAGCTATTTATTCCCCGATGGCCGGACTCAGAACCCCGACCTGATGGGTCTGTGTGAGCCTTCACCTCAAGACCACATTAAAGTCACACAGGTGAGAGCCATGCACCCACCAGACTGCTTACCCACAATGCTTTTCTGGAGGGGTTTTTGTATATTTGCGTTGCTTTTTATTATTTCATTAAAAATTGTTTATTTAAAGAAAATATATCCTCAACACTGCTTTGAGAGACTGACTACCACAGTCAAATATTTATAATCTAAATAAAACTGAGATAAAAACATAAAATAAAGTGAATATGTCAATAATTAAACACACAGTTACACATGTCAATAGTGACTTTGCTGTAACGCCTCAATAGAAAATGCATACCGTTATTCTTGCAAAATAAAAATAAAGCTACATTGTACTTATTTTCCCATTCAATACTTACTTATGTGTTTATCAGATTTAGTTAGAAATTATCAGGATAGTCCTTTATTAATCCCACAGTGAAGAAATTCACTTACAGCAGCAGAGTAACAAAATATACCAATTAAATCTGAAAATATCTAAAAAAAAATTTAATAAGCAACTATGTTACAGTACCTGCAGCTAAAATGAAATTAAAATTAACTCGACACAATTGATTCGTTGCACAGCTTTGGAGAGCTATTGCACGTTTTTTATTTATTTTAATGAAGTGTTGAGAAGAATTGGGCAAACAATAAACACATGTTTAATGTATTAATTTCCAGTTTTATTTAAATGACTCCTTCTACAAATTATTTCTTCAACAGCTTATTAATGTTTTGGATTGAGGCTTTTTCGGTCCTCAAATTTCAGAGTCAATTTCCTTCAGAAAGACAGAATTGTTTTTTCTTTCAATTTTTTTTTTCTTTTTCATTTAATACATCTGACCTTTAAGGTCACAACATTTTTAGCGAGAAAGACTCATTACGGAAATGTGTAAAAAGCAGTTTTTGCCTCGGTTCTTGCCGACCTTATCTCTGCATCAGCGCAGAACCGAAACTCGGCGTACGCCCCCTCGCTCTAACTGATCGCTCCCCATCCTCCCAGGCTCTGTTCAGCAGGATCTCAGGTGGTGTCAGTTCTCTGTGATGTTACGGTCTTCTCATGTTTTTATTTATTTTTTTGTTCCTGCCCTCAGGAGCAATATGAGCTGTACTGTGAGATGGGCTCCACTTTCCAGCTCTGTAAAATCTGCGCAGAGAATGACAAAGATGTGAAGATCGAGCCCTGTGGCCATCTGATGTGCACCTCCTGTCTCACCGCCTGGCAGGTACAAGAGTGGGTGGAAGCAAAGGGGTTTGAGTTGGTGGGCTTGCATGTCACAGGTTACAGTTGGCGCTCTTACACCACTCTGGAAGAGCGTAGAGTTTGAGTTCATCTTTCCAAGTATGAGTGGGTAAAAGAAACGGTGTGGTACAATGTTTGTATTTGCACAGCATTCCATATTTATTTTCACAGCTCATTATTTTCATTGTTCATAAATTTTTATTATTATTATTATTATTTTTTATTATTATTTTATTTAAAACTTCGGTGTTGGCCGAACCTTTTGCCTGTTTTGACTTTTGAGTTGTAGATGTGAGTAATGGGAAAATGCACTATCAAAAACAGAGGGTGGCATTTCACTGCTTGTCTGACATGATAGGTTTAAGATGGATTTGATTTCTATTTTTTATTTTTACCAAATAATGCTTATTCACTCTTCTGTACATAGTAGAACACAATTAAGTCTGTATTTATTTGTGCTATACGTTCTAAGCTCAAGCTGAATTAACTTTATTAATGTGGACAAAAGAAACCCACTGCAGAATCAAAAGCTAACTTTACCTTTCATGATTGGTGTAACATCCGAATAATAAAACTCAAGTACATATTTTTTATTCACCTTTCCCAAGCCAAGTGTCTGCTGGGAAATCATCTAGAAATCTGTTTTTGGAAATGGAAAAGCGGTATGGTCATCCAAGGTCAATTTCCTGAAGAGCTCTTGAGCGTGTCGATAAAGTTTCCAGCTTTTTGTCAGCTTGTCTTCACTCCCTCCTTTCTGCCTGTGCTCCAGGAGTCGGAGGGTCAGGGAACGGGATGCCCCTTCTGCCGGTGTGAGATTAAAGGTACAGAGCCGATTGTTGTAGATCCTTTTGACCCCAAGGACAACAGCGGGGGCTCAAGTCGGGCCGCCATGGGAGCCGAGGGAGCTCCATCGCCAAGCTACGATGATGACGATGACGACAGACTTGAAGACCCCCACCTGGTGATGAGCAAACTTGCTGGCACAAAGGTAAGATTGTGGAAAAAGAATGGGGTAATAAATTTTTTCTTATGAAACAACCCACAAGGGATTCTTCAGACCAACCTCTGTGTAGATAAAACACATTCTCACCTGTCATGTCTTCCTTTTCTGAGCTGAAAGCTCACATCTTGTTACTTTGGCCTTTCTCCATCGTTCCTGTTAACAGAGAAGCAGCTTTTTTGTACGTTTCGGTGTTAGAAATGCCTTACATGTTTTAATGCCTCTTAGAAAATCTGTATGCATGACTTGACAACCTGAGCTGCTTTGAAGTAACTCGATTATCACCTAACCGAGCTTTTTCAGCAACTTGTGTACATGTAGTTGTATACAATATGTGTTGGAACCGTTTTATTTTTTACTGAAAGTACGACAGTTAATGTATTGGATCTTGTCTCATTCAGGTGGACCGCCCCCCATCACCCATGTCCATGCCCCCTCAGTCATCTCTTCCCCCAGTGCCTCCCAGACTTGACTTGTTACCACACAGACCTCCAAACCCCCCTGGTGCCTCCAGTCCAGGGGCCACCAGTAAGGTAACCAATTCAGTTAATTTTATTTATACAGCATCAATTAACAAAATAAAACAACTTCAGTTCAATTCTTCATACATTCCAATTGATCCTCGTTGTCAAGCAGTGTAGTAAGCTCAGTTAATTATTCAAAGTGTTGATCATTTTCATCCAACGCCTTAGTTCAGATTAAAAATACAGTGTTGACTAATTACACAGATTTGGCATTATGATACTGTCAGGGTTATATTAGTGTAAGCTTTTAAAGGAAAATAAGTTCTTCTTTCATTTGTTTATTTTATTCCTGCATATATACAAACAAACTATTCACTGTTGTGATCTGTTATTAGTTTTAATGCTCAACTTTCAGTCAAACCAGTTTTTAATGTCTCCAAGCTACTATTCTTGTAATTTCATATATCTTAACAGTTAAGTATTTCATTTCCTGTTTGGTTCAAATTCAGATAATTTAATCTCAAAGCAACACAAACCAGTCCTATAGACTGGACCCCAGCCTTTCTGCATACATTTTTGTGAAATGTAACTCCAGTTATTTATGAAAAATTTGAAGGGTTTTTTTGTATAACTATGTAAAAGATTGAAAGATGGTACAGTTTGAGTAGCTGAAAATACTTTGTTGCAATGCTACTTGACACACTGAACTAGTATTTCTGCACCTTACTAAGATATTTTTACTTCTTTTTCCCTGTTACTCTAGTTTACTTTCTCTTACTCGAATACCACAGCAACATGTCTTTGCTTATAAACAGAAAGTGCAGTTGGGAGATTAACATTTTTTTAAATCCTCCTGATGATTGATGGTTTTCCTTGTAAACTGATTATTTGCTGCATTGTAAAATAATTTTCTTTGGCTTTTGGTCTTTCTGGCGTTTCATCTAAAAGAGCTCCTTCCGTCTCTGTTGCCCCTCCAGGCAGCAACACATCACAAAGACAAGCCTCTTCCACTTCCCCCTGCACTGCGGGATCTCCCCCCACCCCCTCCTCCAGATAGACCCCACGCAGGCGGGGCGGCTCCAGAAGCTCGGCATCCAAGACGGCCCCTACCCTGCACTCCAGGGGAGCCCCTGCGAGATAAGCTCCCTCCCACTCCCCCAAACCGTCCTATGGCTGACTGGAACTCCAGACCCGTTCCCAAAGCTCCCACCCCATCTTCTTCATCGTCTTCACCATCCTCCTCATCCACTCACGTGCCCAGCCTGGGGGGCGACCTCAGAGCAGGTGTCAGGGAGCTCTCCAACAGACACTCCCTCCCCTTGGCGCTGCCCTCTGTGCTGGACAACCGCGCCGACTCTCAGAAGAACAACAGCTCCCTCAGTCTGGACCAGCAGCTGGTCAGAACCAACACACACACACACACACACTAAACATCTGATTTATCTGACGTTTGTAGAAATTGTTCACAAAAGACTTTGGATTGCATTTCCTAAACATAGACTCTGTTATTTTTGACAGGTCGCTCATCACTAGAGCTTCCACAAATTTAGTCTTTAGCAGCCCAGAATTTATTTCGTGATGTCTTTTTTTTAAATCATTAAACAATTTAAATTAATTTTTCTTTGTCTTTCATACCATTTTATTGATGGTATTGGATTTTATTAGAAAAAGTTAATGAATGCTAGGTAAAAATTATACAGTTTGGGGTTTAAAGTGTAGCTAACCTGCCTGTGTAAGCTAAACCCGGCAAATTTTGGAAAATTCTACGAAAGTGGGCGAAGCCAAGAAACACGACCAAGTGTGGAGATGATTGGAGGGCACAGAAAGAAGAACTGTTAACTTCAGCACTTTGTCGCTCTATTTATCTACTCCCCCCCACCTCCTAAAATAAAAGAATCAGTGGATAAATTTATCAACTTTTTTATCTGTGTTGTTGGAAGCTTTTTTATGGCAAAAACGCTCTGCAGCGTCCTGAGTAAACGGTGAGTGGTAACGTGAGCTTCTCCCATTCCCTAAGCGCGGCAGTCCGTCTTATGCAACCGTTTATCCTGCAGTATACAGTCACCGGTGATCAGAGCAGAGAAAAAGACTCATTCCACTTTGTGTTCACATTGCAAATGAGTCACATGTTTGCAAAGCTGATTGACGCTCTGGGTCGGTGTTTCATGGTCAATCTCACCATTCCAACTCCTGACTCGCCTCGGGTCGGGGCCGTGTGTCTGAATGAGCTGGTTTTATGCCTGATCTCAAAATATTATTGACAAATTAAGCAAACTTGCACAAAGATTTCAAAATTTACTCAGAAACTTAAAGATGGAGCCCTACACAACCTGTTAATAGTTTATCACAAAGAAAGTTGATCTGGGGGTTAGTTACACTTCAAGGACTTCAAATATTTCAACATTTTGAAGTATTTTAGCAGCTTAGATGGCAAATAGGCAGTAAGTGGAGATTCAATGATTCCTCACTTTCATTAATGAGTCAGAGCAACACACCAGTTTTATGTTTTTGATGAGGGAAAATTATTATAACATTATATAAAGCTCAACTAAGAAAATTTTATATAATAAAATTTTTTCCATTTCTCCCATTTTTCCTACACATCAGTGAATCAACATGGTTTACTGTTGTAGTTGCATTATTAAGCCTCTCCTGCAGCCGGTTTTAGTTTTTTGTTTCATGTTTATTTCACCTGTGAGTCCTGGGTTCAGATTTACGGTTTTGTAGAAATTGACTTATCCCTGTGGAAGAAATCTGATCCCAAACTGTTGCTTTGTGATTTGTGAATTAAAGTCTAATATGTTCAATTTACCTTATTCACCATCATGTCCTTCATTATGGTGGATTTTTTGACTTAAACATTTATTACAGTAGTTGGCTAAAACCTGTTGCTAAGCATGGACACAGTTTTGTAACCTAAAGGCTGAAAGAAAGCTAGGGACTGCGATACAGGGCTTAAAAAAACAAAATTATTTTTACCTTACTTAGGCCAATGTCTAAATAAAGTCATCACCATATTTTCCGCACTATAAGGCGCACCTAAAAACCTTCAATTTCCTCAAAAGCCGACAGTGCCCCTTATAATCTGGTGCGCCTTATATATGGACCAATATTGAGCCATAACAGGTCTAGCAACTACGGTAAGCAGCCGCCGACTTCATTTTCGCCCGTAGAAGAAGAAGAAGCGCGCGGTGCATGCTGGGATTGTTGTCAGAACGCAGGTTTGTTAACAAAGTTTGACTGACCTATCTACCTACCGACCGTCTAGAATCAGGTCGTCTGCAGGTCATTTAGCACCACGTTCTCCACTAACATGCTGTGCGCAAATGGAGAAGGGTGACCATCGTCCGGCCACGCCCGGGCCCAGTCGCGGAAGGCTCTCCTTGCCAACCCGAGTCGGACTGTTTTGTTGACATTCCGTTTAATGCAGCTCCATCTAGTGGATGCATAACGTAACTCCAGCCTCTCTTGCAGAGTCTATTCTATGCGCCTTATAATGCGGTGCGCCTTATATATGAAAAAAGTTTTTAAAATAGGCCATTCATTGAAGGTGCGCCTTATAATCCGGTGCGCCTTATAGTGCGGAAAATACGGTAATCAATTTTAAGGGATTTTTCATACACTTTAGCCATCAATCAAAATCACTTCTGTGGCTACACTTCACAGCATCCAGCACTGGAGCACGCAAACTGATTTCACAGACATTTGTGAAGTAATGGGTCATTTTCAGCACTGCACTGTGATGCCACCTGAGCAGCAAGTCTGAATTTTCCATGCCACAAAACTTTCCACGGTCAACTGCAGGTGGTGTCATAACGAGGAGGCGACAAATGGGAACGACAACAACTCTGCCACAAAGTGGTAGGCCACATAAAATCAAAGTGCGGTTACCAGGTGCCGAGGCACATAGTGTGCAAAGGTCGCCAACTTTCTGCAGAGTTGATGGCTACATAACTTTAGTTGAAAGAAACTCTTTAGCATATAACGCAACATTTTGCTCAATTTATTGTTCCCAGCTTTGTTTGGGTACAGTTTGTGTTACCACCGTAACCAGTGCAAAAAGAATAGTCCATGAAGACGCAGATGAGCAGGTTTAATGCGGAAGAGTCCGGACCTCAACCTGATGGAACAATGTTGGGATTAATTAAGGAGAGAATGTGAGCCAGTCTTCCACAATCTGAGCCTTGTGGAAAGCCTTCCCTCATCCTCTGACTCTTCTTCAAAAACTGCAGGAAGAACCAAACCTCACAGCTTGTCTGCTTGCATAACCCAGCGTCACAGATACTTAATATGGTCTGATTCTTCTTTATAACACTAAAAGACCAACTCTGCTCCTTGCTTATTCACTCTGTTTGGTGCCCTAATGTCTGTTACCCTGTCAGCGTCAGCCTTACAGCCTTCAAGCGTCTGAGTTTCCTCATTTTTCTCTCACTTTTTGAAGTTATCTGACATGTTTGATAACAGCGAGTAGGCATCACTCTCCTTGGATGACGATGATGATGAAAAAAGTTTCAGTCTTTTCCTCCTCAATCACTCCTCATGAATAAGACTCATGTGTCTTTACGAAACGTCTGACTCTGAACACTCTAATCATTCCTGGGCTGCTCAGTTTGTTCTTCCGTAACCATAATTTTCATCTCGGGAACATTCATGGGGGTTAGGAAAAAAAACTAAATAATATGCAGAATTGTAAAACCTTCGGTGGAATTTTACATCCATATTGCCAGTAGTCATTTTCATGTGTCACATAATGATATATTATAAATATTGATATGTTGGCCAGCCCTAGCATGAAGACTCTCAAGTCAATACTTCTGGGAAAAGTATGCATCTTATGTAATAGTTAAAATCAATTAAAATGATAATTGTTTTAAAAGTTTTTGCATAGTTAACTTAAGTTAACCTAGGTTAACTTATTAAAAGTTGCAAAACTTGAAAAACCTATATTATTTTTAGAAGACATTTTTAATTGCTTTTTTCTATTTTTTTTTTGAAGAAATGTCTAACCACATCTGATTTGGTTGGTTAAAATCTGAGTGATCAAAAGATCTTTCAACTCTTTTGTTTCAGTAAAAGAAACTAAAGAGAATATCGGGCTTTATTGTCACATCATCATCCCTCCTCTTCCTCCTCTAAGTCTTCTGCTATATTTTGGTACAGTTTTTATTTTTCCAACGTATGCTTATCCTAATCCTTCCCTAATCAGACATTCCATAATGTTTCTTTCTCTATTATGATGCATAAGCTGGTCTTTCTAGTTACAACATAGAAATTGGCACCCTCTGGTAGAAGCTCTCTGTGAGGTCCTGCGTAATAACATGCCTGCTTTAAAGAATGCGTTTCTGAGATTGAGCAGCAAAGAAATCAGATCACAAGTTTCCAAGTGTCGGTAACATGCAACCAGGAAGTAGTCGGCCCCTTTCCATTAAACACATGTGCTACAAAAAGCTAAACTAAACTTTATTTTCAATATTCGCCCACAGTAGTCTCGTAAATGTTAAATACAATGGAGTTTCTGAAACTGAGAATATGACGAGCATCCCTTTATTATAAAGGTTGACAAAGGAGAAATAAATAAAAGTATCTCTAAATTAACTGCTCACCCAATAATAAATGGTAACATGAGTCCATCTAATTGCTACCTTGAGTTTTTTATTAACTAGAAACAATGTGTGCTTTTAAAAAAATCTGTTTAAATAAAATAAACACTTAGGCTGGCAGGGAGGCAAATGAAGCCTGGTGGGCCGCCAGGCTTATGATACACCGGATTAAACCCTTCAGTTCTAACTGGCTCTAGTTTTGGCAGAAGAAAAACATGACCCTAAGTTATATCTTTTAATTATCTCGTTTTAAATGTTCAGTTTTTTAGGTAAAGTAACTAAAACTGGTTAAATCTGTTTCCTCCTCTAGAGTTTTTCTGCAATAGTTTCTCAAGATTACGACAACCCCAAAGTGAAACCATCAGCCTCGGCCAATGCCATCTACGCACTGGCAAACAGGTATGTCCAAATGACCCTGAGATTGACCGGTGGTCTGGCAGCTATACACGATGTTTCCTCTCAGAGTCTTCTCATACTGTCTGTCTGTTCCCAGACCGTCTCAAGGTTTGAGGCAAGTGCCCGGAGAGGAGGGGTGTGACAGCGAGGAAGACTCTGAATACATGATCCCATCATCTCGCCCCATTGCCGTCCCATCAGTACCAGACAGCCTACAAGTCCAAAGGCCCCCACAGCCTCAGCCTCTGACACAAACTCAAGCCCCTGCAGTCAACTCACGGTATTCAAACTTTCCTAAGGGCACTTTAGGAAAGATCTTTGAGTCATGGTCTGAGCTTTTAGCCCATCATTTGTTGTTGTAGGCTCACGCTAGGTGAAGAGGACGGGCCGATATCGCATGAAGCCATGTACAGCGTCCAGCCGAGGTCACAGCAAGCCAGAGATTCAGGTATTTTCTTCTAACCCCAAAACCAGACAGCCTAAAAATTCCCTTCAATTCCCTGTCTGAGGGGACTCTGACGCTGCAGTGTGAATATTTCTGGTGGTTTTGCGATGGGATTATCTTCCTTCCTTTCAGATTACTCAGAGCTGCCTCCCCTGCCGGTCACCAACGGGCCCAGAGACCACGCAGCGGAGGACAGAGAGGAAGAGGAAGAGGATAACGGCTACGACTTCCCAAAGCCCCGGCTACCACAGCCCCCTGCTCGGCGGACCTTTTCAGAAATGGGGGGGTCTCTGTCTTCATCTTCATCCTCCTCATCGTCATGCTCCTCCTCCGTGGCAGCCTTTAGCCGCCTTTCCCTAGATTCAGATTTTGGAGCTGCGGCATGTAAGTTTAACACGGCAACATAGCATCTCTAAACTGAACAAATCAAACGTGGTGTTTGCTTTTAGAAAGTAAAGCTTAACATTAGCGATAATGTAAATAAAGTTAATGAGATGTTTTTATTGGTTAATTGTGTGACTCATGGCTGCCTCTGTAGGTCTGTGAAGGAGAAGAAGTTTTTTTTGTATCCATAATCCATCAGTGGTTTTTTCCAAAGATACAAAAAGCATAAATTAGGAGCTTACTACTGGCTTACTTATTACCTGAAAATGTTAGCTTTTTTCATACTCAGAGGAGAAATTAAAAGCAGGCAAGTTTAAAGATTGAGCTCCAACTTTACCATCATTTGGTGAAGACGATGGCAAATCTGGTGAAGGTGTGATGACAAGATAATTGCATGTTATGCCTTTGCAAGCCTTGAGGTTTAGCCACAGTGCAGGAAGTCTATTCAGCAGTTGTTTCTTGATTTCTCATGGTGATGTCTCTGTGCTGCGTTGACATTTACCACACAAGGGCACTCTGCATGTTTGAATCTGAGAGCCAATTAAATCACTCTGCGTCAAGCTGACAAGCTGGCAGATTGCAGCCGGCCCTCTCGCAGTGCTTTGTTAAATGTCACTGCAGTGGAAAGCTGAAAAGGTTTCAGATTGTGTGAAAGGACATGTCTCTTCCCTCAGACCTAATTATAATTACGAGCCATTCTTTAACTGCAGCGCCGTTTCCAGTTAAATAAATGATCTCTTCACGTCGACCTTTAGCTGCTGTTTAAATCCAAACTCTTCCTCTTCCTCTTTTTCTGCCTCAGCTGCTTTAGAGCTAGCCGAAGCACCGGAGAGACCTCCGAAGCCGCTTCCCAGACGGATCAACTCGGAGCGCCGCCACAGCCCCGTCCCGCCTGTGCCCGCTCCGCCCGGCGGCGGCGCAGCGGGCGGGGAGGCCAACCCCCTGATCAACAGCGAGATCGAGCACCTCATGAGTCAGGGCTACTCCTACCAGGACATCCAGAAAGCTCTGATGATTGCACAGAACAATATAGAAATGGCCAGGAACATCCTGCGTGAGTTCGTCTCTGTTCCCTCCACCGCCCACATTTTCACATAGCAGATTGTGGCGCCCACGAATCGCGGTTTGCTCTCTTTGCCCTAGCTTGGCTCAGCCTGGTTTGGTTTTGGTCGGCGCAGACCCGACCAGAAAAGCCTACTGCCTCCAGGACTACGTAAAGTGCTGCCTGACACCCTACATACCCCCCCACCCCCCTCCCACCAAGCCCTCTTGTGGTTTCTGACCTGGCTGTTACTCAGCAAGCTCACAGTATCTGCAGGAATCTGCGCCAGGCACTCCATGCGCTTTCAAAAGTGTCATGCTCTTTTTTTTCTTTCTTTTTTCTCTTTGAGTGTTTGGTTTCAGGAGCATCTCCTCAGGACCGCCCAAACGCGGCGACCCGAGACTTTCATAGGAATCTGCCGAAGACAGACTCTCATCTTTCTTGTTGAAGCCTCTCGCTGAAAATATAATCAACACCTCACAAGGAAAACTAAGTGTATGTCTATATGAGAATTTAATATATAAGTAAGTATATATTAAATGTGTGTAATATATACAGTACGTGCATAAATAATATGTGAAAATGGTTCAGTTTGGAGGGTTGCTCTTGGTACCACTGCAGGGGTAGCGGGGAGGCGACGGGGGGGGACAGGAGTCGGATTACGGGAAGGCAGGAAGGAAGAGGAAGGACGAATCGGGCGTCTTCCTCACCAGGATGCGTTAGTCAGCAGAACCTTGGAAAACGTGCAGCAGAGCTTTTCATCTTGACTTTAGTCGGATACGGCCTTTAATTAATGTTGCTTTGGTACTTTTTTTTATTTTTTTTTTAAACAAAAAAAAAACAGCAAGCGTGTCGTTGTTTTGTTTGTAGCATGATGATGGTTTCAGGTCTGAACATATTGCTGGCTGCTTGTGTGTTTTGTGTACGTGAGCATGGTTGCCTCTGTGTGTGTGTGTGTGTGTGTGTGTGTGTGTGTGTGTGTGTGTGTGTGTGTGTGTGTGTGTGTGTGTGTGTGTGTGTGTGTGTGCGTGTGCGTGCGTGGGTGGGTGGGTGTTTGCCAGACTTTTTACTCCACTCGTCCTGCTCTCAGATGAAGCCCCTCCCTCTCCTGTCCGTCTCAACATGAATGTGTACTCCAGTCCGCGTACTTGGACTCGCGCTCTGTTAATGTACTACTGCTCTAAGTTATAAGGCGGGGCCTGGTGTAGCCGCAGAGGCTAGCAGACAGGCTAGCTTTTGCGTGATCTGTGGTGGCTCACATGTTTTCTTTCTGTTGTCTGAACTCACTGGCTGGTCCGGGTTTCTGTGTCCAGCTGAGTCCAGTGTTACAAAACAAAAACGAAAGGAAAAAACAAAAAAATTGACTTACTTTGATAATATATTGTTGTTATATGATCATAAATATTGTTGGTATAATTAATTCAGAAGTGTTTCACTGCTGCTATTATTGTTAGTGCTAAACAATTAAAGCCTTAAATGTACATTTGTGAATACTCTGTTTAACCGTCATCCTGCTTCTTTAAAGTGACAGTATCATTTGTCCTTCCAGTTCATAATGTAGCATACTTGAAAAGTATACGCAGCTCGTGAGCCCGCAGCCCTCTCAAGCTGTCGACCTGTTTAGTATTTTTAACGTTTAGTTCTGTTCTTTCTTTAGTGTATACACAGGGTTCCTACACGACCGGTGAAAAGGTTGAAATTAGATTTTTGCATTTAAAGTTCGAGATACCTGTTTGAGGTCCTAAAAGACACAAATCTGAATATCAGGAAAAAAAACTGCCATTTTATACCTTTGAATTTCAGCATATTTAAGGAAAATTCACAGAATAAATAATAAAGGGCTATTTCAGTGTCTTTTTGGTAACTGGTTCCACGTGATTTTAGAAATCCATAAAATTGCAATACTACTAATTGAACGCTGCGATAATTGAGATTACCTATATTTTCAGCAATTTTCTGTAATCATGAAAAGCCCACCACTCTTTGGGCTTTCCTGTATAAGCCCAAAGAGTGGTGGGCTCTTTGGGCTTATACAAAGAGCCCAAAGAGCCCACCACTTCATTCATTGCTTGTAGAGCAAATGAATGAATTTGCTCTACAAGCAAATTCATTCATTCAATTTGCTTGTAGAAATTGAATGAATGAAGTAGCACGGTGTGCTACTTCATTCATTCAATTTCTACAAGCAAGTAAAAGATTGAAATACATGTAGGATCATACAATTCAGATTTGACAAGTCCAGATATTTTAGATGTTGAGATCCAGTTGGTCCAGAAGCCAAACACTGAATCCAACGGTCCTATGTAGGTAACTAGGACTTAAATGGGTCGCAAGTATACCTCCACGTTTCTTAATACATGTCCAGCGTTATTTCTTTCTTAAAAATGTGGAAAAAAGGTGAAAAAAGGTATATTGCCACTTTTCTGCAACTTGGTTGCCAGGTGTTGGAGGGGCTACATTGCATTTCTTACTAAAATAATTGCACCAGGTTCTTTTCACAGCATTTTGGCCCCCTGTGCTCTCCAAGGTCAGGGCCCTTTGAGCAAGTCTTTTACCCCTCTTTAAAATCAACCAACTAGTTAGTGCTCCTTTAGTTGTCCTGCTAAGAATGTCTTTTTTGTGACTAGAAAAATGTCCAAACCACCAAATTAGTCTTTCAACAAATAATATAAGAAACCATCTTTAAGTCAGCTGCCATGAGCAGCAACATATATTGGGTTTCAGAGATTATGAAAGAGTTGATCAAAGTCGACCCAGAAGCCCAAAAAAGCAGCGAAATAGCCCTTTACCACTCTGCAAAATTGGAAGCCAGCTTCAGTGTTGTATAATTTAAAGATCTGTGAAATATAGAGATAATATAAACTTAAAAATATGTACAGTAGTAAGTAAATTATTTTTACTCAATGTTCCAGAGTTTTTTCTTAAAAAAAAAAAAAAAAGATGACAAAATTAGACTTGTTGCCCAGTGGGAACCTTGTGTATATTAACAGTAATAAAGCAACCAAAATACTTTTAAAGTTTTCGGTAAAAGACGAATGAGCTCTGTTGAGCTTTGCCTTCTCGTTGCTCTCGTAGCGTAGACTCATGGGTACGCTGGCCCCGCCCCACGGTCTACGGTAAAAATCAGTATTTGGGCCGACTGTAACAACTAACTCAGGAATAAATGCTGTCAAAACGCGGAGCGGACTCGGCACAGACAGCAGTTCACCTGTGTACAGCCAAAAGTAACTGCTTCTTAGTCACAGACTTGCACATTTTGTTTTTGTATCATTTTTTCATTGTTCGCAGGAGCAGAAACAGCAGCTTTTTACTTCCAGGTACTCTCAATCTAAAGGATATAGTCACACAAACAGCTTGTCGGTACATTAACTTGAGGGTCTCCCTGTATATGAAGAATGCTTTTGGTGTTTTTTTTTTTGTTTTTTTTTCTGATTGGGAGGGTGCCAATTAGCCCCAGTTTTGTCTTCACCTCTTCCGGCTGAAGCTGTGTGTTGACTGGAAGCTCTCTGCGCTGTCTCTAGTTCTGTTTCATGTTTATTTCCTAGTTGCCTTGAGAAACTTCTTGAATGATGGGTGGTGACGGACTGGGGAGGTCCGCAATCCTCAATACTGTACCGACGTTTCAAGATGGCATCTCATTATGTATTATTAATTACCGTAACCTTTATTTTTGCACAGCATACCGATTTGTGCTTTGATACTGTCACTCTAAAGAACAGCTTATTGTATACAGTTAAAGAAAAATGTCATTTTTGCATTCCTGTGCATTTTGTCCCAAAGGTTTTGTTTACTTTTTGTTTTTCTTGACTTGTGCCATATGTTTAGAGAACGAGAAAGATCATCACCGACGTCCTTACTTTGTTTTTTAAAAGGCCTTGATATTCGAGGAGTGTTTGTGGGTCTCAATCTGTACCAGTTGGTCTTTGAAGGCAACATAGTGCAGTAATGCTTGCATCGATCTGTCCTCTGCCTCTTCAGCAGCATCTAGCCTCATCCCTCAAACGCTTCAGTGTCTTTTTGCTCACTTTTTCCAGATCAGTTCTCAGCCTCTGGATGCCCCCAGATGTTCAGTGCTGTGCAATTTCAATATTCAGCCAGGAGAGGGGGCTGTCGTTCTAATTTTCTTCCCCCACCTCAGTAAAAGAAAAGCATTCATGATTTTTTTAAATGGTTTTTAAAGCTCATATCAATTTGAAAGTATGCACATTGCTGTTAATAAAAGGTTAAGCAACCGCTTCCTGTCTCTTTTTTACATGGATATTACAAGGGAAATTAAAACCAATGGAATCATTGCACTGATGTATTTCAATAGTTTATTTTTATTTGTTTTATTGATTATAACAAACTAGAGCTGGATGATCAATCAGTAATATATGTATTGTGATACACACGCAATCAATATTAGATCTCACTTGATCTCGCTGGGAGATGTAGGCTGAGGAAAAACTTTAGCAGTTGTTGGCTAAGCTAGGTCGTGAGAGGAAGTGGGTGAGCATCAACTCACTCTCGCTCTTTGCTAGTCAACTGGTTGTTGCCTAGTAACAACCAGTTGCTAGTAACAACCAGTTGACTAGCTTGCGTAGCTGCAGTTTCATAGTTCCAAATAACTGCTTAAGCGGCATGGCGTGACAGTTGGATAAAACGGGAAAGGTTAAGTCACCAGTTTAACAGTATTTCAAATATTTACCGAAACAAAAAATAAATATTTAACAGGCAATCATGAAATATAGACTGAAACGCTTATATCCCTAGCTTAAAATTTATGGAAACTAGTAACATTTGAATATTTTATCAGACCAATAGGCATTTTATTACCTATTGTCAAAGGTATTACGATTTGCTTTTGGACACGCATGGCGTTTAAATAGTGAAGCATTTTAAAAAGGTAAGATATTAATGTTGGATGAAAAGTGTTGGTTTGCAATTGCCACTGAAATTTACCTCAATTTAACAATAGCAGGCTAAAGTAAAAACTGCAGGTTGTAAAACGTTTAAGCGTTTTATTCCAACTCATTGTTTTTTGCAACTTTAGAACCCTCAGATAAAAATAAAGCGGTTAGAGATTTTTAGTTATTTCATTACTTTGCTTTATAAACTTGATATTTTCTGAGTGCTGTATTCAAGAATTGTAATTCTGAAGTTTAGTGGAAGGATAAACTCATTTTGCAAATGCATAACTATCCAACGTTTTTGTGTTTATACATGGTTTAACTTTTTTGCCCGAAAATCCCTTTTCCCAGAGAGACAAAAAAATATTTTTTTCAAACCCGAGTCCTAGAGTTCAGAGCTGCAGAAGTCCAGTGTGAACCTCGCACTGAATTTTTAATTCGTTTCCAGGCGGGATCTGGCTCCCACTCATTTTAGGGACATTGTTTAGTAATAGTGTAATATTTGGATGCAGTTATTTGACACAAAATACATGTGCAGTGTTTATACATAAAGATCAGTGGAACGTGTCCTTTTTTCTGAACTGAGACCAGGAAGTTTGGGAGAAACTTCAGGAGAATCTCTCTAATAAAGTGATCCTAAAATAACAAAGCAGAAATCCTCCAAAATGTATGAAGAGGTAAACTACAGACAAAATTGATTACTTGAGAGCTACTTTTGTTTCATGTGCTGCATTTAATGTTTAAGCTTCTTGTTTTATAATGTATTTGGTAACTACATTATAAACCAAAATATGATTTGACCTGCGCCTTGAGCAGATCAAATGACAGTCTTCTAAGACAGGGAAAGATACAGCTAAGAACCAATTACTCATGCTTACAGCAGCAAGACAAAGATGCAAAACAGACCGTGACAGCAGGGTGAAGCATTTACAGATCTGAAGATTCAATACATTTTCTTATATAGATTATTTAATCTTGTATTTAAACTTTATATCCCAAGAATATATAATTTTGTTTGCTCAGCTGAATTTAGCTGTTGTTTATCCACTAAGATCAATGACTATTTAAGCTAATTTTTTTTTTCTTATGAAGATTTAATCAGATTACAAACGTGTTGTAGGGTAGCCTCAGACCAGTCCAGACATAATAAGGACCCAGGAGATTGTTGCATGGGCATTTAGCAGCGTCCTTGATCAGTTTTGTTAGTAATGTCCTGTATTTTCTAAGTATTGATTGTCTTCACAGTGCTATGTTCTGTAAGTCATTTGAATGGTGAGATCACATTGCTCCTGTATAATCTGTAAACTTACCAAATGACAGTAAACTCACTGAATTTATTTCAGTTTTGAAAATTGTTTTATTTTGTAAACTGGATTTGGGTCTAAAATGCCTGATATAAAATGAATAAATGAATTGTGTATGATAAATCAATGGTGCCAAGGTTTCCCCCAGTGTAATATAAGTCTGGCAGGCCACCAGGCTTTACTTGTGCCCCCAGCAGGCTAAATATTGCTTAATTATTTAAGTCTTTTTAAATCATTTGCACTTTTTAAGATTGTATATTTGGTGTTCAGATACTAATCTTCCAACCTTTCAGTAACACATAATTATCAAGCGATATTTTCAAATTTCCTGTCTATTTGAAACATTTTTTAACTCAAAAACACGACAGGCTGCTGGATGAATGGCTGCTCTAGCATCCAACCACCAGGCTTAGCAAGTTTTCTGAGGGAAACCTTGATAATGTTTTTATTTTTGAAACATTTCAGGCATTGAAATAAGCTTTCTCTTGGGGCCACTTTCTGCTGGGGCAGATCCAGCACTCACTGGAGGAACAATGTAACCCTTCTGACCTGGGACTCTTTGGGATCTCCATGGATGAGCTGGAGAGCGAAACCCTGGAGATGGATATCTGGGTTTCCCTCGTGCAGCTCGATCTCAGATACAGTAAGTGGAAAACCATGAATGCATGCTGCAACATTTGCTAAATTAATGTTAGAACTCTTAATTTTTGACCATTTAACTTTATTTGGTATGATTTTGAAAACTAAAAACAATAAATGTTTTGGTAATTTCAAGATGCGTAATAACTCAGAGACATTTAAAGGCATTTCAGACAACCAACGCTGTTTACCAGAGTTGCTAAAAGCAAAAGGAAGGAAGTGTATGATGGCATGATTGTCTTTAAGCTGGAGTTGTTCAGTCACAGTCATTCCCCCCTCCTCAGTAGTACACAGATACTATAGGAACCAACATGAACACAAAACATTGACATGAAAAGCAGTTGTTGGTTTAAGGCTTCAGGTCTGAGGGGGTTCTGTGTCTCTTTGGGTTAGATTAGCTCAAGTTTCAGTTATTACAGAAATGCATTCAGTGTGTGATAAGGACAACCTCTTCTAATCTCATATTTCCTTCTCGTAAAAAAAAACAACTATAGAAATTGAGCTCATTAGCATACAGTTCCATTAAAAACATGTCATACTGGAGAAAAACTGCATGAATACACACAAAAAAGGAAAAACAAAAATCAGTGCATGGAAAATAAATAGGAAAAAAAACAACAGCACAAAATGTGTTTTTTTGCAAAGCATCTGAATGTCATATCTAACAAAAAAAGAAATTAACTATATGACCTGATAAGTGGCAATGCAATAGATCTAACAACTAAATCTGATCAAATGTAAAAAAAATATACAGAGAACAAACAAAAAGATAAAATAGAAAAACATTACCCAATAGTTCAACTTCTTCAGCCTCAGAAAATACTGTCCTTCATCTACAGAGCACTGGGAGTTGAGAAAACTAAGTGATGCATCTTTAAATAACCTGCATGTTTGTACGTAAAGCATAAAAAAGGTGTAGCTAAAGAGGTGAGGCATCTCTTAACTTTCAGTGTGCAGACCGAAACATAGCAGAAAATGAACAAAACAATCAACCAAACCAAGCTCCCGCTTTATCTCCAAGAAGCACCGAATCATAGAAACACTATGTGGATATTTGTTTTTTTTGTTGGGGGGGGGGTTGTGTGTTATTTTAAATAAAGAAATATATACATAGACTATAATATATACAGTAACTGAGCTGCATCATTATTCTCTTCAGTGGATTGCACTGCTTGAGGTGATGCTACATCATACAGCGCGGACATATTTAATGGCACCCATGGTGAAAATGTGCAGAGCCTTAAAATAAACGTCTTTATTTTTGCAGTAGAATTATTTAACATTGGAAATCTTCAATATTCAGCAGTTTGACTTGACCTATTGAAGATCATTCGAGAAGGTTGGTTGTGTCTCCGTGGAACAACGTCTTAGTTTTGTTCTTTCTATCATTATCCTGCTGAAGGACCTAGTGACAATTTTTTATTTAAAATCTGCTGGTAGTTCTGAAACCTCTGCTGTATTTAACATTGGGCATGAGGGGCAGTTTATAAAAAAAATCCTAAGGTGTTTTATCATGTTCAGATAAGTACTAAATACAGACACAAACATGGAGGAGGTGTAATTTAAACAACTAAATGAAGAATCTAATTCTCCTGAATAAAAACAGACATTCTCCCAAATGTTTGGATTTTATTTATTTATTTGAATAAATTTCCTTTAAGTAACCACTGGATTTCTCGCAACTTTTCATTGTGAGATTATATAACCTGAATAAAATAGTAGTTTATTTTAAGGCTTTTACAAACTTTTCTCAGGACGGGGGATGAATTTGTCCACCTCTGTATTGAAAACAGACCCTGTCAGCTTTGTGCTCTAATTCTTGCTCCACAGACAATCAGCAGTATACAAGGCTTGCAGTAACGAGACAGACAGTCAAAGCTTGGTAGGCGTGTGGTGGAGTTACATCATGGAGCTTGCAAATTGTGTTTCATTTCAACTCAAGGAGCATATCGGACAGCAAGTAAAAAAAAAAAAACACCCTTTCACTTTGAACTGTTTGAGTGTCAGCTGATTATCTTCATGATGTAACTCTGAAAGAAGGAGCTTTGGTGGAGACTTGAAGGCATCCGGGGGTCTGAGCCTGAGAGGGAACACCAGGAGCAGCTTTCTCGCCACCTCACTTCGGAACATGCAGGTTCTCATCACTCCAGAGGACCAACAGGAACATTAACATACAAACAGGCACAAGGAGAAACAGCAAAGCGTTAGAGAAACATGTGATCCGATCAGCAGAACAGCACTGTGTCCGGTCCGGGATTGGGGATCTACCTGGTCGTTGGGTAGCTGTTTTTCTCCGTTGACCCCGAGCAGAATCGCCTCCTCTGTGTTGTCGCTCTTCATCTCCACCACAATCTTATCTTTGCTGGACTTTTCTTTAGTGCTTGGGTTGGACAAGAACAGGCTCAAATAGGTGACTTAAGAATTGTATAACAATTTTAGTCATTTGGAGGTTGTGCGACGGTATCTAATGTGGATGTTGCGCTTTTGTTGCTGAAAAGGATCTATTTTGGATGCCTTGACTAAATATCCTTGGCTAAAGAAAAGATTACTTGTGTTTAAGTTGCAAAGAGAAAAGGAAATCATAATCCAAATGTTGGTGGATAAACAATGTATTAGTCTGCCATTAAAATTGAACTAAGCCAATATAATATTTTATCCAAGGAATTTTTTTTCATGTGACCAGAGTTATAATCTGCATTGTGATTATAACAAGGAGCCCTTCCAGGGGTCAATTTGGTTTGTAGTTTATGCACTGAGACCAAAACAAAAAGGGTGTGATGGAAAATCCACAACACAGCTGCTTGTTTCCTATCTTTCCCTACAAGCTCGCATACAGAAAAGGTCTGAATAAAGGGGATTTTGTGTCTCATCACGTCTTTAAAGTTTGTGTGCTACTTTTGGTATTTTCTTGAATGAATAGTGTGCCACTATTGGGATTAGGTGTGTGGAATTGGTGAAATTGGAGCTTTGTTTGATGGTGGCATCGTGTCTGTAAAAACTTTTAGGACTATCAGATTTTCTTTAGTTAAATGTTTTCACTTAAGTTGTAGAATTTTATTAATGTATTTTAATACAAACTTGGTAAAACACTAATATTTGCAGTAGTGTGGAAAACTAGATTTAAATGTTGTTAGCAAATAAGAATACAGAACTTCTGTCCTGTAATTTAAATTTAACAAAACAGTTTATTTTTCCAGCAGTATTTTCTATACATAAATATATAAATCTATTTCTTCACATTAGACCCAACAGCAAAATTTAACAAAACCTAGAGAATCCCTCTCTCTCCCTTAACAAATACAAAAACAGACAATTTAATTTTCATTAAACTTACAAGTCCTTTTTTCCTGATCGATTGCAGATCTTGCCTTTTTTGTAAAGGAAGTAAAGCACGCTGCCCAAGATGGCCAAAAGCAGGATACAGATAATGATCACTGGAATGACAACCCCATAGCTTCCTGTTGAAGAAGAAGCAGAAATTTAAATCAGAGGAAGTCGATTTGTAAAAGAAATTATGCTCGGAGTTGGAAGAGTCCGATGGCAGGTGAGGGTGTGACAGAAGGCATTCAATAACAATACAGCAGTGCTATAGCACCTTTCAGGTGATCTAAATCTGGCAACTCAGAAAGAAAAAATGTGCGAAAGTTTCAAGTCTGCAGGAGAAGAGGTGTGCTTGAACCAAAGAACAAAAGGGAGAATAAGCATCAAGCATGCAGAGGGACAAGTGGAGGTAATGGACAACAATGTTGTGCTCAATAGGAAAGGGACGTCTGCTGGAAGAGAGTCAGAAAACTGATACGGTGGATAAGCTAAAGGATGCTTTTTGGTTTTTGCAGACGATCTGCAGCAACATGACATACAAACCTTTTTGGGCTTTCTCTTGTGGTTTGGGTGTTTCTGCTTTGGCTGAGAAAAACCAAATGAGCAGAGTTATCAGAGGGTTTGTGTGTTAAATAACTGAATCAGCAGGGCTGATACACCCAGACACACAAACAGGCATTCCAGGCATTCAGCATGAAGAAATCAGACTAATTTACTTAAAGGCTTTTATCTCTCCAAAGCTAAAAAAAAAATCTAGCATGAATCTTGGTCAGTGACCTGAGTCATTTCCCACAGTAGCCCTCTTTAATCTCATTTCACAAGAGGGAAACAAAAATCCAGAACACTTTTCCTCTGAGGGGATGGAAAGTTTCCTGGCAGGGTATATGTTGAAGAAAAAAAAAAAGAGAGACGGCGAAAAAAGCAGCATCCTGTACAGCAGTGTAGAGGCTCACTCTGAGTGTATTCAGAGCATTACTTCTCCAGTTATGTTTATATTTCTGTCCAACAGAGATGCTGTTCTGACAGTTTCTAATATTCTTCTGTTTTGCAGATGCCTGCTTTTCAACCACATTATGATTTTCTCAGGTTATAAATTTCATCTTAGGATAATCGGTGAACAATATAATTAAAAATACATCAGCCTGATGTTACTGGTTGTGATTGTAATTCAACCAAAAATGACAGATTATCAACGTTTATGTATCAAGCTATGTGTCTTTTTATCTGAGTCAAAAAGGGAGAGTTTTCTGTCATGTTACAGTAAAACAAGTAAAACAATGGATTTCTCAGTATTTGATCTGCTTGATTATGAAAAAAAAAAATCTCAATCAGGATTATATCTGATTATATCTTGGGGATTATATCTGAAAGCGTACAGCGTGCTTATATTGTTTTGGTGATTTTTTTTTGAAGTTGAAACTTTCAGCTTGTCAGAATCAATGAAGGTGGACTGATTTCAATTAATTATTAATTGATCAGTAAATCATAAATAAGAAACAAATAATTTATATTAAACATAGTAATTGGTGAAACAGTAATAAATCAGTGATGATTACTGCAACCTTTAGTTTACCTTGATCAGGCTAAAGAGGCGCAAAGCAACTGATCTTACCTTTGGATTTGGGTTTGGCAGCATTGATGGATGTGCTTGTATTGTTGGTTGTGTTGGCTGCTGTAATGGTTGTTGGAGAGATTGTTGTGGTGGTAGTTGCTGGTGTGGTGGTGTGTTTAGCTGAAAGGGGGTAAGGGGCACAGATGGGAACACACTTCACGTTACAACATTAGGGGGAACGGAGGGGTTCACGTCAACAGCCGAGCAGCTTCACGACGTTGCCTCGTTTGCAAAGAGAACACGCGGTGAATTGCTCCAAGTTACGGGCAACACTTTACAACACGTCACAGAGACTTTCAGACGAAGAATAAAAAACATACCTTGACACAGACAAGAAGGGGAAAGACAGATGGGGGAGGAAGGGGCATCCAGACACAACAACTGAGTGGACAACAGGAATGAAGCAGGTACTCACTGAATTTGATGACGTACGTAACCGAGTCTTTGCCGAACTCGTTTGAGGCGTTGCAGAAAACGTTTGTGTTCGAAGTGATATTGACTTGAACTTTGGCTACGCTCTTAGCACCCACATTGGTCATGTGATTTGAGGAGCTGATGATCTGCCACAGACACACATTTTAAGACAGAACAGTGTGGTTACAAAGGAAAAGGGTCAGATTTGGGTCAAAGGTTGTTTTGAAAAAGCATGAAAAGTTGGTATTTGTCCCACCAATATCAAGTGAGGGCAGCTATTACTTTTGTTGGCATTTTGAGTAACCGTGGCATCATAATTACTGAAAACCTAGCCAAATTCAACTCAAAGCAAATTCTGTTTTGTGGCAGTCTCAAAGTAGACATAGAATTTTGTGTCAGGTTTGTGCACCGCCTTAACCCTACCTGGGCTATTAGTCCCTTAAATAAAATAAGCATTTTAGCTTTTATTTCTCTCAAGTTAGAGCAAGGCAGTGCATTAACATTAGCACAAAAATTAGTGCACTAACCCCCCACCCCACCCCACTGCCTTAAGCAGTGCACTAATATTAGCCCTTTCCATAAAATAAGTATTTCTTTCTCACAGGTTAGAGCACTGCCTTTGCAAGGCGGTGCATTTACATCAGCTTTTTCTAAAATAAGCATTTTAGATATTTTTTTCTCTCAGGTTAAGGCAGTGCAATAAGCTTTTTAACTTTTTTTTATTATTATTAGCCATATTTAGTATGCTGAATAGAGGAAGTCAATGTAAGACAAGACGCTAGTTATACCTAACATAACACTGGCAGCATTTAGGCTAACATTAGCATTTGACTAATTTTAGCTTTTACACTAGTTTTAACATACTGAATATACTATATCCATGTTAGTCAATATTCTTGTGATTCTCCACATGCTATTAATATTATTTTAGCATAGCTTAGGATTTTTAGCATGAGAACGCTGGGTTCCAACGGACGGGCACACTTTGGCAGGCCCCGTTTAAATTTCTTCAGAACTTTTCTAGTTTCTGGTTAATCTTTTAATCATAACAACAATCGATAGAGTACTCGATTACTATAATGTTCTTTTACAACAGCCCTAAATAAAAGTTTACAAACCTGTGACATCATCACAGGAAAGTTTCTGAAAGGCATCTTAGTGTATAAACTCCTGATTCAGAGAACTTTAAATAGTAGGAGCTGATTGTATTTTTTTGTGAATTTGAAACACATTTTAGGAATATTGGTATACCCTGATAATGGTTTTCAGTCCATGCCCTACTGGGAACCTCCTGCTACCATTAAATTTTGATGACAGCCTTCTGAAAAGGCATCTTCCTGCATAATAACTTGACGAGTATCATGTAGAAGAGTTAACAAATACCAGAACCAGTGATTTCCCTTTAAAGACTCAGGAAATAATCCATGCCATTACATTCACCTGACCAATTTGGATTTATGAGACATAGATAGTTTGATTTTTGTCATAACTGACCTCGTCACATATTCATGAGTTAGGTCTGATAACTGAATCGTTTTTGCGTAAGTTAGCCTTAAAGCTAAAACTGAAAGACATTCCTCAGTAGTACCTTCCCATTAGTGGTGCCCCAGGTTATATTGGGAGTAGGGTAGCTTCTGACGTGGCAGGTAAGTTCAAGTTCCCTCTCATTGGTCTCTGCCTCACTGAGATGTTTTTCTATAATCTCTGGTGGGCCTGCGGAAAGAAAGACATGAAGCAAACACATTTGATAATTCATCCTTAGAAAATAGTTCCAAATAAGCTGTTTTGTTGTCCAACTCACCCTGAACAGTAACCTGTATTGAAGCATTGGCTTGCATTCCCTGAATCTCCGGTACTGTCACTACACAATCATATGTTCCTGCGGTGTCATACGTTACAGCCTTTAGGCTTAAATGGTGACCCTTTTCAACTTCTTTTCCATTCTACAGAAAAAAACACATCAAACTTACTTGCTTCCATTAACATAGAAAGCAAACCATACATTTAGTGGTTCTTAATGCATCAGAACTCTGCTTTTTCTAAGTAAAAATCAGTCAGTCAGTAAGCTTGTGGTGGTGCGACATTATCTCATACATACAATTGTTTTGGTACTGTGTGTGAAACTACATTGCACTGTTACCTTAAACCATGTTGTCTTGGTCCTGAGAGATGATAAAGCATTGCAGGTCGCCAAAAACTCATTCTTCCAATGCACCAAAACAGGGCCGGTGGGTTCAATGACCACCTCGTCCAGATCTATGCAACAGATAAAGTACTTAGTACTGAATAAATCACATTTGTTGTTCTCATTAATGCAGATAAAATTAAAAGTCCTTACAGTTGACAAACACCGAGGTGTTTGTTAATAATTTCACAGAATTTTCAAAGTCCTCTACGACGCAAACGTAAACACGACTATTGTGACGAGTAACGTTCTCCATCTTCAATCTTGGACCCTTCAAAACCAAATAACACAATGTAATCACATACAAGTTGTTTTTCACGTTTTAAGAACAAAGCTAGTTAGAAAGTGGACAGAAATTAAAATAAATGAAATTTCCTCAGGTGTACCATTTTTAGCACGTTTTTTCCTTCCCCTCAACTTTCCACTAATACTCTTAGATGCAGCCCCTAGCGAAACCCCAGCTTGTTTAGCAATAAACCTTTGTAACATCCTCTCATTTCAGAGGGTGTCAGTGAAAGACTGATGGACAGCTGTAAGATCAGCTACTGTGTAGGCCATAACATTTCTTTATTTAAGCAAAAAACATTTACATTTAAGAATATAATATAACATAATCAAATGAAATACCCATATTAGACTTGAATTACTGAAATGAATGAACTTTTGATAACTGGTTAATGTAGTATGTAGAGGTAGCACAAGAGTTATGGTGACAATAAAATTTCTTACTTCATTATTGTCAATCATGAAAAATTGGGATTCACTATTTCCATCACTGGCGCAGAGGAACTCCACCGTGTCACCCTCCTTGATTTTCCCCTTTGGGGATTCAACCCACAGATTTACTGTCGTGGGAGGATCTAAAACAAAGAAGGCAAGGTCAGACTTTAATTGGGAATTTTTAGCAATCAAAGATTAAAAAATGTTACGCCATGGGGGAAAAAATTATACTGCTTCTCATAACATAAGTCTCAAAGTTATTAAGTGAATCTATTATTACTACAGGAAACTAATTGACATTTTTATAACATTTTAGTACTGTGGATTCTTTTCTACTCAGATTACATCATTCATGGACAAAACTAAATCACAGGTACCTCAAGAACATCTTGTAACTGAAATATGTTTCCATGATATGTAACTACTGTTTTGCTAGAGGATCTCTAAAACAGATTAGTGCTGCGCATCGCTTGAAATTCACCCAAAATGTCCAGAAAACTCTCATTTTTGAAGTCTGGGTTACTCACAGAAGACAGTGATATTAATGCTGTTGGTTTCAAGCATTTTCTCAGCTCCAGGAACAAGGAATGTGACCTCGCAGTAGAAAACTGCATCTTTGTCCTTCTTCTCTACCTTCATGTTCAGGTCACTGTTGACCGAATACAAACCACTTGACTTAGAGGTGACTCTGTGATCCACTTTCACAACTGGAAGACAAAAAAAAACATTTGCAAACGCAGGAGATGTAAAAAGGTAGAGCTGATTCACAGTCAAAGAAAAATAAATTCATTAAAAAGGAAAATACAGTTTGACATTCACCAGTTTCAGCCCCCATTTCATGTGTACGCCGGTTTTATAAATGAGACCTGGCTCTGTCTCAGCTGTCCTCTGGGAATAACGACGGGTTCTTCGGCAAATGTGAGACGGATGTTTTTGTGCTTTTTACAGAAGTAGTGGTTCAGGGCATTTCTGTTTATTTTTTTGCTGAATCACTGATCTAAGTGAGCCAAGTAGGTTTGTTGTGCTGTGGATGTTGTTTGGGGTTCTGATGTGATCGTCTAGATGAGTTGTTGAGGCATTCTTGAAGGAAATGTGGCAGGCAGGCCATTCCTGTAAAGGTTCACCACTGTTTCGTGGTTTCTCCATTTGTGGATTATAGCTTTCTCTGTGGTTTTCACTGGAGTCCCAAAGTCTCTGTATTGGCTTTGAAACTATTTCCAGTCTGAGAGATCGATGACTTTGATCCTCATCTCTTGAATTTGTTCAACTCGTGGCACGATTTATTACTTTTTGAGGTGTTTTACCTTTTGATGGACAGGATCTGTATAAATTACTTCTTTGTAAAAAGGCCGAGGTGTAGTTCACTAACTTGCATAATTTTGTGCATCTTTACATAGCTAAACGTCTTGAAACTGAAATCTTGGATAATAACGCTGTGTTTTTACCACATGATCAGAAATGAAAACTGTACAACTAAATACAGACTTTGATGGAAGTGTGTCTCACCGTCTGGAATGTTGTGCAGTGGCATTTTGTCTCTGTACCAGGTGATCTTTGGTTTGGGGTATCCATTTTCCACCTCGCAAGAGGCAATCTATGTAATGTAGGAGTCCAAACATGAGGGTATTGTCATGGTAGTTTATTATTTTCAAATCGTTCATCTTTGTGATCAAACACCTGGTTACCTTTGCCATTTCATCGCTGACTGATATTCCTTGTTCCACACCCTGAATTGTGGGATCCTCTGGTGTTTCTGAAAAGAAAAAAATGACAATATAAAGAGAAGGGAGACATGCGATAACTGACTGCTTAAATCTCTAGCTGTTTTTAATCCCTTATGCAGTAAATCTTACTAAACACTTTCAGCTTTGTGGTTCCCTCTCCGGTCCCTTCGCCAATGATCTTGACGTAGCAGTTGAACGCCACCTCATCGTCGCTCAGCTGCACATCCCTGATCGTCAGCACCACCTCTCCAACGGTTCCGGTGGTATCCACCGTGATCCGCTCAGAGTAAGGAGTGTTTTTCTCCACGGTGCTTTGAAGGCTGTCCTGGCTGTAGATTTGTTTAATTTCTTTTGAATTCTTTACCTGGAGGTTTCACACACATCAGAATGCATGTTAGGACAGCTGGTTTTGCTCTCTGGGTGTCTAGAGTAAAAGGTTTGATGACACTCACATAGTACCACTTTATGGTCATGCCGCCGCTGCCGCCAAAGTCCTGCGATTTGAACATGCAGGTGATCCGAGCTGTGTCTCCCAAAACAGCTTCCACTTTGTCCTCCATGTTCACCTCCACCGTGGCCCTAGCTGGAGGAGGGAGATGAAGATGTTTTTATGTCTGCTTTCCAAAACTTGGTTTACATTGAACCAAGATTTGGATTCCAAAACAACAAAAGGTAAAGACGTTAAAGTTTCTCTTTTAAATGATCACGACTGCAGTTTTTATAGAAGTCCACCACAAGTCAACATTGGTCAAACTGATACTTAAAAATCTGAAGCAACGTAAACGGGATCCAGTTTAGGTGTTTTGATGTGATTTATTTGACGTTCAAAATCATCCCGGTCAGGCTGATACGTGTTTGATTGTTTTCATCGTATGTTCATTTTCTTCAGAAAATATTTTTAATGAGCCACTGTGACAGCAATTCTCAGAATGTATGTATTCAACAATAAGAAACAAAACATCTTGAGCTGCAGTACTTTGCAAAATTCCTTTTACACTGAAAAGTCTAGATATTTTATTATGTTTTTATATTAGAGGCCAACTCAAAGTAGTGCAAAAGTATGAGTTTGAATAGAGAAAGATGAGCAGTGGTGGGAAGTAACGAAGTACAAGTACTTTGTTACTGTACTTAAGTAGAGTTTTCGTGTATCTGTACTTTACTTAAGTAGATTTAATAATGGGGACTTTCTACTTTTACTCCACTACATTTTACAGTAAGTATCTGTACTTTCTACTTCACTACATTTCTACAAAACTGTCGCGTTACTCGTTACATCCAAGTCGCGTTGCTCTTTTTTTCTGTTAAAATGTGAAGTTCAGGGACTTAAGGTGGCGCCTTAAAATCCGAGCAATAACGTGACTTAGTGTCTGTTGTCACCCATCGCCTCCACCTTTACTCGCACGCGAAGCTCCAGACATGCGCAGTGGTTTCCTCTGAGCGAGTCTAATCATCAGTAATATAATAGCGCTGCATAAATCATAAGATATGGCGACATGTAAAATCAGCAGCGCTTCGCTTTCACAGATGGTGGGGACTTCATCCAACTTTTAGCGTCACTTGGAAGGAAAGCTTAAAGAAAGGTAAGATCTGTGGACGTGATGCTAGCAAAGCTAGCTGTACTGACGTAGACACACATGTTGCATCTGCGATGAAAAAAAGTTGTCACTCATGCGCTGAATTATTGTGTGGAGGTTTTGACTGAGGTGTCGCACATATGGGACAACGCTGGTACATTCAGGAACGATCCGATTCTTCTGGACAGATCTTTACTGATTGCATTTATTTAAGCTCTACGTATTTAATAACTAGTTTTTTATGGGAAAGTGGATCTTTCAGATCAATTTGAGAAGCAATTTTGATAAGTAAAAGTTAATTTTTTTATGTCACGTAGCGCGGGGTGCTGGTCTTGACTTGGTCTTGGGTTGGTGACTTTGACTACAACTCTGCTACTGGCTCCTTGGTTGCCTGTCCTCTCCCACCCACCTTCTTTCCATCCCCTTTCTGTTGGATTTCTTTAAAAAATAAAAGCTACTAGTAGCAAAAAAAAGTGAAGTTCATGTTATGTTAGGACAGGAGACAAGATGTTTCCGTCCCTGAAATTATGATGCATAGAATCACATATCTAAGTCTAAACCATGTTACAGAGAGTAAACATAATAAAAATATGCTTTATCTGTGGCATTGTTCATTAAAATGGCACATTTCTAATGTATTAAGAGCAACTGGCAGCTCAGAGTTCCCATGCACCACATACCGGTGAAACACCGTTACTGCACCCATCGTCTTTAACCCCTGTTAACAAGTAAATTATTATTATTATTATTATTATTATTATTATTATTATTATTATCCCATAGACATTTAAATGCTCCTTTTTCACTTTTTTTTCACACACCAGTGGGCATCACAAGAGGTTTGTTTGACTGATAGACCGGCCCAGGTCATGTTGTGGTTCCACTGACATTTGCTCTATGCCTGTTAGGAGATGGAACCCAAATAACAAATAAAAATGGGTGGGCGGTAAGTGGAGGGGCCAATGGTTCCCTGGCCCCTCCTGTTAAGCTGCACAAATCACTGCCAGTTCAGACTTGCGGGAATAATGCATCTAGTGCCCACAGATTAAGTTTTTTTTTCACAGCGCATGCTCACTGTGTGCTATTTTTACCCTTAGCAACAGTTGCCATGCTGCTTACAATGACGTCATCAGCATGACTTCAAATGATGTCTGTGTCATGAGGCCCTTCTGAGGATGACTTTATGATGTCATAGAGTCCATGACATCACCAACTGATCAGTTAATTCTCTGATCAGTTACCACAAATCGGTTAACAAGTCAGTCAACTCGAGATTCATTTGGACGTTTTAGCTCAGCACAATAAAGATGAACGACGAAAGCCCAGAGAGAGAAATGGATGTGAAACCTAAGGTTTCTTTTTGGACGAAAGTGAAAAAGACATTGTCCAGCAAAGTTCATCCTGGTCAAAGAAGCCCAGATTACAAAAAGAGAAACTTTCTCAGTGGACTTCTGTGGGAAGTGATAGAAAAGGCTGCAGATGGACCAACTCTGCATCTTGTCCGACAAGTCTTTGAGGAACAACATAGCAAAATTTTGAAATTGCTTTTGAGAAAAACTGGAGATATAAATGTGAACGTACTCTCGGAGATTTCAGAAGAACTTGGTGAAAGGATTTTCCAGAGTCTTGCGAGAGATGCATTCCACTTTGCCAGTGGACTGCATTTAATCGCACTACTGGATTACCCAGAAGGACACCAAGTCATCGTGGAAAATTCAAAAAGCATCTGGAGAATCCTGTTCCTAAAGAGAAAATGTTCACGTCTACCAAAAGAAAGATCCGAAAGACTTTTTTTCCAACTGAAGACTTGTACGCAGATGAAAACTGCCTGAGTGAAGATTATACTCAGGCAACCATGGACCCTGAACAATTTTTGAGGGACGCAAACAGGATGGGATTCAGACATGGAACAGAAGATGAAAGGAGAGTTATGGTTCAAAATATTCTATGGAGATTGATTTATAAGTCCAGTTACAGATCTAGCTATGGGCATTACAAAAGGAAGCACACCGAACCGGTCCAGAGAAAGCTTGCTCCAAAAATATGGAAAGAAGTCAAGGACATAGATTTTGTCATTTATGACAAAATGGAAAAAAAAGCCTGCCGAGACATCCTGCAACTTCTGTGGGGCAATGAAGACGCAGTTAGAGAACTGCTCTTCAAAATGATTAAAAGCAACAACCCAATAGTGATTCACAAGGTTGTGGAATGCTTTAAAAGAACCCTTGCACGACCGAGAAAAATCAATCTCAAAGACACCTTTCTCCAAAAGGCATGGGACCTCATCAAAATGGCTGCGGGTTGTGGAGACAATCCAGATGAAGAAGAGAGGCAAGAGCCCACCAAGAATGGATCAAATGTTGTGTTTAGTCCACACTTAGCTGGGCCTCTAAATTTGGTCAACTCAGAGGTTGGTACTGACTTGGAGGAGTCAGGGCCGAACTCAGAGTCAGGGCCCGCCTCAGAGTCAGATCCCGTCACCGAGTCAGGACAGACGTCTGAGACGGGACCCGTCTCAGAGTCAGGACCCATCCCCGAGTCAGGACCCGTCCCCATCTCCGAGTTACGATCTGTCTCAGAGTCTGGACCCGCCTCAGCGTCTGGACCCACCTCAGCGTCAGGACCTGCCTCAGAGTCAGGACCCGCCCCAGAGTCAGGACCCGCCCCAGAGTCTGGACCCGCCTCAGCGTCTGGACCCGCCTCAGAGTCGTGGCCTGTCACCGAGTCAGGACAGAACTCTGAGACGGGACCGACCTCTGAGACAGGACCGACCTCTGAGACGGGACCGACCTCTGAGACAGGACCTGCCTCTGAGATGGGACCTGCCTCTGAGATGGGACCCGTCTCCGAGTCAGGACCCGTCCCTGGACCCGTCTCCGAGTCAGGATCCGCCTCAGAGTCAGGACCCGCCTCAGCGTCAGGACAGACCTCTGAGACGGGACCTGCCTCTGAGACGGGACCTGCCTCTGAGACGGGACCGACCTCTGAGACGGGACCGACCTCTGAGACGGGACCTGCCTCTGAGACGGGACCTGCCTCTGAGACGGGACCTGCCTCAGAGTCGGGACCCGTCCCCAAGTCAGGACCCGCTTCAGAGACGGGACCTGCCTCAGAGTCGGGACCTGCCACAGAGTTATGACCTGTCTCTGAGTCAGGACCTGTCTCCGACTCACGACAGACCTCTGAGTCCTCATGCCTAATCTCACCAACCTAGTGACACCTTGTCAGAAGTATCAAAACTGTTCCTCAGAAGAACTTCGCATCTTACCAGAGCGGATGATTATGGCCTTAAAGATTGCTTACAAGTTTTCAACCTGAGAATACCGGAAACCATTAGTCATCTGTTGTTACAGTGAGAGAAAGACGGGTAGATTAACCCGAAGAATCAGAATTGGAGGCCGAGGGAACGATGGCCCACTGGGAGGCTAGAAGGGGTTCGAAGAAGAAGGAGAGAAGGTGGGGGGCTGACGTATCGTTAGAGAGGAGGGGGAAGCGAAGGATTGAACGAAGGAGAGACATTGTGGGGGGCTAGTGTACGATGAGAGGTACACTAGCCCCCCCTCAATGTAGAGGTAGATGTGAGTGGTCAAAGAGGGTGGTGCCGGTCTAGCGTACCGTTGAGTGCTGGGGGGGCGGATGGACGGCGAATTGCAAGAAGGGGGAGGAGGTTTGGCTGCAGAAGGAGGGGGCGAAAGAGAGACATTGGGGGGCTAGTGTACCATGAGAGGTGCACTAGCCCCCCTTCAATGTAGAGGTAGATGTGAGGGGTCAAAGAGGGTGGGGCCGGTCAAGCGAACCGTTGAGTGCTGGGTGGGGGGGCGGCCGGACAGCAAATTGCAAGAAGGGGGAGGAGGTCTGGCTGTAGAAGGAGGGGGCGAAGGAGAGAATTAATCCCCCCGATCAACCTATAAATCCTATTTTATTTATATAATTAGGGCTATTGTAAACAAATATTTTAGTAATCGCGTAATCTATCGATTATTCTTACGATTAATCGAGTAATCATATAAAAAAAATTGACAAAATAAAGTTTTGGTTAATCTGGCATAACAGCAGTGTTACTATCGGATATCAATATCAGTCCAATTTTTCATTTTTGAGCTTCCCTAGCAGTTACTTGTTTAGAAAACTAACCTGTAATAATAACAACTCGTTTTCTAAGTTAATATGAGAAAAAGTCATACAAAAATCAAAAATTAATTTCAATTTAATAAAAAGAGGCAGGCTCACAAATACGCTTATTAAAAATATCTATGATTCAGCTTTTAGTTTATGTAGTCAGTCAGTAGATGAACTATCACGTTGCCCCATACATGTCAAGCTTTGAGTTTGAGAATATGGGAAATGTCACCTGAAGTGGTGGTGGGCCATAATTTAACAGTTTGTTCATGTTAAATTATTGGGGAAAAAACTGTTAAATTATGGAAAAATTCTGCTGAAATTCCATAAAAAACAAGAAAGTGTACTGGCAGAAATTACCAGGATATTTCCCTATTTTTTCATGGAAAACTTTGAAATAAAATACTGTTAAATTACGGGAAACTTCTGATGGAAATTCTGTAAAAAACACTGAAAATATCATGGCAGAGAATTAACAGGACATTTTCTGTATTTATTTTTTTTTTTCAGAATTTCCATCAAAATATTTTCCTTATTTTAACAGTTTTTTTTATGTCAAATTTACCAATATTTTGTTAACCCAAAACTGAAATTCTCTCTTTTTACTCTGTTTTTTGTGATGCATTCACAAACTTTTTAAAAAACCTTGGACATTTCCAAATACCATTGAAGTCTGTATTCTATACCATGTGTTAATTATAGTGTAAAATATATTACAGTTAATGTATTTAATATATTATTAACATAATTTTGAAACAAAATTAAATTCTAAGTCCACAGGAAATGTAGTTGTAGAACACAAAACACTTAGTTTGAAAGTATCTCATGCAAAGTGATGTAAAAATGAAACCATTCTACAATCAATTTGCAGACTTTATTTTGCAATTTAAGACCATAAATTGACATGTCATCTAGTCTTTATAACTAACATTTACTATTATATATTAAGAGCTAAACATATTCTTGAGCTTGCTAATGTTTATCTTCTGTACATCACAACTAATTTATTGCATTTTACTATACAAATTTTCAATGTATAAATTAAATGTAAAGCAATCTCGACTCTAGTCTTTGAAGTCAAATAAACAGTTTTGTTAAGTTATTACTATAAGATGGAACATAAAAAAATTGCTTTTGAACATTAAAATCATAGTTGTAAACAGGATCAACATACTTCAAAATAAATGCCGAAAGTCAACCATTATTTTTATGAAATACAGGTATAAATATTTTGTTAAAAATCAAATGCTACATAAACCTAGCCGGTAACACTTTACTGAAGGCGGGTGAATAAGACTGACATGACACCGTCATAAACATCTGTCATGGACATGAATAAGTCTTCATAAATATTTATGACTGTTGTCATAAAGCGTCATTCAGTAAATCATGACACTTTTAATACAAAGTTGACATTATTGAAAATGTCTTTGTTTTGACAACTTGACATTAATCTAGACAAAATGATTAATGATTGATTAATAGTATTCAGCAGGTTGTTTTCCAATGTATTAAAATTAAATACGATCGGTACACTTAATGATATTAGCAATTAGGTAATCCATTCAGCAAGCACTTTTACTTTTAATATTTAAGTATTTTTAAAAGCCAGTACTTTTTTACTTTTACTTAAGTACAAATGCTAATGTGGTAGTTTTACTTTTACTTGAGTACATTTTTGTCTGTGTATTTGTACTTTTACTTAAGTACATTTTTTGAGTACTTTCTCCACCACTGAAGATGAGGCATGTGCTGCATTCGACTCTCTTTCATAAATACTTTGGAAAACAATCTTTTGATGTATTTGCAGTTGAATGTATTTTCAGGTGTGGTTTTTAAAAATTCTACTTTGCAAAACTAAAAAATCAAGCTCACTCAGATTGCATTTAGAGTATTTGCCTGTATCTATTGCTACAGATTCTCACATAAATTCAGGTCTGGGCTTTGACTGGTCCAATCTAACACATAAGTTCTTTGATCTAAAGCATTCTGTTTCTCGTGTTTATTTTTGACTTGCTGCAAACTTCTACCCCAAACTTTTACAGCTTTTAATGACTTTTCTTCCAGGAATGCCCTGCATTCAGCTCTCCCCCACTCATCTCATAAACTCCCTGAACCCCGCTGATCAAAAGTCTCCTAACATCATTACATGATGCCACCTCCGTGCTTCACAGTGGGGTTGTTGTGTTCAGGGTGGATGCACAGGGCTAGCTCTCTGCCAAACGCAATGTTTTAACATGAAAGCCACAAAGTTCAGTTTTGCTAAATCCCAATAAAAATAAATCTGCTTTGTTGTAATGTCACCAAATGTGAAAAGGTTCTAGTTGTTTGAATTATTTGCAATACATAGGATAAAGTTTACATAATAATGAGACTATTTAAAACAGCTTTTTACTTCAGATATGTGAGGGTGTTGAACAAATTGTTCAGTTCTGTGAACAAAAGTGTTAAGACTGGCCAGGATTATCATCATCATCATCATCATCTTTATTTAATATTTTTTGTACAAACTCAAGTAAGAAATGTAAATCAGTAAAAAGGAGGAACGTCCTGATGGGCAAAAGAAGAAGAGAGGGATGCTATGATAGGAATGAGAAGCCCACCCATGTGCACATAAATGCACCGCATTCCAACATGGCACCCTCACACAGGAAGAAAGGCCTGATTTACAGGCTGCATAGTAGCACCACTGTTCCTTCATGATCTGTCTGTGAGGAACCAAGGTTTCCCCCCCCATTAGTTTCCCCTGAATTGACCGTCCTTTTAGTCTGTGGGGACCCTCAGTTACACTTGGAGCCACATTGTTTGAGTTGATGCAAAGGAGTTCAGGGCAGAGAAGAAGCCCAGTGACCTTAAGAGGTTTGTTGCTATAAATTGTTGCTGCAAGTTGAACAGAGCTCTGTGGGAAAACGCCACTTCACAGCCAGAACTTGGTTGTAAGCTTTTGCTGCCTTTCTGGCTGACGTTTGTTAACCATGTGCTAACCATGTGCTATTTTAGTTAGTTAAAATTAATTATTTCTTTAAATGTAGAGAACAATCCATTTCAAATGCTTTTAAAGGTAAAAAGAAAACAGAAGCCACATATTCCTCACTGAAAGAAAATGCGTGTATGTTGATCTTTAAAGATTTTTTCCATAATATTGTATGTTTTTTTTTTGTAAATGCGTGAAAATATAAAGCACATTTATTTTGCATGTGAGCCAATCCTCTAATTTCTGCTACAAAAACAAGCCAGCATGGATTCCTGCCTCTTTCTGCATTAGCCCACCTGTCTCTCACTCAGCTGCATGTCGCTGTTTACTCCTGGCTAATGGAGCCGTATAGATGCTTTCCTGGTAAGAAAATCCAATTAGTTTCTACGACATAGACATTTCCTGGCCATTAACGATGGAAGAGCAGCGCTCTTGACCAATTTGCCAGACCCCAAACCCCCCCACCACCTAGGAGGAACTGCAGCACCTACAAGAAAAATCCTGATCTTTAAAAACTCTGACAGCGACGTCACATTTCATTTTGAAATTTGTCCAGCGTTCATGTCTGAGCTACCGCAGCTATTAGCACACATTGATTAATAGTCTTAATCAGTGCGACAGAGAAAGAGCTGAGCGTCCTCTTTTTTATCAGCAGCCTCCTCCGTTAACAACAAACGTAATTATTTACTTTGACTGGACTCTTATTGAATGTGGAGGCAAAACTACTCTATTTTCATCATATGTCTGCCGTATTTCTCTCATGATCAATAGTTGGAAATCGACCTGTTAAAAAATAGAAGTCCAACCTTTTATCCGACCAGTGGATGCACAATGAGTGCAACAACACTTTTCTGTGTGGTAGTTGGTACTGGATGAAGTGAAAGATGGCTGTTTTCTGAGCCAGAGGTGATTTTAAAAACGTATGTCGAGATGCATCGTTCAGGTTGCAAGAACGCGAGAGAGAGAGCATCACTTTCAGCATGTCTAGCAGAAGTCTCCTGACATGAAATAGGTTGCTGGATTTCGGCTTTGCACAGATTTTTAAGTCTTATTGATGCGTTTGAGTAGGGAACATTGGAAATAGAAGGCACAGGTGTGGATCCTCATATTCCTCTGACGTCTGTTGCCCTAAAATGGAAATTTATTTTCCACAGCAGCATCAGAGCTGTTTATTTAGGCAGATCCCTTTAAACAGGGAAGGAGATGTTAAAAACAGTCAACTACGGTAACGTTTTTCTATGATCTTCCTCAAAGAATTTGAAAACTAACATGCTAGATGCTGACATAAGATGTAGATGGAAAAGTTTATGAAAATAATGTTTCTCTCTCTTTCTCCATCTCTTGTGCTCATAAGTTGCGGTTTAGTTAACCATGAAATTTTTGTAATTGAAATTACAAAAATAAATTTGCTTAATGGAAACTGCAAATTTGTGTTTGTTTTTTTTTTGTTTCTTTTACATCAGCCAAATATATTGCACACATTCGTAATGCAAACGCAGCTATTAACACACACACACACACGCACACACACACACACACACACACACACACTCACACACAGCGATAATGAGCAACTTTAATGACGTTGCTTAACCTGTCAGTCATTCAGTTTGTGGTCAGAAGGTGCTGGTTAAAATTAGGCGCTCATTTGTGGGAAGCTTATTGTTTACGGGGTAGACACTCCATCAGAAAGTCGGTTAATTTTCCTATTTATCCTCAGATTCCTGCAACAGATGGTTTGGCCGACACAAAAGATCCGGTTCAAATTTCACAGAACACCCTTCATAAGAGGCCCCCGTCCAACTATGTATCAGTTTAGTCAGTTTAGTGTCTCCTGAATAAATTCATTTGGAGACTGGCCATCCTTTACTTTATCAGTAATGCCCAGTATTAGATTTAAATGTAAAAAATAAATAAATAAATAAACTAAATCAACATTTTCCCTGCAGGAAGACCATGTCATCTTTTAAAGGCAAAGGCATGGTCCAAAAACAATAATGAAGTAACTCCCTATAGAACATGAAGGCATTTCACAATTTTAGTATAAAAGTTAAAACTTAGATTTGACAGGAAAACCTCTTGCTTTTTTTAATTTATTTATATTTTTATCTAAATGTTTGTGAAAAGTTTTCCAAAATAGTTTTGTGTTCGCTGAAAACATGGACGTCACGGAAAATGGTTTAAAGAGGTTGGAAACAAGCGAATGTTGCATCTGGCAGTAATGGGCTGAGGGAGAAAAGGATGCAAGATATGAATAATAGGTTTAGAAGAAAATCAAGAGGTCAGAGGGATTCTGCAAAACCCTAATATCTTCCTACAAGTTAATGAAAGAAAAAAAAAAGTAAACTCTACAAAATTAGTTTTGTCTTAAGGGAGAGGCATGTGAGCACACTTCTTGCAGAAGATAAGATAATCCCAAGAGGAAGTCATTTCTAACAGAACTTGTCTGGTCTTGGCATAATCAGTTTCTGTCACAGATAGCGAAGCTTTTCCTCCACCTCCTGCGTGGAGAAGAAATATTCAGTCTGATTTATTTGTTTTATGTTTTTATTTTATACTAAACACAATTGCATTACTTTTCAAATACTGTTCCTAAAGCATTCTTCATTGGAGCCTCACACAAAGAGATACTGGTCTATTCCTGTTGATCACAATCGTTTTAAATAACAAAGCTATGTTGGTATCTTTTAAATCGCTTTTGCCTTGTGGCACGGCGCTCCACCTCCAGGAGTAGAAGTTCTCTTATGATGCAACATTTTCTCCACTGCAGCATTTATTTTTCCTCTCGATGGGAGGAGGCCCCGAATTATAAGGAGGGAGGATTCATTAGAGGAATGAATCCTCTGTCTGATGTTCTTCTTGGACTGAAGTCATTTACTTAGTAATTTCTCTAGATACACCATTCATCCCAGTTTAACTATTTTCTGGGATTATCATCAAAGATATTTTACAAAGGATACGGCCTCAATCTGCTTGTAAATGCGCTCACATCTACCTGCTGCCAGTGTTGAAGTTCTGCAATGGTGGAGACACGATTCTGTTTCACATCTCTCAGGATGAGACAATCCTGAAGTTAGGCAGACCTGTTTGGACCTTTTCCTAATCCGTCATTTTAACATGTTCTCCTTTACATGTTACAATTGGTCAGGAGGCTATTATTAAATTTATTTTATCACATATTTCCTACCTTTATATCAGTCCTGTCAGTGTACAGAAACTCACTCAGGTGTAGCTTTTAACCCCAAGAGTTTTATTTTAATAAACATGGGAGACAATTAAGAGGAGAAGAAGAAAAATTCTGGTTCTGGTTGTGGTTGTGACGGCAAGCCATTTTTTACTCGGCAACTTCAGAAATTCCCTAAAACTTAAGTTTTCATCTTTGATCTTGCATCCCAGCCTACAGCAGGCATTGATCTGAACGCATAGTGGACGTTTTGACGTGGGATTGGTGATCCATTAAGTTGCTTCAAAAGAACAATGTAAAATCGAGACGTGCAAAATTAACATTCTCCTTGCACATGTGAGGCCATTTTGATGACGGGTGCTCAGAAGAATACAATGACTTCAGCCCCTCTTTTATAGCAGTCACTCTTTAACAGGGTGAACTGAGCTCATTCTGTCACAGGTTTTTATGTCCTTATGACAAGAGGAAACACTAATATTGGTTTGTTATAAAGTTACATTTTCTAAATAAGTCTGCATAATAATGTAAATACTTAGTGAACTGAAGCTGCCAAAACCTTCGTCTACGACTGTAATAAAAAACAAGAATGTCGCCTGAGTGTTTTCCAGACGCAGCAGCAGTCATCATCTCTCTGACAGGCAGACTGATGAGATGAGGCGTGTGCAGCTCAAAGGATGGGATCTGTTTGGACTTTGTCCCTGTGATGGTTTCAGTAACAGTCGGCCATCAACCTGCCGTTCGCTCCGCTCCGCTCTGGCGCTGAGCCCAGACCACAGATGGCTATCAGTGAGAGAGAGAAGAGGACGCTCACCTTCGGCACATTAGCTGCCATTCGCAGCAGATTACTGTCCAGAGCTCTAATTGATTTAGAAAGCGCTGAGGGCTCAGCTCCCCATGAAGGCTGAGTAATTGCAGCAACAACAACAAAAAAAAAAAAACCTCTTTAAGATCCTACTTTTTGGATTCCTTTGATTTTATTAAATATGTTTGACAGGCAAGTTTGTGTTATTGTTTCCTGCCACTAGAGAGGCTGAAATGAACAAATGTTTGAACACTACCAAGATTTAATTACAATAAGGAGGGATGTCAAACCCAGAACATGCAGCCTCTGTCATATCATATTCCTGTTGTGTCTTTCAACCGTTTCACACTAGAGCAAGTAATTACAGACGACAGAAAATGGCTAGAATGGAAAAAGCTAAAGTAGAGGTTGCAGTACGCAGCCACATCGCCTCATGCAGGGGAAAGGTCAGTGACATGATTGATGGCGTCCAGGAATAATGTGCTTTTAAGGACCAAAGAGCGGGAAAGGAGCTCAGGTTCCACTAAAACAGTCCCAATTAATCGAATGCTGAAGAAAAATGAAAGTTTTTGTTTCCCTGCAGGAGCTTCAGGTCAGCAGAGATTGTGCCAGAACCACAGCAGGATTTAGAGTATCAAAAGAAGAACAATCCTTGTTCCTGAAAAGGCAGAGTCTCTAAATTTTGAAGTATGGTATCACTCTGATAACATTACATTTTTAAAGGTCTTTTTATTGAACAAATACTTACAAAACAACAATATTAATAAACAATTTCCCCCTTCCACTTACAATTTTTTCCCATAGTATTTTTATGAAATTTATCTAATTTTACTACTTTCTCCGATTAACCTTTCTTTTCCCCCCCAGATTGTTATCATCATCATATTTAACTCACTACTTGTTTGGATTATTATTATGTTTCTTGCGTAGAAATTTCTCTCGATTCACCATTCATCCCATTTTCACTATTTTTTGGGATTGTTATTAATTGTTCCAAATCTTAATATTAATCCAGTCTACTATTTTTTCCCGATTTTTATCAGACTCACTACTTCCTTGGACCTCAGCTTGTTTCCCGAGTTGCAACAGGATGAAACGACCAGAACGGTATGAATGAATCCCTCTCTCTGTCCTAATTTCAGTTTAAAACATCAATTATTTCCCCGGCCTCAGCTTTAGGGATAGATAGTTAAATAGTTTAATAGTAGTTAAGCATTAACCCTTATAATAAGCTCAAATGATAGTATACTTCATTTGGAGAGGGGCTTACAGACAACAAGGTAAGTGGATACAATATTTTACCGGCAGTAACGTAATTTAAAAAGTCTAACAGACTGCGGCTGGTCTTGACGACTATCTTGTGCCTGATTTATAGAGTTTATGTTCAGCACTGATTGCATTAGAAAACCTAGATGTTCAGGTTTTCTATTGGTTAGGTTAGGTGTTCTGCTCACTTCTTTGTTCTCTGAAGCATCACCACAGCACAAGCGGATTCATTTCAGATTTGTAACGGTTCTTCAGGCAGCGGGTGAATAACATTTAACCAAAAATAGCTGCTGGGACAAAAACAATGATAAATACTTTGTATCTCAACATACAGTACTTCTGAGCACAATATGTGTTTTACCCTTTGTGTGAAAGAGGTCGTAGCGATCAGCCACATAAAAATAAATATTCCCGGTCTATCAGTCAAGTAACATTTTCAGCAACAGCGTCAATAAAATGTTAAAAAACGCTTTTCAGCTCAAACAAAAGGTAAATGTTTTACAGATTTAAAGCTTGAATGTTTGGAAAGTGCAAAAAACATTAAGTGATCCGACCAGGTTCAGGCCATAAACACGTTATTACAGGAGAGCACATGACAAACTTCCAGGTCTGCTGCGTCTCATTCACGAGTTTCCAAACAAAAAAACGTTCAGTGAATGAAAAGCAGACTTTCTTCTCCCTGTTCTGCAGGGAGCAGGCATGAGCGTTTACACCAAAGAGGGAGCATGCTGGTCTGTTTGCATTGCGGCGTCTTTATGTAATCAGTCTCGCCTGACACAAGGTTAGTTTTTCTATGGAGCTACATTAATATTTACATAGCAAGTATTTCCCTGCTGAAAACCCTTTTTCATGAAATAAATTCTCTCTTTTTTTTTTTTACAAAAAACAAAGCTGAAGCTCTACCGTAATAAATGTTGTGTTCAAGGGTTTTTTATGTGCATGGGAGTAATGGGTCATGAACCGAGATTTAATTTCCATTATCCGCTCATTTACTTGTCAAGTGACTGTGCAGCTGGAGCACAAACACGAAGCCGGACAGCACATGGGATCATGATTATAATCATCTTAAAAATAATGAGCTGTGCATTACATCGAGTTACAGATCAAATCTTTGTGTTTGGTGTCATGGTTTCTATGTTTGAAAGCAGAACGAACGCTCTCATACGCTAATTTGGCAAAGCAACAGCGTGGCGTGGCGTGTTTTTCACCCCAGTCACGTCTGACAGTAACAACAGCCTCTCAGGCTTGTTTGGTTACACGACAGAGCAAACTTACAGCACGCTGACCCGACTGGCAGCAGAAACAGCAGCCGGACTGCGGGACACCAGAGAAAGGGAGCATGGGAAACCAGTGGCTCCGTCGGGTTGTGGTTTACATGGATGTAAATAAAAGTCACTTGAGAGGATTGGAAAGAGCGAAGAAGACTGACTAACAAGGCTAAAATGAATAGGATGACACCGGATTCCTCTTTTTTTATTAGAGATGTACGTTTTTTAGACACTTTTTATCCGCTTGACACCTGTTTTGACTTCCACCTGGCCTCTTTTACTTTTATGATTTCCACATTCACCGCACTCTCACCTTTCATGCCCAGACACAAAAGCTGAACTGAAAATGAAAGAAAAATGTAATTAATGTCAAATGAAAAGTTCTGGGAAAGTTTTAAAAAGTCTGATTCCAGCAATTTAAGTTAAATACATGAACATTTCTCTTTTAATTAAACACAAAATCTTCAAAAACATGAAGGAAGTTTTGATGTCAGAATATAAAGTAACAGACAAAATAACATGCAGTGCAAAACTGTGTCTGGGCATAAATCGGATTAGAAGAAACCAAACCGTGACACTGCCGTCATTGTGGCATCATCCCGTCCCGGAAAATATTTGAATAATCTTTTCCATGCTGTGTGGGAATCCTGACTTAGAAAAACAATAAATAAATAACAGAACGTCTTTCTTCTTGAAAGAAAGTTTTGAAAAAAATAGGGATGCCTTAAACATTTGAGTTGTTCTCTCTATCCACCTGTAAATTTACACTAATTTCTAGGCAAAAGGAAGATTATTTTATAATCTGATATGTCTCGTTTTAGCTTTACTTTAAGAAACTAGAGATGCAGCCGACCAGCCGTCCCACCCACTTCTAAACAGGGCAGAAGAATGCAACGAGAAACTCTTGAAGACACAAACACTGAGGTCCTTGTCACATGTTCATCAATCACATCCGTGCAGTGATACACACCCTTCGGCCTTTCAACACACGCACACACACACACACACACACACACATGTCTCACACGAGATTTAGAGCTGAGACGCCTCTCACTGCTCCATGAATCGCCCTCAGCAGTCTACAGTCTGAAACGCCATGAATAGGTCACTGAAATGAAAGAATGACTGATTTTTCTAAAGCAGATATCAATAAATATACTTAATGTGTGGCCATTTTTGAAATGACACCTTTTATGTCCGGCTGCCGTCTCTTTGGCACGCTCTCCACAGAGCTGCAGGAATTTTGTCATGAAATGAAGCTCCATGGATTCTTGATTTCATTTATGCATTCAGAGTAAGCTTTTAAAATGCTTCAAGGAATTTTTTTTTTTTTTTTACTATGCTGAGCAGTAAATACCAACACCACAAAGCAAAAATAGGGCATGGAAACCGGATGTGCATCCAGACATACCCAAAGAAATAATTAAAAGAAAGTTTCCGCTTACATTTTTCAACAGCACAGCTATTCAATATCAGCAAATAAAACTTGATCTTTTATACATATTACAATATATCTTGTAATGTAATGTTTTCTGCACAGCTGTGTGTGCCGTGTAACCCCAAGCTGCAGTCTATCTACATCCTGACAGATGTAAAGTTTACCAAGAAGTCAGATTCTCTTTTGTATTTTCTAAAGGGAAGAAAAAAACAAAACCACAATCAGCCATGACTCACAACATAGTGAGAGTTTTAAGGTCATGCTCGTATTTTTACTTCATTATTTTTTACTCTCTGAATTACCGAGCTTTACAACTGCAAGCAGATAACCAAAATATACACGCCTTCTTCTCACACCCTGAAATATCTGTTTTATCATATCACTGATTTGTCTGCATTCACAGTGCGCAGTTGGTAGAAGAAGTAATAAAAAAGCCAGAATGTTTCTCAACTCCTTGACTGCAGGCTCTAAGTAGGAACTCTTGATTCAAAGTGGGAACATCAAATAGTTAATTTGTCACCATGTCTTTGTAAAGGTTAATTCAGAAACCACAACAACAGAGACGAGTTCTCGCTCAGGGCTCCAAACGCTAAATGACTTTGTTCTGTTCTTGCCACCCTGGTTCTGGACAGTCTGTTCTTGACACATATTGTGGGCAGAATATTTGTATTACTTGATGTCTGATAAATAGGAGGAGGGCGTAGTTCAATCGGAGACACTTATGAGAACTTCCTGGGACCTCAGCACACTGGCTCTTGTGAAGAATGAAACGTTGTGGCCAACAAGAACAAAGTTCTTAAGAAAAGAACTTTGTTCTTGTTGCCTCAAGTAAAAGCAGTAATTTGTCTTCTCTTGTGGAGTGTTGGTCTTAAAGCAACACCGTCTGCATGCGGTATTTGTTTTATGTTTCTCCTTACCATTAATAACACCACAATACTCTATAGTCTCTACAAGGGTGGATTATGAGGCTCTGGGAGATTTGTTCATTAAGACAGAAGCAAAAATGTGACTCTTGATCATCTGATGGGACCAATAAGCTTTTTTTAAAGTGCAGTAAATGAAGCTAGGCATGTTCTCTGTCAGCTACGTTTCCATCTACAAAGATATTTAAAGAAACTCTTAGACTCGTGTTTTAACAGAGATGTTCTTGTTTAAGCATTTTTGCATGTTAGGACTTTCATTCTTAAATGTTGTGGAGGTTGAGACGACTGAACAAAGATCCACGACACGCCAATGAAAATGTAGGAAAAAGTAGAAAACTGCACATAACCTCTTACATGATGTGCGCGACTGACACAATGATTCGAAGATTTGAGAATTTCAATTCTGCTGTGAGAAATGCACCAAAGCGTATCACTAATACTAAAACAATTTGATATGGTGTGTAATCTGATGGATGCAGATCTCGACACTATCATTTACTGAACCATTTTGCACCGTGAGAGACTCCAACTGTGCATCAGCATCCGCTGGGTTCAGGTGATGTTTTCATTGCCGTGTGCAGAGGCAAAGAGACGGACGGCGGCAGCTGTGGCAACCAAGCTGCACATTCCCACAATGCCTCAGGGGAAAACAAGGTGATCTTGTCACAGTCATGTGTCAGACACTTTCCCTAACAACACTCACAACACTCATGGATCCTCCTGGGATCCGGAGCCAAATGCCGGCAGCATCCACCCGGCGTGCCTTCATGAAACAAACTAAAAAAATAAAATAAAAACGGTTAACGGACTCCTCAGAATGTGGGAACGATAGTGGAGACTAGGAATGTAAATAGAGAGGAGAGGATCAGAGGAGCAGACCACACAACAGAGAGGAGGAGATGGAGGAGGAGGGAGTCGCACTGCTCTCCAGTTTCTCCTGATGATGTGATGGTGCATGTGGTTTCAGCAGACCACCTGTTGTAAAGGTCATCGCTCGGTTCCCAGAGCTCCGTCCTCAAAAGTATCTCTGCTGACTCACAGGCCGCACAAAGAAGGCTCCAGATGAGACTCACTCCTGGCAACAGCGTTGTCAGTACAGGAGGTTTAAATTGAAGTAGTAAATATAAACCCTGTTCCACCTGCTCCTAACAGCTGCCACTAAATAAAGCGTTAAAGACCCCGGCTTCACAGCGTTTCCCGACAATCCTGAGGTCTGATAATCCAAGTTTGTCTCATTTTTTATGCCTCCTTCAGGAAATATATTTGAAATGCAAAGAATGAAAGCATCTTTTTCACTTTTCTTTCTCCAAACGAGATATGTGATACAAAACATCATTTATAAAATACCACTCAGTCTTTAACTGAAGGGTTATGCTGCTTTTGCATCAAGCAAGAGCAAATTAAAGAATACACAAAGAATCAGAATCACTTAATTTCCATTGCCAGTAAACAGGTTCACAGATTAGTGGAACTACAATGTAAAAATGTTAAATATTATCAAGTAGTTTTGGTCTAGTTTCTAAGGCAAATGTCTTATTGCACTTGAAATTAGACAAAACTAACTTACAAGTAACATTCCTTAGTACTGCTGAAAAAGTACTGGTTCCGTTGGCAGATTATTTCACTTGTGACACTGGGTTTTTGCTGTAAGTGAAATAATCTGCCAATAGAACAAGTACTTTTTCATCAATTTTAAGAAATGATGTGCTTAAAACAAAACTGGTAAATTAGTTTAGCCTTATTTCAGGTGTAATAAAATATTTCAACTAGAAACTAGACAGGAATTACAAAAATGGAAAATAGGAATGAAAAATAGAACAAATTAAAAGACCGACCTTGCAAAGGGGAATTTTACCCTCAGATTGTTGCAATATTGAATGAAATGCACATGCATTTAGTGGAAAAGGCCTCATCTTACAATCATATCAAAGAATATTTCAACTCGTCAAACGTAGCTTTTAAAACTAGATCTGCTAAATATAAAAGTGGCACGGCTTTCTGCGAGCTGAGCCTAATTCCTCCTTGATAAGAAGGCCTTTGGTCTCCTGTCAGCAGTTCATACAGTCCAGAGGAAGTTCATTCTGTTCTCTGCTCTTTGATAGTCAATCTACAGCTCTACTTGGTGCCCCTTACTCAGAGTTTCCACTCCCAGATATTTTGATACACTCTCCTCCACAGACATTTACACAGAGATTAAAAGTGAGTTTAATTTATGACTTCATGTAGGATGCGGTCATTTTCCCATGTATTACTCTACGGCTCCCATAATATAAAAAAAACTATGGGGAATTACATTCCGCCTCACAAACCTACACCTACTTCCCTTTCTGTGTGTGTGTGTGTGTGTGTGTGTGTGTGCGTGTGTGTGTTAGAGTGGATCTCAGTGGGCCATTTCCTCATGCCTGCCCCCATGATGGTACAAACTCCCCCTCCATCCTCTTTCCCACGTTCCAGTCCACCATTCGGTCTCCATGTCAGCCACTCTGAGCAGGCAGCAATAAAACAACACACGCTGTATGGGAAAGGCCGGCAGGGACAATATTTTTCTGCTACTCAGATTGTGACGATACAGAAATTCAGGCGGGGAGCGAGAGGAGTCTCATGACATGGCTTCTAAACTATGAGATGTGCGCCGCTTGCTGCTGGCATATTGGGGCTAAAGATAGATTACACACAAGCGCAGACGCGAGCAGCCACACACTGAGAGCTCTCTGGCCGTTCACGCACAGGATGAGGTCCTCGGCAGAAGCTCTTTGCCTTTTTTGGAAGAAGGTGCAACAATGACTCACAGCTGTTTTTTTCTCGTTTATAATAAGTAATTGTTCTGCTGCCTTTCGTTTCTTCTCTCTGCAGGTGTTTATGAACTTATCTGAGTGGCAGACCAAACCAAGACTATCAGCATTGTGAGCAGTAATGGTGCAAGTTGCTCGTGTCATCTACATTGTAAAGTTTCCAGCTGGTGTGTGACAAGAGAATAAACAAAAAGCATGAGTTCATTTCCACCCATCATCCATCTGCATGATTATTTATCCACTGTGTGTTGAGGCTGCAGAATTACTGACAACCTTCAATCAAAGCTACAGAAAGCTAAATATTAGACGCAGCATTCGGCAAACGTTGCTTACATTTAGTAAGGGAAAACAATGGTGGAAAGATTTATGTCGTAAAACAAGAAATACAAACATACAGATCTGGAAAAAATGAAGAGACCACTGCACTGAAAACATGTTTGTTCCACCAAATAATGATTTCTGAACTCCTGAGTTAAAACATTAGTTTGTTGTTTCTAAATTAATATGAACTTGTTTTCTTTGAATTGTTTGATGTCTGAAAGCACAGCACTGCATCGTTTTTGTTATTTTGACCATTTCTCATATTCTGCAGATAAATACTAATTGTTTTTTTTTGTTGTTTTTTTTTCTTTAGTATGTAGTCAGTAGTTCATAGAATAAAAGAACAATGTTCATTTTACTCAAACATTTACCTATTTACCTATAGAGTAAAATGAGAGCAGGGATAATTTTGCAGAGGTTTCTTAATTTTTTCCATACGACATGGACACACTTACATTGAGTTTTTAATGCTATTTTGTTCCCAGAAGAGACACACCGTCTGTAAAACCTGTCCTGTTTGATCCTTACCCAAAAGAAGCCAATTAGAAAATCTTGTAAATCCCACCTCTTTCCAATCAGTGAACGCACCATGCTAACAACTGCCAGCTCAAGCTGACAGCGTCAAATCCAGAGACTGTTAATGAGGGAAGAGTTTCAGAATGAGATAGGTGTATAAAGTGAAGACACAGGAAACACAAAAAATGGGAGGAACTTATTATGGAGGTGGTGGAAGATCAAGAGAGCACTGGACTATTTGTAGATAATATGAAGGCTAGTCAGAGTACAACAACCATCTTTTTAATTTGTTGTTTCTTCTGAACTTTGTTCAGGAACATTTTGTTTGTTTCAGAGAGTCAACCTTATCTAAAATATTCACACGGTGATGATTGTTTTTATAAAGTCACGTCTTTATAAAAACAATGTTCTATCAGTCGTTGGTATGTGCTAATCATACCAACGACTGATAGAACATTTAAAATGCCAACCCAAACATTTACTCTAATCGACTTATTAAAAACAAGACTGCTGAGTGGGTAATTTTGACAGCACCGGTGCATAACTTATCCGTTTTTGTTGCCTCAAAGTTGGTCTAAGGAGTCAGTGACTCTGGCTCAAAACTGAATCTTCAGCAACCTCCATTAGAGAGAGAGGAACGTTTTGTCCATCACAGCATTGTTTTGAGGAGAGGCATGAATTATTAACAGTGTTTTGACCTGACTGGAGAAGAGTCGGGGATCCAGACGGGTTTCTAATCTTGACTTTTGCAGCTCCCAAATGAGAGCGAGGATCAGACGTTTGCTGTCTTTGGTATTTCTTTGTGTTGTGATGAGACAATAGAAAACTCACAGAAATGTACAAAACTTAAATACGTATTTAATGCTGTGGAAAGGTGTTTACCCACTTATAAATTTCTTCTATTTTTGCCACACTTACTTTGATCATTATAAAGACTGATAACCTAGGCAAACATAAGGCAGTTTTCATACTAGAATTTATCAATTTTATTTATCCTACCTGGATAAATGATCCAATATACAGTCGCATTTGTTAGATTAGATTATTAAATAAAAAGTTAATTTATTTCAGTATCTCAATTTACCAAATCAAACACATTATATAGACAGATTACACAAAGACTGGTCCTCTGAAATCTCTATTTTTATTAACTGTGATCATTTTCTGCTAACAACTATTGAAAACACAAATTTGAAAATTACATCAGAACTGCAGTGCTACAAAAATGTGGACTTAATAAAGTGTTTAATACCTACTACTTTTAATCTGACAAATGAGCCTCACAGGAAGCATCTTTTACTTTATTCCATGTCTATCACTGCCGAATCAAGAAATCGTTGAAACACACCAATCAGACGAAGCGGGCTAAAAGATCCCAAAAGCCACCAGATTATGCCCAGATCTAAAATGATTCAAAGATAGTTGAGAAGCTCACTGACACATATGTCTAAGAAGCACTGAACCAAAGTGAGAGCCTTAATTAAAGTGGAAGAAAACACGGAACAGTGGTAAAACAAATTACTCCAAAAGTGCAAAACTATAGCTGACCATTTCTGCTGCTTAAGAAATGCACAATAAATTAATTGATGGAAGCACAAAGTAGCTTGTCACCTTACGCTTGTCAGCAAAGAAAAATGGACCAAAATGACTCGTATCCAGTTTTTAACAAACGTTGATGTGGGACGAACCGGTTTGGGGAGCAATTAGTTTTTCCCTTTATCAAATAAAATCATCATTTTTGTTTATAGTTGCTCATCTTACCAGATATTAATATTAGTTTGATCATCTGAAACTGCAGATGACATCTCACAGTACTCTGTTATACCTGCAAAGAGATTTTACTAAACCTAATTTAGTAAATCACATCACGTAAACATTGGCAGCAGCTTCTGTGTTCAGGAACTCAGTTCTGGTACTGATCAGCCCATTAACTGTCTGCTCAACACAGTTTTCTTATCACTCGAGCAGCTAAAAGCACCGCTGCTTTTCATTTAGACATTAATGAAATACAACTTGAAGGAAATAGCTCTGCACATTCGCAGTCAATTAGATGACAACCGATAAGCAATCTTCAAATGAGCTGATCACAATCAAAGCACTGTTGGAGCATGCAAATTCAGAGTTAAGCGGCTTTTGACGCTCTCTCCAAGATAAACATCATACCAACATTTTGTTTCAGATTAATACACATGCTTGATATACATGCATCCTTCATTTTTATATCCATGTTTTGTAAACATGACTGGTGGGAAAATGAGATGAAATACAAAAAACTCAGAGGTTTGCCAACATGTGATATTCATGCTAGACTTTTTTCTTAGGATTTGTTAGAAATCATCTTTTGAAGCAAAAACGGTCAAACAGTATCAGACTCAGATTTGCCTGAAACCAGCTCTTGACTTTCTAATTTCAGTTCTTTGTGTTCATGATTTACGCACTGCGACGTTGTTGGTGAAAAAATGTGTTTTAGTCTTTCAGCAGCTAGAAAGAAGAAAGCAGAAGAGTGTTTCTGTCTAATCAGTGAAAACTACTTACATTACTTTGAACACCCGTCTTTCTGCTGGGTCTGATGATGTTTACATAAAGCTGCGCACTCTTAGCCTCTGCTCCGAGGCGCATCGGTTAATAAAACACCCAGAGACCGCAGTGATACTCACACCTTTTGATAAAACTAACCCAGAGACCTTCAGACTCATATCTAAGTAACAGCAGCCCACCCACACTGATGTTCCTGCATCACCTCCTCTCCTCTCAGACCCTCTTATTTTCTCCCTTCATGCTGAGATTATTAATGACTCCACATCCCAGCGGCTGTAATTATTAGCCATAACTACCCTGGTAAACAAGCAAACCGCTGACGTCTGATCTCGATCACGTTAGAGAACAAGAAGGACCAGCTGAAAGCGGCGATGCCCTTCAACCCAGCTAGGAGGGGGATTTTACACAATGGCAACACTTCAAACAGCAACTGAGAGAGTCTGTGAGATGCTGACCCCAAAAGGAGGAGAAGCACATGAATTAACAGAAAGATCAGGAACTTTCCCACCAGCCGGAGATGGAGGAAAAATTACTGCCTTAAATGTGGATTCACAGTCTTAGAGATCATTACAAAACACTGGAAGAGTAGTCCTCTCCGCCTTTCTATCAGACTCTACTTGAGTTTTAATGTAGATTGAAAGCAGATTTAACTGTTCCAGTAAACAGATCTGGTACTTCAGCGTTGCAGGATCACTCCAAACTAAACTCGTACAAATTTAAAAAGCCAACTCTCCCTTCAGCTTCAGAAGGCCAACCATCGAGAAGCAGTTTTGTTTTCAAAAGCTCTGCTTTTATTAACAAAATGTGGCAATATAAAGTAAAAAATACAGGCGTTTCACGTTTTACACATGCTAATACTTTTTATGTTAAGGAATGAAGCAGACAGCAATAAAAAAAAAACAAGCCACCATATAAAGCAACAGCAACACTGAAAACTGTTACAGCAACAAAATAGTTGGATTCAAAAATCCTGGGTTGGGTTAGGAATAAATTATCTTGTATTCTTACAAATTAAGATAAGAGTTTAGTTTTGCAATGACACCGAAGTTAATAAATCTTCACACACGCACACATTTTCAATACACACATGTTCGATATATCACACGTCTCACATCCTGTCTGACAGTTTTAACAGGGTTGATTTCAACATTCTTGTACAACCCTTCCGACGCCCCGGCTGTTAATTATCACTTACAGCCACATTGCCCCATAAAGCCATCATTCTGACATTGGAGTCACTGTGACTGACGAGGAGGAGCAGATGGCTCGTCTGAAAGCCATTAAGCCACCTTTGACCCAAAGTGGAGAAAAAGCCTTCTGGAGCCTTTCCAAAGCAAAACGAGAAAAAAAATGACTGGTACATAATTGTCTTATATTTACATACGCACAGGCAATCATGAAACCCAGTAAAGAAATTTCCTCTTGGTCTCTGTACAACATCTGCGAGAACCGATGAGATGATGTGCAAATGAGGGTGAGTAAGTCAAGGCGGTGGGTGAGGATGAGCTCTCACACAAAACCCAACTCAAGAGTGAGTCAAAAAGTCCCAAACTGTTCATGTTTCTTCATCTTTCTGTGGTTTGTGAAGCTACTTTATTTCCCTAAGCTAACATAAGAGCTCCACTCATGGTTAATAGATATCCAGCAATCACTATTCTTCCTCCTTTTTCCTGGAAAAGGTTGACCAGAAGCTAGAAAGAGCAACAGAGGTGATGATGGGAATTAGTGAAAGTTCTTCGCGGTAGATGTTGGTATTCCAGGAAAAAGACTCAGAATTAATTATTTCAACTAAAAAAAGACGATTGAAGGAAGCACAGAAATAAAACGTAATTTAAAAGTGACATGTCCACAGTTTATATGCTGTGGATGTAAGAGAAAGCAAGGTTTTCAGCAGATAACAGGAAGGCTAAATAAAATACAACAAAGGCAGCCGTTTGGAAATGTTATAAAATGTTAGAGTTAAGATAAGGACCTACATTTTTTAGAGCATACACACTGGGATTGTAGTTGTGGAGATGTTACTTAGTAAAATGTTTTTATGTTTTGTGTTGTATAAGACCTTAATTAAAGTTTTGCATATGAAATTATAACATCGATGGACTGACATTACGAATTAGCTCATGTTGTTGTTCAGCATCTATCAGCCACTCAGTTTTACCAAATTTGGCCACAAAACTCTGATAGGAGCATCTTTAATTTATACTAAATATTTATGTTATGAGCTGTTTTGCTTTGGCACGTTCATGAACTCAACAAATGGTTTTAAACTCCAACCCATGCAGAACATTTAAAGAAGTAGCTTAATGTCCCACTTAAATTCAATTCAATTCAGATTTATTTGTATCCCAAATGGGCAATTGGTTTAACAACAATAAAAAATACAAAGTGCCAATAAAAAGACAAGGGTTACAAAATAAAAATGAAAAACAACACACTTTGCAACTTTTATGTTTTTGCTTGATCAAACTGAGTCAAAATAAGTTGGAGTGATTAAAATAAGAAATGATTTCTCTGATCTTTGCTTCAAAGTTGGTGACCTGATCCTCCTTTCCAGCTCTTACATAATCACAGTGACTTTACTGACCTCCTCAGCTGTTGATTTATCATTTATTTCGGGGATCATCCAACAGATTACGGCTACTTTGGTTTGTTTTTGCAGCTGCGAACCAAGACTCTGTGAGCAAGCAATCCCACAGAGGACAATTACATTCATTACACTAGCCTTGCTGCTCACTGCACCCCAGCAGACTGTTATCATCATGAACAATTAGCAAAACAAAGTGACAGGGAACAGACATGACACAAATCACAGCTTCATCCAACCAGCAGTTCCTGCAGTAGGAACGCATTATAAATGAGCGACACAACCAGGCCCGTAATCAGCTCTGATTTCCAGCGAGACTGTTTCAGAGTGTAGAAAATATTTTCAGAGAAAGGAAACCTGAACATGGCAGCTGCAACCCAGTCTTTCATCCTGTGGTCCCCGCTTTCCTCCCATGCTGCAAAAAAGGATTATAGTCAAATAATAAAGTTATTTTTTAAAGAAATTATGTGGCAGGTTGCACATGGAGGCTTGGATCATATCCACATTCCCTAATATTTTGAATATGAACTTTTTTTTCTTCTTGAATAGCATCCTCAGTGATATTCACGTGTAAAAGATTTCAGAAACTCTGTGGTTTCTAATTACTTTGAAAATGTTAGGAAAAAAAAGTGTTATCTATGATCACTTTTCACATGCTTTGTGGATGTAACATTGACACCACATTAACATAGAAGGTTTCCGTAGCCGGTAAAACATGTTTAAGTACTGTAATAGAAAATTTCATTTTCAACCTTATTTCATCTTAACTTTATTTCTTTATTTCATTTTAACTTTATCTAAGTTTGAATTGATAATATTATGTATATGAATGGGTTTTTTTTTATTGTTCTGTTACTGATAAAGAAACCCTAGAAGTTTCTGTTAGAGCCTGCAACTATGATTTACTGATAAAAAAGCTTCCCCTCCGTTGAAAAAAATAATAATTTGACTGCTTGGAAATATTTGTTGTTGCAAAAAGTTAGAGCTTAAAAACAAAGCACCACCACAGTGCTTTTTAAAAATTAAAGATGATAAAGTAAAAAATATACATGTGAAGCAGGTGATTAAAGGCTATTTTCTAAAGCATATTGTGCTGCCGCGCCCTAAGTTTCCAATTTTTTAACAGCAAGACAACGAGGCTCCAATGACCAAACTTCTCTTTCTTTTTACTTGTTTATTGAACAGTGGCCACTGCCTTCACTTTGGCCATCGTAAAATGTAACATACAAGGCTTAGTATTAGCAAACGAGCATCGCAAATTAGCCATTCTTACTGCGAGCTAAAATTAAAATAAATAAATAAATAAATAAATTCATAAATGACTTAAACGTACAAATTATTCACACCACCATTACACAAAACAAAGAGACAATTATTATTTTCACCATTAACCAATACTTACGAACAAATCTTGTCTGAAACACGGTAATAATTAGCTTAATTTCACAAACTCTTTGGCGTTACGTTACGTTCCACCATCTTGGATCTCGATTTTGTTGTTTTAGCGTCACCAAACAACGTACAAAAATAGCCACGAGGGAGAGCTCTAGTGCGGTTTACAAAGCTTAATTTACAAAAGGCAGCACACAGATTGATACCAAATTTCAAAGTGGGCTAAAAGATTTAGCACAAAAATCTCTTGAAAACTACTACGAATACAAATATTGTTTGAAATCTTCATGCTAACTATGTCATTTTTTAAACAAAAGGTTATCAAGCAAGAGACTCTCATTTCCTTAGCATTTTTCATTGCCTACCATAAAATGATACTTCAAAGTTCTCATCTAGAGGGACATTTTTCTTTCAAACTCAGACAAAAATATCAGTTTAAAACTAAATTACAGAGTATACCAGTGAAGGCCTCTAATTCAGATTATAAAAGTAAAAGCAAATCGGAGACTAATTAGGACGTTGTGGGGTTCAGTGTTTTGTCAGCTGGTTTAAACCTTCAGGTTATGATTGAAAGATTGTTCTTCCCATTACAACACTGCCATTCCTTCACTGTCACAATCCTTTGTACGATGTATACACAGTCACTGTGAATTTTTGGAATAATTACTGTATGTCTGGATGATTTCCTTGCACAAATTACTGCACATTTGATTGTGTTTATGTTGGCCAAAATTGCATAGTTTCCTTCTTAAAGGCACAATTTTCCAAATTAGCGACTAGCTGGTCCAGTGAAACACCAAATTATGCCAGATTCGCCTCCTCATTCTTGTTGCAGAACACCCTGTCAGTGTTGTTCTGTACCTAAACACAAAACCCACATAATGGAAATTGTCAATAAGTCAAAAATTATATTGATGTCACGTAGAACCTGAATGAAATCCAGATGGTTCTTAGTCAGATTTTGAACGTTACCAAAAAAAGTATGGAGGACCAAAACCGACATAATAAGAAATAAAAGAAGAAATATATAAATAAAAGAATAAATATATATCCGACATAATAAGAAATAAAAGAATAAATATATAAATAAAATAATAAATATATATTTTGACAAGAAATAAAAGCATAAATATATAAATTTAGTTTTTCCTTTTCCTTACACATGAGTTTCCGTCAAGAAAAATAGATATTTATATATTTATTCTTTTATTTCTATATGTCGGATATATATTTAATCTTTTATTTATAAATGTATTCTTTTATTTCTTATTATGTCCGATATACATTCTTTTATTTATATATTTATTCTTTTATTTATATATGTCGAATATATATGTATTCTTTTATTTATATATTTATTCTTTTATTTCCTATTATGTCGGTTTTGGTCCTCCAGAACAGAGAAATGTTTACTTTGAAAGACAAACTGAAGACGGAGTCATTAATAATCACAATGAGCAACAACAAAGAATCTGCTCAAATTCAGCCACCGTGGGACAACAAAAGGCAACATGTAGCTAACTAGTGGCAGAGCGAGGCGGACATATGTTCTCTTTGTGTGTTTTGTTTGTGTTTGAGCGTGGGGAGGGGAAGCAGCAGGTGTGCCCAGCTGTGTGTCTGAAGAGAGGACGTCAACGCCTCTGGGAGTCAGAGGAAAGTTTGGCTCCTCAGATTCTCTGCTAGCTGAGATGAGCTAAAACCTGATCCATAAAAATGGATTTGGCAAATAATCGCTCTGAGATGAAACGTCTTGTTGCAATCGAGGCCGTTTGTTTCTTGGACGTCACTAGCATCGGGATGAAAGACTTTACAGAAGGTGAAAAAAATTGAAGAAATGAGTGGCAAAGAGATGCCTATTAATAAAATGTAATTTGATTTTATTTGTTATTGTCCTTCCAGAAAAACTCACAGTCAGGACCTTTTGGATCCAAATAGAAAAAGCAGAGCTGCAGCCTCCGGCACCTGTCTACCCACGTCCAATGTGTTTGTTTGATTTTTGTTATTTTGACAGGCTGTACTAAAATGTGAAATTCCCCTCTAGGGATTAATAAACTATTTGTCCTGAGGTGAATATTACTCTACTTAAACCCTTTTGAGATTTGTTCATTTCATTTAATTCATTCGTTCAGTTTTATGTGATGGCTAAACTAAATTATATGCACAAAAAAAAAAAAAAAAAAAAAAAAAAATATATATATATATATATATATATATATATATATATATATATATATATATATATTTGTTTCAGTTTCAATCAAGAGGGACAGCTCCTATGTGTGCACGGCGCATGCAGCCTTCAAACTGTAAAATGTGATAAGACGAGAGGAGAAGTGTTACGTTCCAACTTTCCTCCAAACCATTAACCTTTGTAAATTATAAAATTATCATTATGAAAAACTAAAACGTGACGAGGACTCGACTTAATCCCTGGGTCCCTGCGAGTTTTAAAAGACAAGGCTGTGGTTAACCCTCTGATAAGGGAGAGTGAACTAAACTAAAACTTTACTTCCTGTTTCCTTCCTTTTGTAATTTTTTTTATGTAAACACGAGTTAAGCCACTCACTGCTGCAACAAAAGCTGTTGATGTGAGGATGTGTCTGCAGGCTGATTCTTTTACTGGAGCAACAATGTACAAACAATCATCGGCTGCTACTTAGCGCGCGCGCACAAAATGGCCTCTACGACAGCAGCGCGAGGCCCTGAGAGCTTTCTCAAGCGGCAACAAGCCCTCTCGATCCCTTGCACTGCTGTATTGACCCAGGTAATGGAGATAATGGATGTTATTCGCATTGAGAGAAAGATCAAACAGGGAAAGGAAACGCTTTGTTTCAACAATTCCTGGTCCCAAGTGCACAGCCATTATTCTGGTTTAGCAGGGAAGTGATGCGCTGCACCCAAACACCAGCTGCACAGATATCACTTAAAAACAAAGCATTTGTGAATCTCTCTGTCTCTGCCTGGCGTTGGGAGGGAACACTGCAGAAATAAGACCATGATCTCACTGTAACGCTTTGGAGCCAACATTTGATGCAAACTTAGCCGAGGAGCAACAGCTGAGCCCACATGGCCAAGCGGCGCCGCGGATAACCTGGAATCATGAAACCTTTTCCAGAGACAAACGCTCCCGGAAGGTCAAACGAGACAATAGCGTCAAGCAACATTGTCTGTAAGTTCAGCTTTAAACATCTGAATTATTTATGGGACATCCTGAAACACACTGGGAGTTGCAGAGAAGTCTGAAAGTCACTCACATCAAATGCTCTCTTTTATTTAGCTTTTCCTAAAGAAAATAGAGTCGATTCGTTCCCAGTTTTGAGTTTAAATCACATAACATTTATCTGGTTTTCAGTAAAAGTAAGACAGCTGTGTTTTAGTTCAAGTTAAAAATGTTTAATATTTTTGCCTTTAAGCAGCCAGACTTTAGTGTTTTCTCTGAATGTGGGTCATTTTACCATCAATTTCCAGGAATTTTCTACTCATTGCCTGATCATTTGCAGTTGTTTGTTGATTAAGTCTCCAAGGTCAAACTAATAAACCAAATAGGGGTTAAAAGGCACCTGTGAGCTCAAGCAGTGAATCTAAGCAAACGCCTTAAAGAAACACATTTGAGGTGTTTCCTTGATGCATAAATTTGTTAATTTCCTTTAGATTTTAATCAACTATCTCAATCCTAGAACAATTTTTCTCTGTTGTGAGATGAACTCATTTAAAAACATGAAATTAGTTTGTCATAACTGGATCTGGCTGATCAGATCTCAAAGTAAACAGAACTAAATTAACAAGGAAACGCTTGATCGGCGCATCTTGTCATGGAAGCGAGAAACAGTATTTAAGCTTCATTACAATTTTAGAGAGCTACATAAGATTGAAGTATCAATGCAGGTGAAGTTGCAAGGAGGGCGTATTTGGGGTGCTGTAGAAGAAGCTGTTCTCAAAGGAAACGGTCATTTACATGAAAAGCAAACTCAGAAATCCCAAACATTTTCCAAACAAGAACCACTTTCCGCTGTTTCCAGATGACTCTCAAGCTCTGTCTGCTGTTTCCTTTCCAGGAGTCACAAGAGGTCTGGATAATGTTTCACTAATCCCAACAAGCGTAAACTCACAAAGACAACTTTGGACAACTCCGGATTGATAACATGATGTGATGGCCTACATCAAACAAATGCTGTGTTTGCACGGGGACACAAACACAATATGAAATGCTCCAGACTTTTACTTCAGAAGCAGGACACACTTTCCCCACACACTGGGGTTTGGTTTTATGGTAGTTTTTAAATGTGTTGGTTGAAAAAGGCCTGAGGAATACACGGATTAGATTTACGTGGCGCTCCCAAAGTTATGTGTCACGTCGTAGTTTCTATAAACATAACTCAAACAAACTATGCTCACAAATCCTCCGAAGAGACAAGAAATGGCCTAATGTGACTGTAGAAGTGTGCCAGAAGAGAAGTCTGAATTTAGAGACTTTCATTTCAAAGGAATTCGGATCTGCTGATGCCGGGCCAGATTACCGAGCTGTAATGTTTCTATGCTGTGGTCGTGACGCAACAAGGGCATTTATTGTGCCTGATCAGCTCTCTTCTTCTACTGGGCTCATGAAACTGAGGCACAGCGCCACTTTTTTTTTTTTTTTTTCCCAGCTCGCAGCAATGACCTTTAAACCGTTCGGGTCTAATGTGGATGCTCTTTAGCCCGACTTGATGAGCTGATGTCACAGGAAGTTAACTCATTACTTATCAGCGATCGGAGCTGAAGTCTAGCAGCTTGGGCCCTGATGAAAGGTTGCATTTTTTGGCAGGGACACACTCATGTTAAGACTGCAGTATCAGGAGAAGAGTGTGTGTGCATGTGTGCATGTGTGCGTGCGTGCGTGCGTGCGTGCATGTGTTTTTATCAGACCAAGTCTTTACTTAAATCTTTTTGAGATTTATTAGTCTGGATTTCCCTTTTTAAAAGATAAAAGATAGTAAATTACTGCACTTTATTTTATTTATTTTTTACAATTTTATACAATACAACTGAAAACTTTAATGCATTTCTTGAAGAAAAATAAGACTTATTCTACTTATTTTCTGGCAAACATTTCTACTACCCCTGTCACTTTTCACTGAAAGTGCTTTCATTGGCTGATGAAACAGAATCCATCCATCGTTTATTCTCAGCCTGGATCCGTCTTAAAGCCTCAGACTTTCTTATGTAAGTGAGCAAACAGCATCATAAAGACAGACAAACGCAGAACTAGAACTTCAAACGTCCTTCGAATCGCCGCAGAAATAGAGAGGTTCAAGCTGGAAGAGTTGCCAGTAACTCTGGAGGAGCTGCAGAGTTCCTCGGCTCTGGTGCCTACCTCTAGCAGGCGTTTGGCAAGAGGCAGGGAACAACCTGAAACAGGTAAGGTCTGTTTACCTCCAGACAAGCAACCATGCATGCAAATCTCAGGGCAATTAGAGCGAACAATTAACCTAACAGTCGTGTTTTGGGGAGGAACCAGAGGGCCTGTGGGGAACTGACCCATAAACTGAGAAAACATGCAAACAGAAAGACTCCTGCAGGCCAGGACCTTCTCGCTGCAAACCAGTTTTATCGCTGTGCACTGTGGTGGTTACTGATTCAGGGCATCTTAGATTTTATTTGTGAAACATTTTTTAAGATTTGCCCAAAAAATATATCCTTCATCCTCAGAACTATAGACTACTTTGTGCTGGTCTGCCACATATAATCTGGATAAAATACATTGCAATCGGAGGTTGAACTTCTGCTTGCTTGACACTTCATTTGTTAAACACCTCATTTGTTAAACACAAAACATTTAGTGATTTTTTTTCTCTTTCTTTACATAAAATGCAGCAAAGAAAAAAAAAAGGGAAAACATTCAAAATGTGCTTACAGCTTCACACTCTGTATCTGCAATCACATGAGATCACAAAACTGATTAGGACGACAGAATGAATGGCTGCGTGGATTTATGTATTTGTGATGAATGACTTCAGGATGCCAGAAAGTCACCAAAGGACAAGACCAGGAAGCGGGCCTGCTAACGGGAGCGAGAACACGAAGAGATCACAGACAATAGCCTGAACTCAAACAGAGGTTCAGCACAATACATCAAGGATGAGGAGGAGGAAGTGGAGGAGGAGGAGGAAAGTTTGTGGGGTTGGTGACAAACAGGGATATGGAAATGGTAACGGTGTGAGGAGAGTCAAAGGGGAAGACAGGAAAGCCTGCACTGTTTGAAGAAAGAACCAACAGTAAATCTTATGCTTAAGAATGCATAAAATTATAAACATCTCAGGACTTTCTATTAAAAGAAAAGGCACTGCACTCCTACACATGAGAGCAGATTTCACAGCATGTCAACCCCCCCCCCCACCCCCACCCCACCCTCTCTCTCTCCGAGCCTGAGCAGCGCCACATAAAGTTCAGACGTGCGTTTCAGAGTGGAAGGAACATAGTGGAGCTATTCTGTGCTGCCCGGGAAGCCCGGAGCCACTTGATCACTGCTGGGACAGTGACAGAGAGCAGACAGAGATCTCCCTCATTCTGCACCTCTGCGGGCGCTGCTGCTGCTGCTGCCGGCTAAAAATACACGCAGTCCAGCAGAACTTCAGATAGTAAGCAACAGATAGTATGGAAACTTGATCAGTATTGCAGAGCAGCTTCCCAACTTCACATGCAACAAGTGAACAAGTTGGACTCTTGTTCATGTCCTCCATTGGACAATATAATGATATATATCATGATGATATATAAGCAGCAGAATTGTATCAACATGACTTCTGTGCAAAGGGAATGCATTGAAATTAACAGGAAAATTTGTTCACTTCAATCTGGAATAGAAGAGCGCAAAGGATTCCTGAGATTGTGGATGAAACAATTAAAGTTAAACAAGAACAGGAGCAGAACAGAAAAGTTGTTCTTGCAGATAAACACCTTCCTTCAGTGGCTAAGATAATAGTAACAGAGTTCATCTTAACTTCATTACAAATCATGCACAAATGATCTTCTCGCTTTCTTTCACTTTGCGGCGTGTCTGTGTAGAAATCCTGCAAGGCAGTCCTGACTGAAGCAGCCCAGTCCTTCCTGAAACCCAGCAGCAGCGACTCACTCACCTCCCCAGGTGTGAAGGAGGCACAGCAGGCCCAGCAGCAGAGGAGAGGCAGCGTCCCGTACGGCCATGGTGGTCGGTCGGAGGCAGAGATGTGTGTGCTGAGGTGTGTTTAGAGGAAGTCTGCTCCTCACTTGGAGAACTGCTTCGGTACACACAGCAGAGAGAGAGAGAGAGAGAGAGAGGAGCAGCGTGAGGAGGCAGATGATGCAGAGAGAGGGAGGGAGACAGGAACACTGCAAAAGGAAAGGGATGAAGGCTCTCAGACACTCTGACAGGCTCATCTACTGCTACACCGCCTCTGATGCTCCTTTATAAGTCTCCTGTAGCTGCACCGTGTCTACTTTCTAGAGATAATTAAACCGACTCATGCTTTCATCCCAGTGCTTATCGAGCAGGAAAGTTAGATATCTTTTGCAGCGGAGAGAAAGAAGGAGGAACAAATGGGGGAGAGAGAGGGCAAGACAAGCAGAGAGGAGGGCGGGTGCCTGAGAGGAAACACAAATGATGCGAGCAAGTTGCTGCCTGTTTTGCCACACCTTTGTTGTTTCTGAAAAACAAACGTTTCCTTAATGAAAGGGCAAAGTCTTGGTTATCTTTCTTTACTTTCACCAACAGGAAACCTCAGTCCTGCTGAGAGGGTTTGGAAAGCCTCTGGAGGTCTGGATGTGTGGGAGTGGTGGTCAATCATAAAAACACTCAGGACCAGGTCTTTGATTTTGAATTGCATGTAATCATTGACTGGCTGAGCTTGGTTTTATTGCATCGCCTGCTGGCGAGGAAGCACTTGGTGAAGGTGTGCCAATCAGTTTGCACAATAGAAAGATTAAAATAAGATCCTATGTAAATTTAGCTTTGAAAAGAAAATAAATCCTGGATAAAGACCCATTAGAGCATGTGAAGACTTGAAACTGGGGCAGTGGTTCACCTTCCAGGAGGAAAACAGCCATAAACCTGGAAGACAGTAGTTTAAGTCAAAGCGCATTACGGCCAAGTCAAAGTCCAGATGTTGATGTAACCAAGTCGGTTTGTAGGCCACCTGACAAACCTGACCTTTTATTACTGTGTATGTAAATATCTGGTTTCAACAATCCATGATCCACTTTTCAGTTTATTGGTGGCGGCCATCAAATTTCTATATGACATGTTATTTTGTGTCAGAGTTCACCAAACCCTGCAGGCCGACATGTTTCAGAGCATCATAGGTTCAACACTGTGGTGCTTTTTGACATTTTCCTCTTTTTTTTATCATATGAAACACATCTGGAATGTGTATTGTCTGAATCTGTCTACCTTAAAATAAAATCTCAGTATTTCAGCTAAAACAGTGTTTCTCAACCTTTTAGTCTACCAAAGAATTTGTAGACTACTTGCACTGACAATTATTTTATTATTAATGTTACTATCATTATTGTAGATGTTTTGAATCGGCGCACCGATTATGTTTTCCCGTACACTTCAGCGCGCCTTACGCTCCTTCACCTCGCGCACATAACGGGGTAAATGTAGCGAGTTTTGCCCTAAACGTATCGGCGTCTGGAGGAGGGGGGGGGGGGGGGGGGGGAGGGGAGCGTATATGTTTCTACGCTCCTTCGTGGGGGGCGCCGATTTATGTTTTCGCATCCACCTGAATAATGTGTAGTTGCGCCCCTGCCCATGGCACTTCAACAATATTATTTTACCTTTTATCTGGAAATAGTGTCTGTTTATTCTTGCCATACAGTCCTCTGTATTAATTATGGATCGAAAGGTCTTGCCATACAAGTTTATTCCTCTGTATTTACTTTAGTTTGTTTATTCTTGCATTTTGTTCTTCATTCATTTCCATTTAGTTTCATTTGATTAGTATTATCCTCTCTTGGTTTATTGCTATGTCCACTTTAGTTTCTTTCCTGTTGCTATTTATTTGATCATTTATTGACCACCAGTAATTTTCACTCATCACCTGCTGCGCCGCCTAATCGTCATGTGTTTCACATCATGTGTTGATTTTTCACTGTTCACCGTCGGATTCTCTGTTTTTATGCCATAATTCACATCTATAGATGAAGCGGGCAAAACGGAGCGAAGAACGGAGCGCCGTTTTGCCCGCTTCTCATGTTTCAGAGTTTTGCGCAATGCGCGGCGGGTTTTTTTGGGGTTTTTTTTAACTGCCTAAATTGCAGGGCGGTCGGGAAACGTATCGATGGAGAAAAGGCAGACTGAAATAAACCTTTTAAAACAACGGAAACAATTTTTACATTCTGATGACTGAAATTTAAAAGTGCTGTGTTGTTCTGTCACCCCGTTTCATACCGGACCACTTACAGCACCGGTGTTAACGCTATAAACTGAACGCTCTCTATTGTGGTGTCACCCATGGAGGGATTTCTTGATTTAAATGGCTTCATTTTTCAGAGGGATACAAAGTCGTGATTTTAGTAATTATATGTTTATAAGAGCGATTTTTTGTTGTCCTTCCATGGAAGTGGGCAGCCTTCAAACGGAAATAAAAAAATTTTTAATATAAATGGCTGCTTTGACATGATCACAGAACTGCCTAAACATATGTAGCCTACATAAATACCAGACAAAGTGAATCCCAGCAGCGTCATCAGCCGGTGTAACGCTGAACTGATGCGGAGCGGAGCTGCGCCATGAAGCTACAAACACTGAATAGAAGAAGAGCTGCCATCGATACAGCTGCAGCTAAACATGATTTATTGTTACACAATACCTTTTTACCAAATTGCTCAAAGTCTAAACTGGTATTGTTGTGGATTTAAGGTGTAAAGCTTCCCTTCGACGTCCCCCAAAGCCACCCCAGCGCCCCCCCTTTGTAAAAATGTCCGCCAGCGCCCCCTGCCGTCCTCTGAACGCCCCCTGGGGGGCGGTACCGCCCACGTTGAGAACCGCTAAGGTAAAACAAATGTAAAACTCATGTTTTCAATAAACTGACACATTTCAATACAGCTTGTTTCTGTTCATTTTAATCAGTATAGGTTACAGATTCATGTAATGTAAAATGCTAAATTCATTGTTAGAAAATTTGATTATTACATAAAATCAATAAAAAAATGTTTTTTTACATTAGCTAAAAAAAAAGAAGGTTGCATCATTCAAACAAACACATTTCTAGAGAACATAAACATCTTTCCAACAAAAATTGTTCATTGCTGCTAAAAGAACCATACGTTAAAATACAGAGGATGTAAGCTACATTTCCTCCTTGGTAGGGAAAATTGTTATAGTTTGCAATCCACTGAGGAAAACTCACAGTTCCTAAAACAGCCACATTGTTCTGCCACCTAATCTGTAAATGAAGACTGAGTCTTTAAAACAGCAGCTGGGCGTGGCTGAAGGAGAGTAAATAATCAGACATAAGGGGGGATTTTTTTTTCCACTCAAAATTCCACATGAGCAAATTTGAAGAATGTCCCCTTTTCAACCTTTTTAAATATGACATCCTGGACAGGACTTTTGGGAATACCCAAGGACCGCTGGGTTTGGGAATGAGGCAGAGGAAGCGAGCGCTGTCCACTCCCCCACAAAGTTCCCAAGGACCGCAGAGCTGTGAGCCATTTACAGTGGCATTCGTAAACCTACGTACTCACAAGAGGAAAAACATTCATATGCTTTCCAGACCAATATCTAGTTTGTGTTAATAATGAAATAAACAAATTCAAGGTGTGATTTATGAACTCATGTTTAGGTTTAACTCTGTGAACTTTTGCGGATAACTGGGAATTATTTGGGATTAAACACTTGGTCTGTTCACTTTTTTTTAACCAATGCAATTAATTGCTAAAAAACAAGCTAAAAGCACAAAACCTGAACAAGGAAACATTGAGCCTGGTTGGGTTCGGATGGTTCAGGATAACTGAAAGCCTTTTTGTGCTGAAGTAAAAGATTTTTATTTGGTCCTAGGAACAAATTTTTCCACCAAGTTCAATAACATACAGTTCTCTAAAGAGGGAGGAACCAAGAAAAGACGTGAAGAAACCACACTGACAAATCTAACTTTTGTGGTTCATGGTGAACCTTTGCCTCTATATGCTAAATTATATGAAGGATTTGCAGCGTAATCCATCGTAGACATAAACAGAGTTATTAAAGCATCAAATAAAGGCAAGATTAAATTCTTAAAAGTCAAGTTCTATCTTACCTTTTTATTTACTGCTGAAGATAAATAATCCATCAGAACAGTATTTGTTTTGAAACATTAACCTAATCACATGCCCCTGAATATTTAAGCATTTTTATTTTGTATATTAGAGAATACCAAAAGCTGTGTTACTGCTGTATTAAAATCAGTCTATATGGTACAATTACACTCTGAGTCTAGTGAAGAACCAGATAGTTTTATACTCACAGCTTTGTGAGTATAAAACTAAAATTTTACATGTTATACTTGTTGTAAAATGAAATGAGAGCGGTCCCAGAGCCAATCCCTGTGGAGCTCCATTAAAGTACCTAGAATAATTATTTGTGCTTTCATAACCTGAGTGCCAGGGCTGCACAGCTGTTGCCTTGCAGCAAGAAGGTTCTGGGTTCGATTCCCGGCCCCGGTCTTTCTGCATGGAGTTTGCATGTTCTCCCTGTGCATGTTGGGTTTTCTCCGGGTACTCCGGTTTCTTCCCACAGTCCAAAAACATGACTATCAGGTTAATTGGTTTCTATAAATTGCCCCTAGGTGTGTGTGTGTGTGTGTGTGTGTGTGTGTGTGTGTGTGTGTGTGTGTGTGTGTGTGTGTGTGTGTGTGTGTGTGTGTGTGTGTGTGTGTGTGTGTGTGTGTGTGCATGGTTGTTTGTCCTCTGTGTTTCTGTTGCCATGTGACAGACTGGTGACCTGTCCAGGGTGACCCCGCCTCTAGCCCAGAACGTTAGCTGGAGGTGGGCACCAGCAGCCCTCCTGACCCCACTGAGGGACAAGGGAGTAAAGAAAATGGATGGATGGATGGATGGATGGATGGATGGATGGATGGATGGATGGATGGATGGATGGATGGATGGATGGATGGATGGATGGATGGATGGATGGATGGATGGATGGATGGATGGATGGATGGAACCTGTTAAAGGAACATTATCAAACCAGCTGACATTAACAGAAACCTCAACTTTTTGCTTTAGCATAGATATGAGCAACTGAGTCAAAACCCCCTTCTTTTTTTTTAGCCAGACTGAAAACTTGAAAATAATTATTTTGAATAACGGAAACAAAATCTAGGTCATTGTTTGTAATGGTGGTTTGTTAGTACTGTCACAGGACTTATGTCAAAAAATAAAATGTGTAAATTAACACTTGTCTGTGCTCCTGACCCTTGTCCTCCTGAAACATCAACTCCTCATTTCAGCGTCCCTACTGCTCCTCGGAGAATGATGATAAATCTTCTTGTTTATCTCACCGGAGTTCACAGTGCTGCGCTCACAGGCTAAGGAAAGACTAAAGGAAGGAAGGGGAGGAAAAGAAGTCATTCTTTCCGAGCCACTCAGCCCAGACCCAAGAGCAACTTGTTTTGGGGGTCCAGGATGAGAGACGGCCATTGTACGAGTCGCTCCAGTAGACGTGGGGGCTTTGAGAGGGCACCAGTTGATTGAGGGCGGAGTGGGAGAGAAATCTGAATTTCTGCTAAACTCCGTCACCACAGCGGGGAGTGGGACAAAGAGACACTGTGACAACCGCAGCGGCAGAGAATTTCGCATTGCCTCTCCATGGTGATTACATGTTGTAATGGCATTAATCACAATAAATTAACCCACTGATGTGTTTCTCCCATGTGTCATTCTGAGTATAGTTTGGCATTAAACAGAACATAAAATGACAACGTACGAGATTAAATACTTTAGTTTGGAAAAAGACAAGATAAATGTGAAGCGATCGGCATGTTGGAGATTCAAACCCTTTCCATGGATGAAGTTTTGTTTCTTCTAATAGTTCAGATGTAAATAAATAAAAATAAGAGTAACTCCAGAACAGATCCCTGCGGGACACCTTTGTCTACGTTGAAGCTGCAGTATGTAACTTTTTGAAAAAACTTTTTTAACATATGTGTTAAAACTGTCACTGTGGTATGAGACACATAATCTCTGAAAAAATCAAGCTCCTCTGTCTTCTCCCAGACTGGTTACCATGGCCACCGATCACGGCTGTAAACGGTTTTCCAGTAACAGTAAGTTGTTTCACCACCATTAGCACACTGAACTGGGAATACACAGGGATGATTGACAGCACTAAGACCTTCCTCCTGGCTGTGAGTGGTTGTTTTTGGTCAAGAGCCGTGTATTTCTTCAGACGCCAATAATACCTCAGGAAGGAGGTGAAGGAGACCAATCCTTTCACACATTAACTAATTTTTTCATAAAAGTTACATACTGCAGCTTTATGAATAAGACAGAAATATAACATTACAAACAACACAATAAAACGTAGTTATTTGTATAACCTCTAAAGCATCTGAAACGTACCTAATAATCATGTTTCAGTTCAGAAAAATAAACAACATTGTCATCGGTTCTAATAAGAGGCCACGTTGGCTATTGTCTCAAGAATAAGAAACTTATAAAGACGTCAGAGGTTTGTGAGTGACAGCAAGACACTTCAAACAAATGTTTTTAATAAAACAACTTGCCGCTGCTTTGCAGATGCTGCGTTATGCGTCATGGAGCAGGAAGCTGCTGCTGCCTGCAAACTGTTGAACATCCTGCAGATGCTCAAACAAAGTCCCGAGAAGGCAGGAATGTCACACTGCTGGACCCCCGACATTCTTAGTCCTCTCCTCTCTGAAGTTAAGGAAGCCATCACTGCTTCCTTAACTTCACCTTTTACTCTCCGTCTTCTTTCAGTCACTGCTTCTGAGTGTGCAGTAGAGATGGGGAAATTTGAGAGGAATTCAGGGTCGCCATCTGGGTCTTGACCAGTCTGCACTCCACTGATTTCTACGGAGTGGAGTTTGTGGTTTTTTTTTTTTTTCCCCCCCTCAGAGTCAGCCAAAACCCGCTCACGCTGACTCTGAACATATTCTAGATGTAAGTTTATGTGAAACTGGTGTACTGATCAGCAGCCAAAAACATCATCACATCCCAAAATAAACTGCAACATCTGGGAACAGAAGACCAGCCTAATGCGATGGCAAAAGCCACGGATTTTTCAAACTATGGAGAAAGCAGCCTGTGCAAGAACTGCTTCATAAAACTAAAGTTGCGCTTCTCCCTAAGGATAATTTCCCAAGGGTGAAACAAAGTGGTGGCAGCATCATGATGTGGTAATACTTTTCTTTAGCAGGGACAGAGAAGTGTTGTAGTGTTGATGAAGAGACTGATGGAGTTAAATGCAGGAAAAACATTTAAATTCAGCAAAAAATAAAAATAAAAACTTGCGACTTGTGTGATCTTCCAGAGAGCATTTCTACATTTTGCTCTTTCAGGATGAGTAAATTCAAACACACACCACACTTTTCAGATTGTAAATAAACTTTAAAACCATGCATGGTTATTATTTTACTTGGGGGTGACACACACACACACACATACCTGTACATGTATTATGTTTTTTTTTTTACTTCACCATTATGCATTAGTATGTGATGATATATATTACTTAATATCCTAATGAAATTTGTTGAAGTTTGTAGTTGTAACATGACCAAATGTGAAAAATATCAGAGCTTATAAGTCCAAATATTTGATGTCATCTTTAGCCACGTTGATTACTGCAGACCTGTCTTCACAGTCCTTCCTCTGGCTCCCTGTATCTCAGAGACTAGGCTTTAAAATATTTCTGTTCGTTTATAAATTACTGAACGGATTATCTTCGAAATACACTGAAGACCTGTTTTTATTGTATCCACCTCTCAGACCGCTCAGGTCTTCTGGATCAAATCTAAACGTTACTTGACTTGCTGCCAGCTGGACTGTTACTATGACTGATTCAGTGCAGCTTTGAGTCTCTTGCAGGAAGCTGAGAAGCAGACAAAGAGGAGGATGCTCTCCTCAGGGAGTGGAAGTGTCTCAGAGGATATCAAAGTCCAAATGCAGTAAATTACTCATCCAAATATCCTTGGCTTTGTCCAACTGTCTCCTTTTCATCCTATGTTGGTTTTCACGCAATGTTTTTTAAAGTTTTCGACAGAAAATGAAAGCCTTTAAATGGTCACGGTGCGGATTCAAAACAAGAAAAATTGTGCTTTTTTTTTTTTTTTTTCTTCAATTGATCAAACTGTCTTTTAATGTTAGTCATCATCAAGAATTGAAAGTTTAACGCCACAAATTCGGTTTAAGACAACACAACCTTTGAACTCATCGTTTTAGAGAGGAAGGGTTTGGTTGAGCAGAAAACAAACAGAGGAAGCTGACTGCTGGCCTGCTGGCTGACCATAACGACAGATGCCATAAAAGGAGCAGGTCTTAAAGCTCTTAGCGAGAGACAAAAAAATGCATCCACACCTTTAATAGCTTCATGCACTCCTCCTATGCATCCCCATTGGCACTATTAGGAATTTAAAACAATTGCTGTTTGTCATCTCTGCAAAGGTCCAGAACGGAATTTCCCATGATGGTATCGGTTTCCCGCTGTAAGAAGGAGAAGCTGAGGCTGGGACAAGGAAGGAAGTACAGTTTCATATTGTTCTGGATTGTAAAAGTTTTTCTGTTGCATTGTCGCAAGAGTTGCTGATGTAATGGGACAATATATTCATGTTCTTCTTAGTCATAGAATCAATGTGAACTCAACTCATTATCTCACAAAGCTCCCCAAGTTTATTCCTCTAGAGTTCTTTAGTATGTTTGATTAATAAAAAATGTCAGTGGTAGAATTATGTTGTCAGATTCAATTAGTTGTCATCTACCTAAGTAGGTAATGGGACATTAATGGCAGTTTTATAATTAAATACATAATAAAGTTGCATTAGCTATGGTTATTGTTCTGCACAATGGTTTTTCTAAAGGGTTTTATGTAAAGGTAAGCTTTACATAATGTAAAGCGTATCCCTTACTTTATGTAAACTTTACACAATGAGTCACAATTCCCTTTACATAATGTCAAGTTTACAATGACAAAATGTAAACTTTGTCAGTTTGGAACAATTTCAGTCACAAATTGTTCCATTTTTCCTGTCATGAAAGGCTGCTGTATTTTATATCAATTTCAATCTTAGACATCTGCATGTCTGCATGGCCTATATACTACAGGCCTACTCGCCTATATTATCACAATATATTTTTATTAAAAAGTAATATATACGAATAATTATTATTTTATTAACAGTGAAATATATTGTATTTCTGACATGATGCAACCATCCTTCAGGCTCTTTGCATTCAGATGCTAATTGTGAAGAATTTAGTTTTTCTAATCAGCTTTAAATGGCTTTGACGTAAATGTATTATATAAAAAGTTGCTTTGTCCAATCGAAACCTGCTACTCCCTAAGTAACAGATTCAATTGCAAAAAAGTTTAGCAGTTGTTCTCGGTCTCCGTACCTGAACACCACCTGGATTAAATAGGTGTGAAACAGTAATAGGTAGCGTTTTACTCCCTCTTGTGCTGACAAAATGCAGTAACACCAACAGCTTAAAATGGTTCTAATACTATTGTGTTTCTCTTAACTTCTGTTTCATGTTAGTTTCTACCATCCAGTCGCTGTTGGTTTTGTCTCACCATTACAACTACTAAAGTGAAAACAATTAATCAGAATAATCTGAATGAAAGGTTAAGGAATTGTTTTCTGCTTCGTCGTTTTCTTCTTTGTTGTTTTCAAGAAACCCCAGTTTCAAACGCAGTAAAATACTGAAGAATCGATTCTTTTTACTGGGCTGAGTCGAATGGTGCAGATCCCGGAAGAGAGTCGAAATTCCCATGCCCAGAAGCGAGGTCAGCTGACCTGACCAAAACAAGTATGGCGGTGTTGATAACGACGACAAACGCCTTAAATATTGCTGTGAGGTTTATTTTCTAATTTTATCCGGTTTTATTCGACCAGTTTCCAGCTTCTACATATTCTAAGACCTTACCGTTCAACCGAGAAAGCCTTTCTGGATCGCATTAGGACCACAAAGCTAAAACGAAACCAGGAAAACAAACGGAAGTGTCAACGGTTTGAAACCAAACATCCGCTTCTGTAAACGCGTGTGTTTGTAATGGTGTCGCGTCCTTTCAGCCAGCAGAAGACTTGGATAACACGCCAAAAAAGACGGATTTTTGTTTCATGGAGTGAAATGGTGTACTGTAGTACCGGGGCGAACGACGCTAGCAGAGAAGTAAAGGACCGTACAAGATGTAACGTTGATATTACTGATATTCAGCCAGAATGCACATGGAGACCACCTCTGAACACGGAGAGGTAACCGGTTAAAATCACCATGGGGGTGGTGAATTTTGTGATATCCACTGTGGGGAGATGCCTGGATGTTGCCGGGTTACTGTTGGACCTAAACTTTCTGATCGTACACACAGTGGTCAAGACTCTCCTGGCGATCGTCGCCTTCATCACCAACCTGCCCACCCTGATCACTAACCTTCTGCTTCAGATGGGGAACCTCCTCCTGTTCTCCACCATGCACATGGCAGAAACGACATCGAGCCTGGCCCACGGGGCAGTCACCCTGCTGGGCAGCGCACTATTGGCCCTCGAGGGGCTCCTGGAGAGTCTGAAGATGGTGGGCTACCTGTCCATGCACGTCCTGCTGCGGGGGAAGGAGCACCTGTGCAGGGGTTTGGTGTCAGTCTTGGAGGGCTGTGGCATCGCTGTCAGCCTGGTGGTTTACTTCACAAACACGGTGGTGAACTTTGCCCTCATCGCCACCCAGAACATCTACTTGGCAGCTGTGGGTGTGTGGCAGACGGTGTCCAGTCCACTGCAGAAGGCGCTGGAGCTCACCCTGACCTTCTTCACTTTCCTGTACAGCAGCCTGGTCGGGACGTCAGCATTTCTGTGGTCTCCCTGTAAACTGCTTCTGGATTTTATTGCCTCCCTTGTCCACATGTTCATCTCCATCTTCATCCTGAACATCTACGGCCTCCTGCTTACCATCACCATTGCTCTGATGACCACCGCCTACCTGAACCCCAGACTGAGCCGACAAGCAGCTGTGCACATTTTGGTGTACATGAACTCCTTCCGTGCTCTGCGGAGACTGTATGAGACTCTGTGGCTGCGCTTCACGGTCCTGTGGCACACTCCACGTTCTCTACACCGCAACATGCAGCACCTACAGAGAAGGTTTCGACACGTCTACCTGCGGGAGAGGATTTTTTGGCAGCAGCTGTCTATTCTGCGTCTGGTGCTGCGGACAGTGCTCCAAATCGACAACGCCAACAGAGGGAGAGGAGACGGCGACACCAGGGAGGAGCGGCGGGACCCACCAGATGGAAGAGCGGGAGACGGAGCCCACCAGGAACTGCAGGATTTGCCTTCGTCGAGTTCAGATGGATCACTAAGGACATCACCATCTTCATCTTTAGGCAAAGACGGCAAACTCCTGCCCGCCGAAAGCCTGCTTACTCTGTTAAAAGAGCAGGAGGAGAGAAAAAAGTGTGTTATTTGTCAGGACTGTACCAAGACAGTGGTGCTGCTGCCGTGCAGACACCTCTGCTTGTGTAGGGACTGCACCAACATCCTCCTGAGGCAGCCCATTTACCAGCAGAACTGTCCTCTGTGCCGCCAGATGATCCTCAACACCATGGACGTTTACCTCTGAGGGGGAGGAAAGGGAATCCATGTAGCGATGAGCCTCAACCGCCTTAAAGTATTCACCACCACACAGAGCAGTTTCTTTTTTTTTTTTCCTTGAAGCCCAACAATAACACCACTATTTCAAGTTTTGTGGTTTTCTTCAGTCAGTGAAGTTATAAATAAGCTTTATTTTTAAAGATGACCCACAAATGTTTTTGAACAAAACGTAATAAAACACATGTTCATTGTAAGTTTTGTTTCGGTTGATGTTTGTGGAAGGTGTTCAAATGTTCCCCAAAATATTTCATAAACTATATACTACAAAAAACTATACATGCTGTCATTATGTATACTTCTCTTTACATAGGATTGTTAATGGAGTTCTCACACTAATTCAATAGTTCTTTCAGGCTCTTCTCCCAAAAAAACTACAACTGTTTTGCTTCACCATGGAGAGGCTTTTTTTCTGACCCTACTGTGGGATAAGTGCTTTCAATCTGATGAACTTTGTTCATTTTACATATGACCTACTATGTGCACAAGCAATCGAAGGTCTGTAAAAGGTTCGACTGAGATGCAGCTCCATCTGCTGATTGAAAGAAGCTCGCTCACTAGATTACAGAGTTATTACACCAAGCAAAATAAAATTAAGCTGCCTAGAGTTTTTGTATGTGCATTAAAACAGCTTGGCATTAGGGAAAATAGCGGATACATGCTGACTGGCTACTACATCTATGGATATCTCATGCAGTGAATATTCCCAACACATCACTGGATATTTGTTTTCCTCTTTTTTTTTTTTTTTTGTTACCAAGACCTCTTTTTAGTAAAATCTTTCACTCTTGCATCGCTGTGTCTCAGGTGTTTGTAGGGATTGTATTCAGTTGAAGCTAAAAACTCTTTACAACTGTTTATGTCTTAAAATGTCAGGCCATCGACGTGCCAAGCTGTGAGAAACTAGAGGAACACTGTGCTTTACTGCGTACGGCCTGCAACTGCAGCCTTCGACATTTTTATTTGCGTTGCATTTTTCTACCGTCTTGTTTATCCTCAGACTTTATTTCTTGTTGTTCTGACTATTGTTGGGGCTTTTCCCCAGTCTTCCTTTTGAGGTGTATTATTACCAGATAATCCATAAATGGTTTCTGCTTTCTCCTAATAATGTGATAAAGCAGATTTGTGATGTTTAAAAAAAGAAAGAAAAAGGACCGTAAACCAATAAGGCTTTACTGTTTCACTTGCTTTTGGTGCTTTAAAATGGTGAATAATCCTAAAATGTTCATATTGATCTGTTTAAAGTTTACAGGCGGTTATTTTGGACTCCAGATGTTGCAGTGTTATTGATTGTGGGTGTGGTGGGAGCAGGCCTGAAACATGGCCAGTTTGCTTTTTTTTTCCCTCTTTGTCTTGCTTTGCAAAGAGAAAATTTGACTTCACAGTAATAGCTGCATAGCGCATCAGCCTGATTTCTCCCTTCTTTTTAAAAGGTCTGTAAGTTTATAGTTAATGAAAATGTTGTCATCCTAAGCTGCTCCTCTCAGGTACTTCCTAAACACCAATGGCATTCCTTGTTAAAGTGAACTGAAAGCAGCTCACTCGACTGTTATCTGTTGCTTCTCCCGAAGTATTTAGCTGTATGAACCGTGTGAGATGATGTGATTGGAAAATGTGAATGTATTGTGGGATTTTTTTTATAACATGACGGCTGCCGTGTAACTGGCAACTTCACAATAAAACAAGAATCAGTGAGTGAACTGTGTTTTATCTTTCTTTTTTTTTTATCAGCCTAATCGAAATGCTTACAGCTCCACACTCGGGACAGAAAAGTAAAGGATTTCAACAAGTGATTAACCTATTGCTGCTTTTAAACGCAGAGCAGACCGGAACCAGAACCAGAACCAGAAGACCTGAGCAGCCTGGAAGGTTGATGCATCAACAAATAGCTTTAAGGGCGACTGTTAGTGTTTAGCTCCCTCCTGCTCCCCCTACTGTGGTCTCAGTCCAGAAGATGTGCTACCTTTTAAAGCTAATCTCAAAACCTCTTAGACTTTTTACACTTTTTGTCACATAAAAACTACAAACTGTAATATATTTCAATGGGATCTCACGCCATGGACTAATAGAAAGTGGCATACAGCTGTGGCTTGGAAGGAAAGGAATACATACAGTTTTTCGCAAATGAATCCTCTTGAAGACGGGTGTGCCATCGTATTCAACTCCCTGATTACTCCAATGCTAAAGGGGAATAGCTTTGAAAACTTTGCACAAGAAAGACTAACCTTGTTGTCTATTCTTAAGCCATACATGTGAAGTAGAAAAGGAAAAGGATGCAAGGTTATCAGAGGGGCTGAATCCACACTTTTCAGATATTTAGTTGTTTAAAGCAACGTGTACCGGTAGTGCCCCCTTTTTCACAATTACGAGCTACTTTGTGTTGGTTTACCACATTCTGCAGGATATCCTCTACCCTGAACACGTCCAAAAGGAGGCTTCCTGATCGGACACCCAGAACACCTCAGTGGTTTGTTCATTCCTCCTCATGGGGATCTCATGGGGCTAACAGGCTAATGTGAGTGTAATAAAAGATGCGCTTTAATGTGGCCAACACCCCAGCAGCATTTCAATCTACTCAGTGGCTGATTTTGGGTCATTAATACTAACTGTGCAGAAACTTACCAGTTAATTAGTAATGCAGTTACAGCAGCTGAAAGACTCGCATCACAACTGAATAGCGCAAAGAAGATGCTGCAGGTCAATGGTGCCGTAAATTAAAGAATAATTAATATTTTCATGTACTGATGTTGCTCTGAGTCCACTTTGTCAAAAAGAAATGGTGTTAATTTGACCCAATGCTTCATTTAAAAAAAAAAGGTCTTTTTGTTCATTTAAAAGCCAAAAATGAAAAAAGATATGTTTCATTCCGCTCTAAAAGTTGCAGAATAAGAAAGAGAACTTTCTGGTGAAACTTTTGATGCCCAGGATTTAGTCAGAATCACGATCATTCTTCTCAACTGAAAGAAACAGCGTCATGTAGTGATGATCCCAGGGGTGAAAGTAGTTTTAAATTCTTGGGGGTACTATGACATATATATATATATATATATATATATATATATATATATATATATATATATATATATATATATATATATATATATATATATATAAACTTTGTGTGCTTTGGAGTTTCTGTGTTTCTGTGCTGATTAATTTTTTTTACGAAGCGATAAAAGCTGGGAATTGCTACAAAATAAAGCTTTATGTCCCTCAGCCCACTGGCTGCAATGTTAACATCTTGAGATGCCATGAGACCTAAACTCTGAACTCTGAACATCATGGCATGGAGTCATCCCAGTTTTCCATGTCTGGCAAATAACCAATCTGGTTATATTGATCCTGTGTCCAGACAGAAGGATAATCAGTAGCCCAGCATCATGACCTGTTTGTTCTGAAGATCCTGCAGCTTCCACTTCTCTTCCTAACATGGCGCCTCCTCACACTGACTCTCAGACTAATAGGAGAAACCACAGAGCTCTGTTAGGTTAAAAGCTCATCTTCTGAAGTTGGGATATTTTTCCTCCAACAGGTTCCAGAGGAATCACCTCAAACCAGATGTTGGACTGGATTTTATTTCAATGTCATTTGTGAATGTTAGAGCCTCATTTTCAAGGGTGGAGCTATAAAGGTTGAAAAAGGTCATCATTTTGGAGAAAATCTCAACATCAATATTTTCACTAAATAAGAGGCAAAAAAAAATTTGATAAAGGAAAAACCTCTCAGACTCTGAGCTCAAAGCAAGATGCCAGAGAGCACCAAACTACTTTTTGATATTAGACAATTAATTTAATTTCATATAATTATTGCAGAAGCCATTTGTTTGTTAAATACTTAATGAAACATATTTACCGTGTTTGATGTTTGGTGTAAATGACGTGCACTCACAGACTAATGAGGTAATTAGTACAAGTTTGTCGTTTACTGAACGTTCAGAAACTACAGCCGCTGTGATGCACCAAGACAAAGGTAAAGAAAGGTAAAACAACCTGAACAGGTGATCAACTCTAAACCACTCGCACCTGTTTACTCTCCTTCTCTCTGTCATTTAAGCACACCCGTTGCCATGGCAACCTCCTGCGCTCCACAGGCCGACCAGAGATATAACATATAACAAGACATAACATTCAGTCCGTTACAATATTAGGTTTTCAGGCTTGATATTTATTTTGCGATATTTAATAAGCCTCCCTGAACACAGCGGTGGTTGATTAGTTCATTTTAAACTCCTGCTCTGCTCGTTATTTTGGTAATGGAAACGAAACGCACAGAATTGCGCAACAACTTGTTGAAACAATAATTACTGAGATTATTATTGTTGTTGGGTCATTAATTTGGACACGTTTTGTTGGTTTTTGTTGTTGTTGTTCTTTAATGAAGTTACAAACGTTTTGATAAGGAGTCAGAGGAGGACGTGCTGCTCTCAGCGTCCTGGCGGCGTTCAGTTTGTCACCTAATGCCGAGATCGACTCAAAACCTTCCACGATCGACATATTGCGCCCTGCTCTAGCAAAGCACGAAGAGTTCAGAAACAATATGAAATGGGGAAAAAGTTATTTATTAACTGATTAAGTTGTGTTAAAACACGACTTAATCGTGTTTTAACACGATTAGTTGTTCTTGAAAAACTAATCACTCACGGCTGATTAATCGGTGCACTCACGGCTGCACGGTGAATCCATTGATTTTTTACAGCAGACAGCCGCTCCTCTCTCTCCCCTAAAAGATTTAGCGGGGGTACGCAGTACAGACCGTACCCCCCCCGCCACCCTTCCCTACTTTCACCCCTGGATGATCCTCTCTGTGACCTCACCGTTTCTTAAACTTCTTGATTCAAGGACCACACAGCTTTCGCAGCTCGGATGCAGTGAGAAGTATTTCTGCTGGCAAATGAGATCACAGAATCCTTTTACTTGTGAACACATCTGATACTGAGGACAGAGAAACACTTGAGTCCATAGATAGCTCAGCTTTCATGTCTCCCGTCTGCAGAGATAATGGGAATCCTCCGTGCAAGAATGTGAATGTGGAACCGCAGGAATACAGTCGGAGGAGGAGGAAGAGGAGAAAGAGGAGGCACTGATGGTCATTTTTCATAGACATGACAATTCATCAAAGCTTTGTGGTTTTATGCATTCTGGCTCCCTTCAGACGCATCCATAACACCGCAAAACAATTGGATTCCTCAGACTGCTGAGGAATCCAATTATTGACGGAGAAGATTTGGCAGATTGGGATGTTTGTATGTAAATCCTAGTGATGTGATTATTTTTGCTGCTGTCCAATCATTAATCTGTTCTTTTGGTAGTCTCTCTCTCTCTCTCTCTCTCTCTCTCTCTGTCTCTCTGTCTCTCTCTCAGCAGACACTTTGTTAGTGATCAAAGCAGCCAAGTGGCTTTACTTCGGCCTCAGCAGCGTTAACAGGAAGTTTAGTGTTACAACAGCAGGAAGCAGCAAACAACTAGAGAGAGCTTTATACTTCAGGGATTCAGCCTCTGCCCTTTGACCTCAGGGTTTCTGGCTGGGAACTTTGTGGGAAATCTTTATCGCATTCATCAGGATGTTTTTTTTTCCCTTAATGTTTATGAGTTCTTTCTGTTTATCACATGCTTTCCGTTAATCTGAAACAAACTTCCAGAAAACTGCAAAGATGCTGAAAACCTGAGTTGATCAAAGTTGAACTTTGATCAACTTATATTATTTGGGTGACGATGATGGCATTTGACAAAATGTAATTTTTATTGCTTGTTCCATTATTTGCTTCTGTATTTTCTATGGTACAAAACATTTTGAACATCCTGGTTGCTGAAACATATTATTTGGAAAAACTTGACTTGATTTGCATCCTGAGTTAACTTCATAAAAACCAGTTTGACTCAGAGTTTATGCTGACTTCCAGTTCATCTATAATATCACATCAAATCAGAGAAAATATTCCTGTGAATTATGTAAAATCATATGTCCCGTCATTCATTATGGCCATAATTCAATACATTTTAAAAACAAGTAGTTGTTTTTAAAATGTAGGTTTCACTTTGTTGTGAATTTTAATTAAACAGCACACAGTCAAAATTATACATACAGCCTTGGTCAAACACATGATCAAAACTCCTGGAACACCAGCGTTCAAGGCCAAGTGTAGTTAAGTGGTTTAAAGCTGGTGGTTCTGAACAACATATCAGTAAATAACACTGAAGGATGTTTCAGTTCTTCTTTCCAAACTCTGCGCTGATTTTGGTGCTTCTGGGTAAAATATTCTTGAGGTTAAACGGGGTTTAAGCATCCAGTCACATGAGGCGAGCGTGACAGTAAACATCCTGATTTATCAACTGGAGGAAATCAACCTGAGCCCAGCAGCTGAAGCAACTTATTCACGCCTGCTGCTGATGTGCAAATATTTTAAAGCTCCATCATGTATTTACATATTTTCAGAGTAAGTCTCTGTGTTGTGTGGGCTTTCCTACATTTAGAGAGGGTCACGGAGGTCATCTTAGTGTCTATGTTAGATACTAGAAAAATATACTGCTCAAAAAAATAAAGGGTACACTTAAGTGTTCACTTAAGTGTTTAAGTGTTCCCTTTATTTTTTTGAGCAGTGTATATTACTAAAAACCTAATTTAGTCAATAATGTGTACATAATTGCAGCTATTTGACATTTAACCCTGTTGCTTATCAATAATTTATTCAAAAATGATTTTCTATAATTATCTGATTGTAAATATTATACAATCATGTCTTCTTGTTGAATATAAAACTTTTCTTGAAAAACGGACATTTTGATGTCAAATTCATTGACAGTACTTAAAATAACCACATTAATCTGCATTTAACAAGCGAAGTCTTCACCTACTATCTGAGGGACTTTATTTAAAACACAACTGAGCAGATTTAATCAGTAAAAGCAGAAATAGACGCGTTGCTACCAGACAGACGTCATGATGACTGGCTCTTTTTTCATTCTGTGGTCCAGTTGACGAGCAGTGGCACAACACTGCCCCCTGCTGAAGAAAGCGGGAACAAAAATAAGATGAGCCTCTTTTTTGTGAAATTAGAATGAGGCTCGTTTGTCAGATTAAAAGAATCGTCTAAGACGACGTTGAACATACCTTTTATTAGATTTTTGTATTTAAAATGTTTTTCATTGGTCTAATTTTACCACCATCAGTGTGTGAATGATGGCTGAATGACTGAATGTGTGGTACAAGTTCATCAGGTCATTTACCATTAAACAAATAAAGTACTTCTGGACCTGTAATGTGTGTGTCCGCTTTGTTTTCTAAAACCCCACAATAGACGCCCCTAAAATCTGACTCAGATTTTATGCTCAGTGTGTGGAATTACTGCAAACTTAATGATTCAATGTGAGTTTCTGGGCTTTCTTAGGTCACATGTGTGAAACTCAAGGCCCGGGGTCCAAATGAGGCCCGCCATAGCTTCATGTGTGGGCCTCAATATTCCAGGTGCCAAATTATATCAATCAGTCCTCCCAGTTTGCTGTGATTGTGGAAATTCACGTCAAAATCAACAGACTAAATGGTCAAAAACATTGCACTGACTCCAACCTGTAGGTGGCAGTACTTTGTACTTTTACGACACCGCTGCGCAGCATTATTTAACGTCAAAATATCGAGGTAACGATTAACAAAGTCACAATTAACGTCACACATAAACGTAAATACTGCAAAATTCCTTGAAAATATTTCCAAATTAGCTCCACAAAATTTTTGATTTTATTGCCCCTCCCCTCCCCCCCAAAGAAATCCTGGAGGGACTGAACTACCCTTTAAGAACATTCAGGATCTTGATTTGGCCCAAAACAAAAACGAGTTTGACACCCCTGCCTTAGATGGAAAACATTTTAGCATGTCATAACAAAGATCAAATTAAATAGCTTATCGACTTTGATTCAGCCTTTATGCCGTAAATGACTGATTGAAATGATCATATATATTTCTGTGTATCTGTTGGTAAGATGGCTGTGTCTAAAGCTGTAATTGTGAACTGCTTTTAAGCTTTAAAAATGTATTTATTTTATGCCGTCCTTAAACAACTGCCTTAATATTTAATTGGTAAAAGAATTAGTCTGGTGTGCTGGCATGTCTGAGACAAAACAATAGATACAAAACTCTGGATTGATTTTCCATCATCGTAATGAAATTAAGTTTTCAAATAAATCGAAACAGCTGTGACACATTTAAAGGTTGAAGCTGATAAAGATGTTTACAAGAGGAAACCTGTATTTTTCAGAAGTGCACATAATTTAGTACCATGCAGCTATGGTATGCCATTTGAAATCTAGTGCAGTTATTCACCTGATCCCAGTATCTGTGAGCGCGTTTCCTGTTATTTTCAACACCCTGTTTTTTCATCATTTATTCCCTTAATCCCTGAGTCAACGTCTTAAATGACGTTCAGCCAGACACCCCTGTAATTCAGGGAACGATGTGGCATTTCCAGAGCAATTTGAAGGCTGTGACCAATGGAAAAAGTGACTTGATGCCAAAGAAAGATTGATTAACTTCCTTTGGTTCAGGAGGGAATGATTATAAGCGCATATTTCTGTCTCAATTATGGGCGAGAGTGTTTGGGGAGAGGAAGCAGGATAACATTTGAGTTATGTCACACAGCATGGTTACGTTTGTTTGAGTTAAAGTTTCTACATTAACAATTATTTATCAGTGAGGAAGTTAATAGCTGCAGGTATGAAAAAAATGATTTACACGAAACCAGATGACAGTTTTGAAATGTAACTTGTGAGTCCAAGAAGTCGCAGTGAAATGGTGGAATCATTACAAACAGTGGAAAACTCAGTAAATCCAGAAGAAAATTAACATTTCCCCAGCCGGTTTTTCTCTTTTGGTATTTGCTTTAGTAGCCGTCTGCCCTTATTAATAAAGATCAGAAGGAAATATTAGACCTTGTTGGTGAAATGAAAAATATAAAATTGACCAGTGATAAAGTCATGCAACAAACTGCTTTTATGGACTTTCTTTGCTCCCAAAGCATTTACAAACATATTTATTAAGTTTAATTTTACTGAATGACTTATTTTACTTCACAACACAGGAGAACAGTACATTTTTACCTACTGAATTTGTCTAAAATTAGGATCTTATATTTATAAAACTAAATACATTGCAATGTTAAAATTACACAAATAGCATTTCAAGTATTTGCGCAATTTAAGTATTGTTTCAGTTTTGGATTTGCTATCTGGTGAAATTAGGATGGCTGAAGATGAGATGAACTGATGCATCACCAGCGAATTATCTCTGAATTTAGACGTTTCTGTTTCCAGGAAACAGAAACATTGGTTTCCTGTTGATTAAGTCACAATCCACCATTTTACTTTTACATACATGTAGAGCTACATATTACCAGGAGTATTGTGAACACTTTCAAGATGTTTAAATCCTTTATCTATACCTGCAGTTTCTACAAACGCTCGTAAAGAAACGGGTCGATTTGAAGAGCTCAGTGAAATGCAGTGTTCCATCTGTGCAACGCATCGGATCATTTTCTCTCTGCTGTAGGCCAGCTTTACAGTTTCATGCTCCAAACTCTGGAGAAAATGCTCAACTTTGATTTCTTCCTTTTCCCAACATGACTCTGCACCGGCGCAAAAATGAAGGTCCATAAAACCACGGACGAGTGAGTTCGTTGTAGAAGAACTCGATTGGCTTTTAGGGAGCCCGAACCTCAAGAATTTGAGGAAAACTCAATAAATGCTCAATGAAATCCTGACATCAAAGCAGAACGAAACCATTTTTCAGCCGGCTTTTACAAAGCTCTGCTAAGCAAAGCAAACAGGTCAAACTCTTCAGCCCCAGACTGAAAGACCCTCCTGGTTTCTAGTACGAGGGGTTCTGGGCTTGGGGTAGAAAAGTAGAAGCAGCACTGAGTTTAGTTTAAGGCTGACACAAATGATCAGGAGCCCGGTCAATTTGATCCCTGTAGGTGAGAACAAGATCCGCATGTTTAGAGTCCACTGGGAGTGGAAAGTGTAAGACCGTTTATGAGATTTAGTAAGAAGTCTGACTACCTCGTTCTGAATAGCTTGCAGATGTGAAACTGATGATCTGTCCAGACTGGCAGCGCAGAACGGCACAATGCAATAATAGTTTTGTTCTGTAGATCTGCTCGGGACACCATGTCTAGAGTCTAGAAATGTTTCTGGAGTGAGAAAAACAGGAACCAAGATCAGATCTGATGTGTGAGTCAAAGAATAATGAGGAATTTAATGTAACTCCTGTTTCTCTTTCATATTGGATTTGGTAGCTGTGAAAAAAAAAAAACTAATTGATTTTAGAACACAGGTGACAAGCAGCTATTATCAAAGTCTCCATCTTATTGGTGTTAAAACCAGAAAATTGAGACCAGAGAGATAGAAACTGGTCCAAAATAAGCATCGGATAAGGGTAGAAAGTCTGTCCAGCTGGTTCAGATTTAAAAAATCTAAATATTTGGATGTCATCTGAGCAGGTGAGATAAAATATATCAGAAAAAGACAATAATGGCAACTAAAGGAAGAATGTGAAAAGAAAATGACAAATGACCTTAATGGAGCCTCACAGATTGGAGAAGTCTGAGGAAAAATGGTTTGACTTGATGGAGAGTGTCCTACCAAACAGCTGAGAAGAAAACAGAGCACACTTGGGATTAACTAGAGCAGAAATTAAATGGTACAACTTGTGTCTGACCTCATAAATGTGCTTTTGAAAGAGAAATGTCCCATCTGCATCATGTGGAAAGCCTCGTTAAAATATTGGGTCGACATTATACTAAACTCTAAAGATTAGCGATGTGCTTCTCTTATGTGTGTGTTTAGGCAGACGAAGGGAAATCGGAGGTGGGAATATACATAACATCATAATATCATGAAAGCTAACATCATCCATCATCCATCTGGACTTTGGTTCAACATGATTTGAGTTGGAAAGGTTTAAATTTAGACATAGGAAAATGTAGAAATCCTAAATAATAAAAAAAAATGATCTGCTGTACTCACATGTTGCATTGAATTGGTTCAGGAAATAATTTGAGCTCCTCTGTAACATTTGCTGCCAAAATCTGGCCAAAATTATGACAGTCGAGAGGCTTTTATGTGGTTTACAGATTTATTAATGTTTCATTTTATGCAGTGCAGTGATGGCATGAAAGCTATTTGAATTTAAGGCCGGGGTCTTTCCAGAAGCCAGTGTGGGAACGTATGTGAAATTAAATGTCATCATCTGTACGTTATTTACAGTTCAAGTAAAAACACGGCTCATGCAGCCGAATAAGACAGGAGGCCCCACTGCCAATTAGTTTTTCTTCAAGCAGAGCTTCTCATCCACAAAAAGCAAAAAGTGGAAAAGTAAAAAACAAAGTTGTTTTTCTTTTGCCACTGTGGGTGTGGCTTGTGTTTTACACACGTCTCATGCAAAAACTGCAGAGTTTTTCCAGTCTGAGTAGACCAGAAAGCCAGTGAAGGTGCTGTCAGTCTTGGTGCTGCAGTAAAACCCATTGTACTCTGAAAGGGCCATTTGGACCCACACCTGGTCCCCGGGGATGAGGTGAAGCAGGGAGCCGCCTGACAGAGACGCCGGTTTGGGCCAGTTACCATAAAACTGGAAGTAGGATGCCACGGCGTGTCCGTTCTTCATCAGGTCAAACTGCAGGCTGGCGCGGTAAACGGTGGCGTGGACCGCAAAGTAGTAAACACCAGGGACCTTGCAGGTGAAGCGTCCAGTCTCTGAGTTGTAGTCCCCCTGTTCATTGAAGAGTATTGTGTCAAAGACGACTGCGTCCCCAACATTTAGGGGTAAAGTGTGGCTCTGAGACAGTTTGGCACTGAAAGCCGATTTAGGGGCCACTGCGCACTCTCCTGGCTGGCCCCTCTCCCCTTTTTCTCCTTGGTAGCCTTTGTCTCCAGTCAGGCCTCGCACTCCTGTCTCACCTGAAGAGGAAGACAAGAATAAACGTGAACAATGAACGCTAACAGAAATTATCAGCACTACACAGCGCTTTAAGAAAGCATTCAGACCACTTAATTGTTTCACATTTTGTTATGTTACAACCAAAAACTACGTTTTTTTAAATAGGATTTTTAAATTATAACAGTGTGTCTAAAAAAGTTAATACAGCTAAATACCATTATAACTAAATGCATTTCCATATACAGAAAGGTACAGGGGAACACTGCACCAAGTAATCCAATAAATTATTAGTTAGCTAGCCTATCTATCTATCTATCTATCTATCTATCTATCTATCTATCTATCTATCTATCTATCTATCTATCTATCTATCTATCTATCTATTTTGACTGTTTCCACATTAGAATTTAATTTTTTTCTCTTGTTCTTCTGGTTTTAATTTCCATTTAAACACATTTGATGTTGTTTAAACTGCTAATTCAAAGTAAATTTAATATTCCAAGTAAAGTCTGGAACAAACCACTGATAGAAATTTTCAAACAGGAACAACCTTGATTCATAAACAACAAGGACCGCCTCTCTGACGCCTGTTTAATAGAATAAATGACCTCATTGTACAAACACCATGCTACTGTTATTTTGGACACCGCCCCTTTGATTAACGATTCAGTTACACAGAATAGGCAGAATATTTGTCATAACGGTCTTTTGGTTTTCTGCTGCTTTTCAGCAGCTGATTGCAAATTATTTGCCATTTGTAAATATAATTTCGGTCAAAAACAGCGTCTGATCAGGTTAGTGAATTTTGGACATTTTTTACAAATAATGATCAGAAAAGTACGCTGTAGATTTGTATATTGACTTTTAAAATAAAATTACATTTTTACTTTTAAAGATGGAAATGTTTTTTTGATGCAGTCCCGATGAAATACACTGTAAAGTTTGTAACATGAAGATGAAGAAATGGGGAAAGACGCTGTAACAAATGGAAAGGAGTACCTGGATATCCCCCGTCTCCCTTCTCGCCTTTCTCTCCCGGAGCGGCATCCCTCCCGTCTCTTCCGTCTCTTCCCGGCTGACCGGGATTGCCATGATTCCCAGGAGAGCCTGGGATGCCAGGGTGACCAGTGCACAGACTGGGAGGGATCTTGTTGTCCTCCAGCTGGCTGGAAAAGCAGACTTGTAGGACGATGATGGAGCATAACAAGGGGAACAGGCTGAGTGAGGTCATTGCACCGCAGAGGCTGGAGTGAAAGGGAGAAGCATTATGGCTTTAAACACACATGTGACGGCTATTAGCTCAGATGTAGAGTTAAGACCACAGACAAAATAACCCGAGGCTATAGTAAACGTTTGATTGTGAATTAAACCTCATGACAGCAGGGGGGAGAGAGAGGGAGAGAGTACATTTTACAAGATAATTGGATCTCCCAATAAAACAGTCTACATTTCAGGCACTTTGACCTTAAATCAAAAGTCTTTATTGGCTCTCATTTCCTGAACCACCGCACAGGAAGACATAAAGTATTCATTAAGTCGCCATTAAATCAAGATCAAGAAAAAATGTAGAAGACAAAATTTGAAAAATTACTAACAATTTTCCCGCCTAGACATGTTTTTAATGAATGTTCTCTGGGATGTTTAATGCCCAACACCAAATAGCAGAGCCACAAAGAAAAGGTCTGCCAGGGAGACGTCTGAGTTGGTACTCCTGCTCTATAAGATATCCTGTAGAGAGTTGAGTTAGTGACTTTTTATGTTTCTCCTCCGGGGTTGTGATCTTTCAACAATCCCTTAAAGACAACATTTACTCAATGGCGCTTTATATTTTGTCACATTATAGCCACAAGCTTTGATGTATTTTACTGGGGTTTTGTGTGGCCGACCAAAGCAAACTAGTGAATAATTATGAGGTGGATTGGAACTTGTGCGTTGTTTTCAACATTTATTACAAATAAAACTCTGGGTTTCGGCCTTGTTGAGACAATACCTTTTAGAACCGCATTTCATTGCTATTGCAGATGCAAATGTCTCTATTGGCTGAAAAGGTTTCCCATTTCTCTACGTAAAATAACTCAAGCTACGTCAGATTGAATCTACGAACATTGGTTTCTTTTTAAGTGTTGGTAGCTTGATTGGTCCTAGTTCTGGATTTTCTACCAGATGAATGTGGTTTAAAGTTGTTGTCCTGCTGGAAGGAGAACCTGTCCTCCAATTTTAAGTCTTTTATTGCTTCCTAAACGTTTTTGTTCTTTTCCTGGATTGATCTGTGTTTTTGCTCAAAACCGTTTTCCCATCAACTCTGACCATCAGTGGGTTTTACTTGCGATTATCAGAGAAAATACGACAGAATACATCTTCACATTTACACGCCGCTTTGTGTGGATCTGTGAAGTTTGTGGCTATGATGCCATGTAATGTGAAAAATATCAAAGGGTCTGCATGCTTCCATGATATTGACCATATTCTTGCCCATAAGAAAAGTCCAAATTGCCGTTTTATCGCCATGTTTACCGTTGAGTATTACGTCCAGAAACAGCTGCACACAAAGAAGCAGAGGGAGAAAAAAAACTGGAGAGAAACAGTGGGGAAAAATGAGGGTGGGACGAAGAATTGCATGTCAGCATTCCTGGCACAAGTGGAGCTCAGACGAGAAGACAAACATTGCAGAGTCGAAGCAGATGTCTTAGAAGTGTTTCTTTATTAATAAAATAATAGAAAAAGGAATTTAAATACTCACTGTCCATGAATAGATCAGTGTATGTGGGAGGAAAACATATGCAGTGTGTGTAAACCGAGCAAAGAACAGCAAACACTGTGTTTGTTTACAAAGAGCCGAGTGAGAAGAAGCGCATTGTGAATCTTTTTGAGGAACATGGAGGAGGCTAAAAACGACAACATGTTTGAGATGTTTTATTTCTACTGTCGCCATATGCATGTTCAGCATGAGGGATTTCTGCAAAAGGTTAGACTGGAAGCAGTCAACCATCCATCATCACCACATGAACTGAAGTTCGTTGTTTTACAAAAAGAATGAAGGTGATTAACGTTGAATCTGTCTGGATGCCTGGACTCAGACGACGGCATATTTCTGTATATAAACTATCTCGTCCAGTGCCCTGTGGCGGCAGATTTTGTGCATTTGTGGGATAATTAAATGTCAAATGTGGCATATTTACCAATAAAATAATTTAAAAAAACAATAAAAAAGGATTCTTAAAAACTCAGACTTGGCACCAGAAGCGCTAATTAATTAGAAGTGACAGGTGTCTGTCACTTCTGGCTAATTAATTTCACCTCTTCAGCATCTCAGGCTATGAAAGGTTTGACGTTTTGTACTCAACTACCTGAGGAAGTTTTGTATCATTCCTGCTCAGCGGACCTTTGTAGCCACTTTGACAACTGATGATTTAAAGTATTTATCTGAGAAAATGTGTTTCGGTGACTTGCATAAAAACAAAACCGTACGCCAGCAGCAGGACGACATCACTCATAGTTTGGTTTGTTCAGGGGTCATGATCTGTCAGGTTTCAAAATACTATACAATTAGATTTAATTATATAAGATTTCTGAGCTAATTTATGTCCTGAATTCATCTAAATATTTAACTCTGAAGAAAAATACACTGATGTTGGGTACGGGTACAAAATGGCTTGTTTACTGGCACAGAATAGAAGTAGAAGGGATGAAATTGAAGCCCATTGGTGCAAAACAAGGAAGTAGAGGCAAATTGACCTGAAGTGACCCAAAAGACAGAGACAAGAATTTAACAGCAACTCATACTGGGAGCTGAAAATTAACCAAAAATACCAACAAACCCAGGATAATTAATTCTACTGAAAATTTTTAAATCTATACCTGCAACATTCATTTGTAAATTTCAACCATATTTTGATTTCCCTAAGAGTCGCCATTTCTAGTCTGTGTCTGATTGTCCTGCTTCTTGTTTGGGCATGAGTGGGCTTTTCCGAGTGTGTGACCAGAGGCCCACGGCTCATAATTAGGGTTATTTGTGTTTTAGATGAGCAAATAAGCACATCTGATTGCACAACAGAAACCACAGAGCTGCAGCCATTTGGCAGAGCAGCAAAATGATGTTTTCCACATGTAAACTGCCGCTGTGCACAAAATGCATAACATATCTTCTGATTCAGTTTACAGTGGAAGGTCAGACGTCTTTTCCCAAAACACATCTAGACATGTCCTCTCTGCTGAGCTACTCTAAGACGCGACTTTTCATTTGTTTCTAAAGGTCTGCTTAAGAAAGAAACACATTCTTACCAGGATGCAGAGCAGTCTTTGGGGCAGCTGTTTCAGAGGATGTTTGTGTGATAAAGAAATAATAATAATAATAAAAAAAAAACAACACTGAAACGTCCTCCTCCAGACCTGAGAGTGTGGCTGGGAAAAACTGAAAGGAAATGGTGATGATATCCAATTAGAAAAACTGGAGTCAGTGGGAGAGGAGGAGCCTCGGCTGGGAGGAGAAGGAGGAAAATATGTGATGTCTGTCCAGCACAAACACATATGAGAAACACAGCGCCTTGCAAAAAGATTCATTCCTCTTCACATGTTGGCACAATGCAGACAGAAACTTTAATAAACTTTATATGACAGACCAAATTCCTTTTTTCAAGTAAATACAGAGTGAGTACGTTGTAGAATCGCCTATTATTTTCTCTCTAAACTGCCTTAAATGTCTCATAAATAAACTTGAGCTCTGTCGTTTTGGATGGAAATTGTCTGTGACAGAATTGTTTTAAAGTCCGTCACAGATTCTCGTCTGATCTAATTCGCCTGCTTGTCGCTCTGCCTGTATGTTGCTGGTGAACTTCAGCTCCAGACTCGAGCCTTTTCCTCCAGGATTTCCCTGACCTTGGCTCCATCCATCCATCCTCCCATGAACGCCGGTGAACTTCCACCATCATGCTGCTGCCACGGCCGTGCTTCACCATGGCGATGGTGTGTTCAAGGAGTCGCAATTTTCTGCCACACATGACTTGGATACAATCAGTTGCCAGACTTTTTTGGATGAAAATCGTGTTTTTTCTGTTAATCTATCAAATAAAATCTTTGTAATACAACATTAAGGTTTGTGGCTGTAATAATACGGGAGAAACTTTCACATCTATAAACAAAAACCTGAAAAGAAGATGGAGTTATATAAGAAGGGAGGAGTTAGGGAGGATGGAGGGCAATAAATAGAGGAATTTTTGAGATGTTGCATGATGGGCGACGGAGAAACTCCTCAGATCTTGACCACAGAGAGTTTACTTTGTTGTGGTCTAAGCAAATGTTCCCACAATGCTTTGCTGCAGATGTCCTCAGCGTTTCATACTCCAAAGCAGGCCTTTCACAGAGAACGAGTGAAAGAGACATACCGACTCTCCTCTCTCTCCCAAGCAATTTGTTTGAGGCAGATAGCATCTCCTGAACTAAAATCCATCTTCCCCTCTTGCAGCACTCGGACCGTAATCCTCTTTTCTCCCTGTAATCCTTCGGAGGTGGCGTTAAGTTGATAAAGAGAGAATTCCTAATATCTTTCTGTGGATGAAGTTGAACTTTTAACTGGTTTCAGTTCGCAGGCCAATAAAAACATCGCTTTGCTCCTATCATCCAGCTCCAACTCCAAAAAGCACCGAACTTGAGCCAAATCTGGAGACGCTGTGGAGCGTAAGATTACAAATACCGAGATAAAGAAAGAAAACAGAGCGGAGTCGGCAGTTAGGCGTGTTTGTTTAAGTTTGTGTGGAAGAAAACTGATTTTTTTTTTTTTCCCACTTTCAGAGCTGAATATTTTTGTTTTTAGTAACAGACGTCTGATGTTTTTGCTGGCTTGTAATTAGTAGCAACAAAACTCTTATCTGTGGTTAATTTATTTGGAAAACCAAAAGACACAAAGCAGTTTGTTTTGGATTTTTAAGCCATTTTAAATTTCTGTATACTTTACTTTGAAAAAGCCAAACTTTCATGTAAGTATTTAAAGAGGTCATGTTTCATAGGAGGCTATTGTCTGGAAAATGGATTACAATACCAACCCTATTGAGTTTAATCATTCATTGTTCCCATGCCTTGTTTATGCGTGATTGCTTTTTTGTATTTTTATAGTTGTAACTATGTGCAGCCCTTTGTTCAGCTGTCACTGTTTTAAAATGTTTTACAAATAAAGTTGGTATGGTACTCTGGTTATTTTTGTCTGATATTACATTTTAAAGCATTTAAGTGTGGAAAAAATACAAAAAATTTTTTAAAACTGTAAAGGAAAGCATACTCCAGTGTAGAAATTAAAGAATGCGTATGTCATCCTCTGTTTCTTTCACTTTGTAGTCAAAGCAAATTATTAGACTTTAAAGAAAGTGACTCGAGTCTGTAGAAGCCTTCCACTGGTTTGAACAAATAATCTCTTTAAATAATCTCTACATCATTAATTTGGAGAAAAAAAGAAAAGATTAAAGGTTCGTCTATGTTCTGACTCTCACCTCTACAGTCATGAGAATAAGGATCAGGATGTCGATGCTGGATTTGGGCTAAGAGACAAGGTGAAGTTCTGCCCTCCGCAGGAAACTCAGAGTAGAGCTGCTGCTTTTCAAGAGTTAAACTGATTTGACCAGCTGATGGTTAATGCTCGAGTTAAACAGGTGATACTGAAAAATCTGTGACCCATCATTTTCTGTCACCGCAGGGGGCAATTATTCTGTGACCAGTATGATTTTAGCTATTTTTGAGGGTTAAATATTATTATAAATACACCCAGTGATGAGGTGGTAGTACTCTGAAAATTGTTGTTTTAAACTCTGACATTATTTACAGGCCTGTACAGCAAGGTCACAGATTATTTTGGCCCAAATAATCTGTGACCAGTGCGATCCATTTCTTAATCAGTTGCCGATTTATTAAATGGCCACAGTCGGTTCACATAATTTAATGACAGCACATAGGGATTCGATGCAATGGTCATTGTTCTGCCTCAAATACAAAGTAATATATTTTCTCTGTCAATGCCATGAATCTTACAATCCCAGCTATATCAGGATTTACCCAGTATTTGCACGCTATCGCCCCCCTGCGGTCACAGAAAACGAGGGGTCACAGATTTTTCTGTAGCAGGTGTTTTTCTGTAGATCGCTGCTTAATGGTTGACCTACATTGGACCCGAATCCAGCGACATACAACGACTCAGTGCAACTCCAGCATGAATTTGGGCTTACAGAAGCAAAATAAATTATATACCAGGAGATCCAAGCTCATAGAAATAACATGGGTTGGTTGTTAGCATAGCATCATTATCATCTAATTACTTAAAATAGCACAACTTACTACTCACCCGACAGAAACAAGTCGACAGCCATTTAATGCGTCTTTTGATCCTAAATTTGACCCAATCTGAAATTAATAATTGTATGCTCCAGGCTTTTGAAAAATTTATTCTGGCTCATGCATAATATGAACTCTGCAGCACCAGATAGTTAGTTATGTGGATCGCCTGGGCACCGGGTAAATCCTCAAGATTATAAGATAAGTCTTTTTTACAGAGAAAATACAGATAATATTCTAAATATACTATTATTTTTTCGATATGCCTCGTCTGTCTCAGCGTATTTAAGGCTTTAGCGTACTCATTGTGGTCCATTTTGCTTTGTTTTGAACCGGAGAAATGCACTTCCGGACCTCCATCTGAATTTCTCGCGTTATCCGGGTCACGTGTCTGCAACGTCACAACGTCAGAACCTGTTGCACCCAATCCGATAAGGGGTAGACGGTGTTTAGCTGGCTGGTTAATTCGGCTAGTCAAACACATTTAAATTAGAAAATTATGTTAGAAACTATTCGCATGCCTGTTGGTGTCTAAATAAAAAACTCTGTTTACACGAGCATAAACTCGTTTGAGTTTCCGTCACCAGGCTGCAGCTAGTAGCCCCATAGCAGGCTCTGAGGCTGAGCTGGAGCTGAAGTTAGGACATGGATTTAATTAGTCACCAGATTCAGCACTTTCAGACTGTCACAGTCATTTCGTGGAAGTATGTACAAACCTGCTGATCAGAGGGTTTTCAGCTAATTTGAACAATTTAGCCAAATGAGACAGCTTATAGTCACTTTCAGTCGGAAAAGACACATCAGTGCTGGGTTTGCACAGCACAGGCTTCTATTTTATTGTTCATTTCAAAGTCCCTCTCTTTTCCAAACACATTCCTTGGTCACACTTTTTTATTTTACCTCTAAAGTATTTTACTGGTTGTTTTGATAAAGAATGACGTCTAATCGTTCAGGCTTCTAAAACTAATTCAGCCAAACTCCCAAGTGCAAGTTGCATAAGAGGTGAAGCTGCCGCTGGCGGGTGTGGCCAAGTATATCTCGCTGCAACAAACAGAAAGGGGCGGGAAGGACCACTGTCAGTCTCTTACCTTATTTGGAAATGGGACCAATGCACTCCGGAAGTGAAGGGGGCGCCATTTCCTATATTATCAGCGTTTAAATGATCTTTTGAAATCTGTGATATAGCTTCATCTGTAGGAAGGAGTTTCACTCTCAGCATGTATTTCAACTTCTCTTTTTTATTTACTTCAGCGCAGCTCACAGCTTTTAACAAATTCCGTAGCTTTCTGTGTACTTCTAAATCTGCTTCTTAGTCGCATCTTTTCGGGCCTGCTACTGCCTCTAGTGGCAGTGCAATGATCCCATTTCCAAATAAGGTCAGAGGTTGACAGTGGTCCGTCCCCGCCCCTTTCTGTTTGCTGCAGCGAGGTCCTTCTCGGTGTGGCTGAGGGTGTGACCCCTTGTTGACCTTCCTGGAACAGGTTCAGGAGGTCCAGACCCTTCGAATGGAGAGGTGGTTCTGGAAGCGAGGTACGCTTGACGACAGCAGACACTTTTCAAAACCGTTCAGGATCAAAAATCATCAGAAACTACATAGGAACTTTCAAAGACTGTAAAATCCTCAAGATTTCCACACCATAGTAAGTTGCGTATATTTCTACGTTTTTCGAGACTGCTGCTTACTTTTCATGACTGTGTAAAAATCCTGTTTTCTAGATTCTGAAGTTTCACCTAAAGCCTAAAGTCCAGGCAGAAACCCAGAGATAAATACAAACTTCAAGGAAAAACAAGAGACAGAGAAGAGTAAAGGCGACATGTTTATTATTTAAACTATCACTTAAATAAAAAAAGTGCATAGAAAATAAACATGATTAGAAACTTTTTTTTTTACATTATGTACAACTTTGTTACCTAATTATACATTCAACCAAGTAGTTTGTGGTTTATTTTTCACGGTGGTGGTTTTCCTTCATTTCACTGATGTGTCGAACACTGTTGAATGGGAGAACAAATGAATGCCATAAGAAGTTTTTTTTCTTTTCTTTTTGTTTTGTTTTTTACAGAAAGCAGGAGGATGTTGGTATAAGACAAAGGTATATTCAAGGCAAAAGAAAACTGGCCCATTCATGATCCCTCTTTGTCCACATCCCACTGTGACCCCACCCCGCCTTTTTTTTTTTTTCTTTTTTTTTTTTGACACTACATCCCATCTTAGGCTGTCTATACACAACAAAATTACACATACAGGTTAAGTACTCCTACGACCTCTCCAGAAGTTTGAATTGTAAAAGAGCGGCTCCACATGGTTGCTGTGGTAAATAAATAAATTAAAGGTTCTCAATGTCAGCATTTTCACTTTCTATAAAACAGTACATCATAAGAACAACCAAAAAAAGCTTCAGAGGAAAGAAAGAGATAAGAGAGGGAGACATGAAAGCAGTCCAAAGTGAAAAAAAAAAGAAAAAAGAAGCCATTATGGTTTCTTTAAACCTCTGGTTTCCACAAACCAAACTTTGAATTTTACCACATCAAGTAAATCGTCTGAAACGTCCCTGTTAAACGAAATCTGAGAAAAAAAGAAAATAATAAAAAAAAAAAAACCCATTCGCTACAACAACCAGAAAAATAAACCCAAACATCTGACCTCAAGAAGTTCACAACCACGTTAACACGGTTACATTTCTCATCACATGAAAACCATTTCGTTCCAGAAAACAAAACAAAAAAATGAAACAAAGACGACAAAAAAAACTGCAGCGCTCCTTGCTGGCGAAGGATTCGCTCACAGGCACAGCAAAACTGGTACTGGATATCAATATACAGAAAAGAATGATGCACGTTAGTTTTATCTGATAGTACTGTAACACAAAACCATTATAGAGTACACGGAAACGTTGCTATTAACCGTTATAAATCCGCTGTTTTGCTACTGTAACTAAGTTTGTCTGTCCATTCCATATATTTGTATAGATACAAGAACAAGAAAGTACTATGCATGTTTCCATATACTGTTGAGTATTTATACTATAATTACAGATAATGACGGAGAAGGGCCACTGGTGTGGCGTGGTAAAATGTCCAAGGAGACGACAGAAGATGTTTCCTTATATGCTGCTGATAACGTCAAAAGAACCTCGACTCACTGTTTCACACTCTGACCCTGAAGACGGAGCTTGTTTGAAGAGAAAGCCCTTAGCATCAGTAACCATGTTTCGTCTTCATCGCCGGTACCGGCGGAAAAACGGTTTGAGCTAAACCAGCAAGAACCAAAACCGCTGATGCCATTTAAGGTCTTCCATCTCTACAAGAGAGAAAACTAAACAAAAACAAGGAAGAAGGAAACAAAAAAAACAAAACAAAACAAAAACGCAGCTGACCAAGTATCAACACCATCATGGGTCTGGTGATGTGGAGGAAGAACATACATTCATTGTTGACCTTAGCAGCAGAACCCAGCGAGCCCAGCGGTGGCGCCACGGGAGACTTATCGGGAAGGAGAGGGCCGCCGGTGCGTTCCCTGAACTTCACTTTTTTTTTTTTTTCCGTTGAGCAGAAAGAATCAAGTGCACTTCGCTGGAGCTTCAAAACAAGAAACGCCCGACCAGAGCCTGGTTTCACGCAAACTCTGGCTTCATGTTCTGTGCTTGTGGTTTCAGCACTTTTGAGTTGCATTCTGTCTGGAGAAAGAGCTGAGTTTTGTTTTATTATCCTTCCTTCTTCTTCCTATGAGTATTCAGTGCCTGTTTCACAGCTCAAGTGCAAACCGTCCGTGGTTCGTATTTTAATTTCAGTTCACCAGAATAACGGGGGCAGTAGCTGCAACAGGTCGCAACAAAGTCGGCGCGAACAGCGTAAGGATGACACGAAGGGATACAAAACATGGACTCTGGTTTCAGTTGATCCGGCCTTTTAAATATTTGCTCTGGGACATGAAGGTTTGTGGAAAAAAAAAAAAAAAGAGAAACGGAGGAGGAAACCAAAAGAAAAATATGTTTCCTGAATGCTGGTGAGCTATGAATGCTTCTTTGTTTTTCTTTTATTGACTCAATGGAGATATGACGAATGCTGCTGATAAGAATTAAAATAAAGGCACCTCTTCATCATAGACCAAGTCTGTAGAGGGACTTACAGTGTCTTGCTAAAGTGTTCACTTTTTCATATTTCATCAAACAACGACAACCACAAACTTCATCGTATTTCATTGGGATTTCATGCAACAGGCCAACAAAAAGTAATTCATAACTGAAGTGGAAAGAAACCTTTTACAAATCTAGAGCAACCAAATGCCTCCAGACGTAACCGGGTCAGTAAATGGGACACAACTACAAACCTACCAACACCTTGCATAGAGAGCCTGAATGGGAGAAGCAGCCAAAGACACTCAAAGTGACTCTAGAGGAAAGAATTCATCAACAGGACAACTGGAAGTCCTGAACTTCACCAATTAGTTTTTAATAGAGTGGGCAAGAAGAGATCCATGTTGAAAGAAAGCTTGAACAAGTCCTGCTTGCAAATTAATCAAAAATCATGCAATAAAACTGACACAAAACGTCAGAAAAACCTTAAACACACCATCTCCACCATGAGACACGGCGGTGGCTGTATCATGCTGCGGTGGATGGGAGTTAAAGGGCAATCCAGTCTGACTGAGCTTGAGTTATTCTGCTGGGAAGAATGGGTGAAAATGTCCGTCTCTTGTGCAAAGCTGGTAGAGACAGACACCAAACGACAGACTGAGAGCTGAAAGCAATTTGGCAAACTGTTCACTTTTTATCTACTACTCTCTGCTGGTCAATCACATAAAATCCCCCCCAAAATGCAAACTTTGTGGTTGATAAAATGTGAAAAGATGCATGAAAACTTTTGCAAAGCACTATTTTTAATTTGTCTTTTTTTTTTTTTTTTTTTTACAAACGCGAGTAGCTTATTTGAATGTTTCCAATTAGCAGTGAGCCAGTCGACGTCCTGGTTGATCGCAGAACGGATTCGATAGCAGCAGCAGCCTGTGAGCGGACTCGACTCTCGGATCGACGCGGTGTGGAGACGATAAGGCTGGAGAGAGAGAGGAGATATCTGCTGTAGATCCACAATCTAAACTCTCTCAAGTGCATAATTATAGTTCGAATGACGGCCAGACCAGTAGCTACAACTGGGACATTTAAGAAAGAAAGAAAGAAAGAAAAAAATCTATAAAAACAATAAAAATGAAATAAACATCAGCTGTGGCCAAACGGCCTGGCGTAGATAAAGAGCTACTGGTGGACTGAACTAAACAGGAACCAAGCCACAGACCAGTGTCAGTCTTTGGAATCAAAGAAAAACATTCAGGCTCCAAATTTAGAATAAAACAACAAAAAAAAACATAAACTTTGAAAAAGCAGTGGAATACAAAACATATCGACCAAGCATTAGTGTTTGTAAACCTCTATTTCCTACAAAAATGGCAATAAAATAAATATGAATTTTTAAAAATATAAATACCATCATTAAGTGCTATTCACTAGTGAGTGCTTTTAATCTTTTTTTCCTGTTTTTTGTAAAAAAATATACATTATTTACATAGTTTTGTTTTCTTTTCAAAAGCAAGCATGGTATTTCCCTGTCTGTAGAAAAAAGACAGATAACAAACAACAAATAAAAATAAAAAACAAAAAACATTTTTCTTTCCCCTTAATAATGGTTATCACAACAGGCCCGAGAAGAAAGGGGGGGGAGAGCTGCATGAAAATTCAATTTAACAGGATGGCGTTTGGTTCTCTTGCTGCTGTGGTTTTGGGACGTCCCAGCTTACACAATTACCAAAGACAAGTCTGATAATAACAACAACAACAGCAGCAGCGTTCGCAGACCTGAAACGCTGCGGATGCGTCATTCGGATGAAGCTCCAAAAGTAACAAAGAAAATCATTTTACGCACGTCTATTCAAGCACATCAGTAGGTTTCCCTGGTCCCCTCGGCCGTCAGTCCACCAGAATCTCTAGCTGCCTCGCTCCCTCGGGCCAGAGGCTTGATCCAATCATCTCAGATTCACTTTTAACCAATCAGCTGAGGCTGAATCTGACGACAACCCTTTTACAGCAACGGTAAAAAAGTAAACGGTTCTCTTACTAACTCAACTGTTCTCCCCTCCCTGATGTCTTTGTTTTTCCTGTTCCTGCTACTTTTCCTCGTCCTGCTCCTACTAGTGTTTCCAGCTGCACAGCTCCCACCAGGCTGCGCCTATTTACAGGGTCAAATAAACGCTCTATAGGGGAAGGTTTCAGCTCTGAAGGCATCAGGGCACACTGAGACAAGGAGATATGCATCAACAACACAAAAAAAAACAAAACAGAGTCCTAATTTAACCTCCAATAAAATAAAATACCACTGTTTCAAGTCCCTTCAACAAATTGCACTTTGGTGTAAAACGGATCCAAGTTCTTTGTTTTTTTCCAATGTATCCTTTCCTTTAAAGTTCACATTAGTAGATCATAATATGTTTCTAAAAAAGGAGTTGGCCGATGTAGAAAATAAAAAAATATGAAGGGATAACTATCCTCCAAATATAAATAAAAAGGTAATATATTGCAATGTCACGTCTCGTTACTCACCTTTCCAGGTGAAACTTTCAATGCCGAATATAAATTAGACAAAAGGAGGCACAATATGTTTGGGTTTCTACATATGGCCCTTTCTGCAGACGCACCGCGGCCTGCAGCAGCAGCTGCTGCTGATGATTCGGCAGCAGCTGGTGTCATTTTTGTAGCTTAAAACTGTAAACCGGCAGGAAGCGGAGTCCTCCTCCGAGTCGTTCAGGTGGGAGCCGTCAGTTGAGGAACTTGCGGCACCTCTTGGTGCCGCAGTTGCAGGGCAGCTTGCTGCTGGCGTCCTCGATGGGGAACTTGTAGTCGTAGGTGAGCTCCTCGCCGCAGCAGATGCGACGTGAGGCGAAGATGACGATGTGCTTCTGGCCGTCCACGGCGATGACCCGGGAGTAGCAGTTGGGCTCGCAGGAGTGGTTGATGAAGCGGGCGGCGTTGCCGTGCACTGTGGCGTCCACCACCTCATACTCGTCAATGCGGAACATGTAGCAGCCGATTCCCTTCGGGGGGGCAGAGGAGACGGGGGGTTTAGCACGCTCTCGGTTCGCCCAGAAAAATAATGGAAAACTGTCAGAGGCCTCACCTTCCCGTCGTAGTATTTCTCCCGCTTGTCAGTGAGCACGGACCGGATGACGTTTCCAGAGTATTCGATCACCATTTCCCCGGCCTCGATGGTTTTCTTGCAGAACAGACCGCGGCCGTGAATAGGTGACCTGCAGTGGGAAACAAGAAGACTCAAGTTCTGCAGCAGAGACTTAAAATCCTTTTTTTCTTTACCTTTTGGGCCTTTTCGCATTATGTCATGTTGCAAACACACTTGAATGCATTTTACTGGGTTTTTGTTCAAGTTATTGGACATCTGGATTAGCACTCATTTCATCATCTAAAAACGGCAAAAGTACAGAACAACTGCAAGCCCAATCAGCCTGAACAGAAAGGCCAGGCGAGGAGAAGCAGCCAAGATGCTAACATGCTAGTGGACTGAATTAATGTTACTCGGCATGTTGGTGTGAACCAACACAACACTGGAGGAGCAGCAGAGATTCCTGGTTTTACAACTAAGATCTACTTGGTGTTGAACTTCCACCTAAAGTCCCATTTTTTTTCACATAAAGTTTCTGAAAGCTATCAAGAGATAAAATTCATGTTCTGTGAATCATCTTTTCGAAAATTGTTTTTTTTTTTTAACCTTTAATATTAAGACTTATAAAAATGTGAACTGTGACTCTAAAGCAATGATTTGTACATAAGCTGCTAACAATGTAGGTGCCACTATTCAACTCTCCTGCAGACTTCTCTTGTTTAAACACGAACAGCTAATGGCATTTATCTAACCTGTAGACGCCGACCGTTTCCTTAGAGGTGGCTTTGAGCTGTTTGAACCTCGCAGCAAGCGGCAGCTCCATGGAGGCCCGTCTGAAGTGGCAGCATGAGGACAAAGTAAAAAGCAGCTTTATTACCAATTCCACACCCGTGAAACCGAGACCCAAATAACTTCTGTGACTTACCTTGCAGTCCTGAGCTGCCCTTCCTCTTCATCTTCCTCCTGCGGCCGGTACTCGGGGGGCTGTCGGTGTTTTGAAGCCAAGAAATTAAACATGTCAAATATGGACCTCCTGGTGAGAAAAGAGCAGCGCAGGATCGAAGCATTAGTGAGACAGACGGGATGCAGAGTATAAAGAGTCTGTTGAGTCAACTGTGGGAAAAGTGTTGAAGCAAAGGCTGGAGTGGGACAGTTTCTGATTTACTTTAGGCTCCTTTTGATATTTACACACCTGAGCAAGAGTTCACGATGCCTCCAAACTACAGGATTAAAATATCCACTTTAAATAGCTAGAATCTCTGCAGAGAGGGGGTTTCTGAACACCCAATACATTTCATACCAACGCTGCAGCTAAGAATTAGCTTAATATTCAATTGTTCGGATTAAAAAAAAAAAAAAAAGACAGTCTACAGATTTCATCTTATTTTATACTATATTAAAAACCAATAAAAATGCTAACAGACAAATAAATTTCTTTTTTTAAATAAAATTAATTTTATTGCCTAAAAATCAGCAACATTTTTTTTGCATATGTTTGATCTTTTAGCAAAGGATGCATCTGCAGCTTAAAAAAATACTTCTGTCATCAACAACTTTCTGGCTGATATAACATCAAAACAGTGTACGGCTGAGCTGATGATGATTTATTTATTTTTATTAATTAAATAAAAAAAATTTAATTAAAAAAAAAATCTCTTGATCACAAAAGTTGAACCAGTTGAATCTAAGAGTCCTGATAGAACAGATATACAGACAAAAGGTGTACATCTTAAATGAACATTTAGACATTTTTTTAACAGTTTCAGTTTAATCACTGCTCTGAATAACGTTGTTTTTTCAAGCAAATTGCTTTTCATAGAGTCTGCACACTCCTGTTAATTAATCCAGAAGTAAATCAGTTGACGATAATCATCATCATAATCGATTCATTACCATGAGTCGTTTTAACCCTGATTCATACCCAAACGGTTCAAAAGTCCTCACTCTGACCTGTGATGGATTTCTGCGCGCGCTGAACCGTGGGGGTTCAGCGGGGGCTCGTCCGTGTCCTCCGGCTTGTGGAAGCGGAACCGGTAGCTCCGACAGTGCCTGGATCCGTACAGCTGCTCCAGCAAGAAGACCACCGCTTCGTGTACGACGCCCAGCATCCTGAGTCCGTTCACACCTGCGGGGGGAGACGGCGGGAAGAAGCTCCGAGTGAGACGGCAGCCTTTCACTCTTGACATGCAGCGAATTTCTGTCTGGAAGTTTCTGGTTATTTCTGAGTTGTCAGGAACGTTTGTTACCTTCGAAGGAAAGCTCTCCGAGTTGTGCATTGGAGCGAGCTTCCTTCACCTTATCAGTCAGGGACTTCCAGGCCTCTGTAGGACGAAGTATTAACACATCACAACTGGAAAAGCAACATTTCCGGCATCATTTTTAAAGGAAATTGTATTACAGTTGTAGCCGTTTTATAGATATCAATACCCACAAATATATAAAAAACTGTTTGTTTGTAATTATCACTCATGGTGTTTGTGTCTGCTCTTAACTATCAAGTCAATCAAAGCTAATTTACATGCGCAGCATGTTCTGTTGGCTGACCTTCGATGCTCTCACAGCGAATGTGGAAGCCGTCTTCGCTGTAGATTTCAAAGATGATGCCCTTTTTGGGTTTGCCGTCCAAGCCAGAATCTGCGCTGCTGCCATCCTCATTGGGCGGTGAAGATGCCGGAAAAGACCCAGCTTCCCCAGCTGCAGGGGGTTTGTCTTTTTCCACCATTTTTCCCGGTATGGCATGACCTTCAGACGTCTTCTTTTTACCAAACAAACTGGAGATAGAAATATCAAGCACCAGATCAATATTTTAGAATTAGCTTTACTAATACGATTAGAGGGTCTCCTTACTTCTTGTTGGTTGTCTTGTCTGGGGGCTTGCCGGTGTCCATAGGTTCTGGAGAGTTCAGTTTTCTGGAGCTGCATGGACAAATGATAATTTTTTTAATTGTTATTATTTGTCAAGGTTTTGCAAGAAAGTAGTTATCAGAATAGAAAAGTATTTGAGCTTCTTTCTTCCTTCCAACAAAAGGCTTCTTACTTAAAAACTTCCATAAAGGGCAGATTTGTGGATTTGTGTAACTAATAGTTGTCAACAGATTCTCCTGCCTGACCTGTGGCTCCTCCAGAGCTACTATGAGCCTCTTTGGTTATTTCTCTGATATATTCAAGTCTTTGCAGAACAGCTATATTTATACTGAGATTAAATTATTCACAAAAAGGACACCATTTATTGCTTAAGTGACTTTATCATTGGGGGTACCGTATTTTCCGGATTATAGAGCGCACCATACTATAAGCCACAGCTACAATAAAAAAAACAAAACAAACTGGAAACGCACATATATAAGCCGCACTGAACTATAAGCCGCTCTCGGTTTTCCATAAGGACACGGCAGAGGGCAGAGACCTAATCAACCTGCTGGATTTATTAGGACGCAGCCCTCCGTCTAAAAAGCAGAACCATGGTTTCGTTCACGCAGATCTTATGTGCAGCGGCTCTATTTCCCTCCTGTTTTGCCAGATCGATAGCCTTCAACTTAAAAGCTCCATCATACGAGTTTGAAATCACTTCTCCGTCGTGCCTACTGCTAGCATGTGCTTGTTCTAAATGAAAATTAGTGCTTTCTTCTTTGATTTCTAATTTTGACTTCCAATGATTCACTTCCTACTACAGAGCCCCCTGGTGGTCCAGAGAAAAGCCGCACCGGGCAGTAAGCCGCAAGGTTCAAAACGTGGGAAAAAGTAGCGGCTTATAGTCCGAAAAATATTTGCACAAAATGTTGAATATATTGCACAGCATTTTTCTTTCACCTCACATGTCAAAACCAGAAGCAAAAAACAGGAATTTCTCACCTTGGGTTTGAAGATGGCAGCAGTTTTCCAGGGTTGCTGTGATATTCATTTGCCTGGGAGGCCTTGAGCTTCTTCCCGCCGGTGATCTCTACACTCTGTCTGCCCCTCTTTACTTTCTTCTTGTTTTTGTCAGTAGCTAAAACTGCGGCCGACGCTGCTGTCGCTGAGTTAGTCGGTTTCTGATCTGACGATTTGAGGACAGGGTTTGTTCTGTTGCTCTGGGAAAGCAAAGCGGCCGGTTTTTGGGTGAAAACTCCAACAACACGTCCCTTGGCGGGGCCCAGATGGGCAGAAGGGCAGGGAGATAAAGCTGCGTTACGGTTCGGTTTGGACTCAATGGTCTGCACTCTGCTGATGGGCTGTGGCTGATGCTGCAGGTGAACGTTCCCACTTTCTGCCTCGCCGTGCTGGTTGACGGCCATGCTGATGGTCTGATGGGTCGGCAAGACGCAGATGCTGCTGGCGATGGATGTTTGAACGGATGAGGTGAGCTGCGACATGAGGGGAGCTCCCCCTGCTGGCTGGAGGACCACAGACTGATCTGACAGTCCCAGACCATGTGGACTTGCTTTGAAGAGGAGGTTACTGATCGGCCCGGCGATTTCTGCAGAACTCAGCACCGGGGTGGAGAGAGACACTGATCCCGGCGCCAGAAGCCCGGCGGAACCACTGGGCGGGACAGAGACCACATTCAACACCGACTGGCTGCTGCTGAGGCCGGAGACGGAGCAAGGCAAGATGTGCGTTGAGGAATCGTGACTCAGGATGCCAGTCTGAGGATTTGGAATTCTCTGCTGTATGAGAGTGGTGGGATCCAAGTACATGACCCCGCCTGACTTGGGCCTCTTGATGATATTTGGGACTTTGCGCTGGGGGGCGGAGATTGCGCTCAGCTCGACCAGGCTGCCGGGTTGTCCCGGGATGCTCGCTGTGATCTGCTGGGAAGACAGGTTGATCAGAGTCATGTTGGGAGGGCCCACTTCAGACGGCGCCAGGGCGGGCTGGCCGCGGGTGCGAGCTGGTTTCTTGTTTTTCCTCGGCAGACGAGAGATGGGCCTCTTCTTGCCATGAGAGGAGGCGATCACAGCCGGGGAAGAGGTCAGGGAGGAAGGACTGGAGACTATGGTGACGTTGCTCGTGAGGCCGAGCTCGTGAGGTCGACCCGCCTCAGAGACTAGAATCTGGTTCTGGTCGGAAGGCTGAGAGGGCAGACCGATGAGCAGGCCCGAGGTGGTGCTGGGTATTCCCGTTTGGAAGCCCGCCTGGGTGGTTCCGGTAAACGTGTGAAGCTGAGAGGGGTGAGGTATGGTGCCGAGGACTTTGCCACCAGCGGGGAAAATGGGCTGGCCTGGAGACAGACCAGTGTTCAAGCCTCTGGTGATGGTCATGGGGCTCAGCACGGCGGAAGTTGTGGCTTCCATCACTCCTGTTGCGCTGATCTTCTGGGTAACGCCGTTTGGCACCGTCTGAAGCACATAGAGGGGCTGGAACTGCTGGTTGACCACAATGAGTTTATCAGGACCCGGTTTGATGACTGCTGGGCTCGAGACCTGAGCCTGGGAAGGACCTGGACCAGGAACTGGACAGGGACTGCCTGCAGCAGCGGCTGCTGCAGCTGGGAGGTATTTCTGACTCGGAAGAGGCATGGAAGGAGAATTTGGCAAAACAGATGAGCCAGAACTCCTGTTTACTTCATGGTTTCCTGGAGTTTCCACCCCCTGACCAATAGCGGGGCTGGAAATGAACTGTTCTGGAGTCATGTGACCCTCTGCAGTCTGAACGTCCCTGCTTCCCAAAGCAGCACCGTCGTGCTGATTCTCGGACGGCGAGACGCCAGGACCCGCTGGTTTCTTATCGCTGCTCTTTTCCCCGCTGATGTTGTCCGGGTCGGAGTTCAAACCCAGGATAGTGCCGTCTGAGGTATTTGAGATGAGGCCGCCGGCCGAGTGGTTCTGGCTCGTGCTGACGGCCGGGCTGCGTGTCGTCAGAACCGAGAGGTCCGACGGCAGCTCAAGTGGAAGATATGGTTCTTCAACCGATATGGAGCTGTTGACGCTGGCCTCCACCACCCCTCCGCTCTCAGCGCTGGGCAGCGGCTGCGAGAAGTCATCAAACAGAATGTCTTTGCGCCTGTTCAGGTCATAGGTCTCGTCCAGCAGCAGCTCAGAGGACGATGGCTCGGACTGCTGACCCAGAGTCGGCAGCGACATGGACGGCGTGTTCAGCACAAACTCCATGATGTCCGACGGCAAAATATTCCCGCATTCGTCGCTGTTGTTGTTGTCGGAGTCTGACTTTAGCAGGTCTGTGCTGAGGGAGAGCTGGGCTTCCAGAGGATCCTGACCCTGGCTCTGCGGCTGGGATTTGACGCCTCCGCCGAGAGGAAGACAGTTTTCCTTCTGGTTCTTTCTACTTTCTCGTGTGTTGCCGCCGGTTCCACCGCCGCCGTTGTTTGCCTCCTTGCTCGAATCGTGGGAGTCGCCTTTGTCCGCGTGCCTTTCTCTGCCCCTCCTCTTGGGCGCGCTCTTCTGCGGGGCAGAGGAGGAGGTGGCCGTGGTGGTCGTGGTGCTGGTGGTGCAGACGCTGGTGTCGCTCTCAGAGCCGTCGTCAACGCCGTCAACTTGGCCGATTTGCTGTTTGCCCAAGGATCTGTTAAACACAACACATATAATATGTAAGGTAATGACAGGAAGTAAAGAAAGAACAAGAAATCAGACGATTCTAAGCTTCAGCAGTGACAGACATCACTGACAAAAACATTCCTCAGTGTGAAAGTTGGTAGTGAGTAGAATTGGGCGATACATTTATTTAAATTTCTTCAGATTTAATTTTTGGAAAATCTTGATTCTTTTTTAATCAATGAACTCCTCTTGTTTCTATAGTTGAGTGATGTCAACTCACTCAAAGCCCATCATCTTGTTTGACAAGCAAATCCTACAGCTTCCGTTTAAACTTTACCTTTAATAACATAAAGTTACCTAATTTTTAAAGTGCAATCAGTAATAATTTTATAACAAATTTATATCAGTAATAATTTCTTGGTTAATGTCAAGTTGTCATAACAAAGACATTTTAAATAATGTCAACTTTGTATTAAAAGTGTCATAATTTACCAAATGATGTTTTATGACAAGAGTCAAATATTTATGAAGGCTTATTCATGTTCATGACAGGTGTTATGTCATGTTTATGACAGTGTCATGACAGTCTTATCCACCCCCCTTCAAATAAAGTGCTACCAACATTTCAGTAAATAAATGTGTCAAAAATAATTGTGTACTAACAAAGTACTCAGCATGTCCTCTTCAGTTTTTCCTTGAGCCCTTTGCTGCTGCTGTTCCTCGTCTTTCAGAAAGCGCTGAAGCTGGGATCCCCTTCCTAAACAATCATCCAGCCCCTCTATTGACGGCAGGCCTTCGCCAGGGTTGATTATTGTCCGAGTGAAGTTGTAGTAGTAGGAGTCTTTACCCCTGTTATTTATTCCTCCATCTTCGTCCTCGCCACTGTCAGCAGATGAAGACGAGGTGCTCATATCATCCGCTCCGTCCACCTGCCCCTCAGCCGACTTCTTCCGTCCGCCGGTCCTCCTCTTAACCACGGCCCCCGCTCCGTCACCGCTGCCGTAAAAGGCAATGTCCTCCTCGCCGTACGAGCGGACGCCATAAAACGGAGTGAGTCCAAAGAACATGTTGGAACGTGCGCGGGCGCTGCGCCGCGGGTAACGCCTCTTGGCTGAGCCCGAGCCGTCGCTGTCGTCTTCATGATGCTTATCCTCCATGCCTCTGTCATGGTCGTCCTCCGGGCCTTCGCCGTCGTCCTCCTCTGCACACTGAGAAAGGAGGCTGTGGTGGTCTCTGAGCCTGTGGCGTGGACGGTTTTTGCGGAGTTCGTCTTCCTCCATCTGAGCCTGGGTGTCGGACTCGGAGCTGTCGCTGCTGCTGACAGAGGGCGAGGAGAACAGAGGGGACGGGGCGGAGCGGTGGGTCCCCTGTCCAGCAGGGGAGACGGTGGAAGAAGTGCTTGTGGGACAGGAAGATTGCGTCCCATTGGGGTCAGACTTCATATTGGTCTTGAGCGGAGTGTGAGAAGAGAGTTTGACTGGCCGCTTCTTCTCTCTGGAGGAAATCGACAACTGGTTGGTTATCTGTTTGGTGTGAGACTGAGTCGCGCTCACTACGCCTTTCTCTGCAGCCAAACTGGTCTGCATCTGCTGGAAGCTTTCTGGATTGCTGCTGCTGTACTTCCTCTCTGGACAGGGGAAATTCTCTCTGCTCTTTGTGGAGAACCTGTCCTCTCCCTGGTTCTGCTGCTTCTCCCCCTGAGGCTTTCCTTGGGATTTGGTGCTGTTTCCGAGCACTGGAGCTTTGCTGTTGTAGGAGCTGGAGTTTGGAGAATGTGTGCTGGAGCTGCCTGTGGTTTTTGCATTGTTGTTGAGAAGAGGAGCTTTGATGCTGCTGCTGTTCTGGTGGGTCTTCTCTCTGTCTCGGTCTTTGGACACATCTCTGCTGCCGGCTGATCTGACTTTGGGGTGTTTGTCTTTGGCAGCTGAGCCTGCAACCGGGGAGGTCAGGTGCAGGGAGCTCCGTTTGCCGACATCGTCCTCCACTGATGTCCGTGATGAAAAGAGGGACTTCCCAGCTGGACCTGAAGAGTAATCATTAGATTTCAGTGTACTGGACTTCTGCGGGGAGCCAGATTTTCCAACGACGGATTCCTTATGGAGTGGAGACGGTGTGGCATTCCCAGTGGCGCTGCTACTCTCCTTCCCTGAGCTGGGCTTGTCCTTGAATGGGGGGATGTTGGAGGGTGGATTGGATCGGTGACGAGGCAACAAGCTTAGACCATCGTGGTCTTTGTTTCCATGTTTTCCCTGCTTGTCGACCTGTTTGGTGCTGCCACTCCTCTGCTGACATGAGAGAGCAGCAGTGCCCACTGGGGGAGAAGACTGTCCCGAGCCCCCCGGTGCCAATCTTGGACTCTTGGTCTCACTTCCAGTCCGCCTCGATTGACTGCCGGTATTGCCATCTTTAGCTGAGCCAGAGTCTCTGTTTCGCTCTGCGCTTCTATAGCTGGAGTCTCTAGAGGGAGGTCTACCCCTGTCAGAATCCCTGCTTGATGGTCTATCTTTACCTTGGCCCAAGTCTTTTCCTCCTTCCCTGCTGTACTGTCTGTGTTTCTCGGAGTCCCTTTGTCCCACATCTCTGCCGAGAGACCTAGATTTGTCTATACCCTTGTAGCTAGGATTTTTGAAAGATGTCTTACTCTTATCCGTTTCTCTATTACTCGAGTCTCTATTTGCAAACCTCCCCTTCTCAGAATCTCTCGAGGAGTCTCTACTCAGCGGTTTTCCACTTTCAGATTCTTTCAGACAGGAGTCTGTACCTATAACTCTTCTCTTTTCTGGCTCTTTGGCTGATATGTCACCCTTGTCAAAGACTTTTTGCACATGCTCTCTGAGTGATTTACTTTTTTCTGACTCCTTGGATGCTTGGTTTCGACTTGACGTCCTTCCCTTGTCCAAATCTCTCAGGCCTTGTTCCCTTGCTGGTTGCAGCCTGTTTCCATCTGTGGAAAAGGATCTGCCCCTGTCCCCATCTCTTTGGACTGGATTCTTTTTTGAGTCTTTGATGAGGTGTTTGGATTTTTCAGGGTCTCTGGCCGGGGAGGGAATTAGAGGAGGGGGCGAGGTGAGGGGTCGTGACAAGCTCTGAGGTGCAGAGGTCAAGCCTCTGTGCCTGTTCAGCTGGTGGGGAGGAGAGGAGAGGGAAGGGGAGCTGTGCCGTCTGGAGTCAATGTTGCGAATGCTCGGATTCCCCGGTGAATCTGCCACAGCTTGGCTTTGGTGCAGCGGGATTCCCTCTACGATGAAAGAAACAAAAACTGGTTTAAATGTACAAAACTTGTGAAATCATTTATAATTATGTTCTAAACACAACAGGAGGTGCATGTTGGTACCTGGAGAAGACATTTGTTTGGAATCTACAGCGCGCTGGCAGGGGGGGTAGCTGGGATGTCTGTTTCTGGTGTAGACCCTGAGCTTCGGGGTATTTGCAGGAGAGAGGTTTTCAGAGCGTCTTGGTGACTCAAATGGATCAGGAAAGTCTGTAAAAAAAAAAAAAAAAAAACACACAAAAACATTTAATACTACAAATACTGTTATTAATACAGAACCACAGAGAAATTCTATGGTAAAGAAAAAAACTCAGTAATGGTCTTGATTACACACACACTGTGTGAGTCTTCTTATATTTTTGAAAACACAAGATGTTCAAAATTACAACCCGGAACCCAATATGGCTGATATATATGAGTTGATACTGACAACTATTGATTAGTTTTGATTAACTGATGCCATCAACTTTGCTTAGCTGACCATGAGACGTTGAGAGGCTAAAACCTTTTCTCTGCCTACATGCCCCAGAATGCTGTGCGGTTCTGGACTGGAGTTCAGTGAAAACCCATTGGACGTATCATCTATTGATACCGATAACGTGTCTATCGCAGTATATATACTTTTTGTGCTTTAACGCAGCTTACAAACAGGAATCGGAAACAGAAAAGTCAGTAAGTTAGTACCTGTAACAGGAGGTGGGCTGTGTGCAATTGTGCGATTCTCCTCAGGACCCATCACACTCTTCATGTCAGACTCTGCCACTGGAGGGTGACAAACTAATATCCTGCAGGTGTACACACAACGCTTTCGGGCGTCTAAAGTGCTCCAGTATACCCTCGAACATCTGAGGAAAATAAAATGTTTTCGGTTTGATGAGCAATGTCAATTTCCTCTGAGGTTAATCCAGTTCATTTCTGTCAATCACTGATAATAATGACAACGTCTAGATTAAAAACTCCACTTACTGGTATCCAACTGGGAAGAGCTTCCGTTTGCAGTCTGAGAGCTCAGTCAGTATTCCCAAACAATCAATTGTCATGGAGCCTGCAGTGACAGTGTGAGAGTCAGTGTTCAGCACACAGAGGAAATAAAGTTAAGAAAAAGAAATGACAGGCTTTAAAATCAATGTTTAGCAACAGCATATCACCTATTATCATGTGGACATTTTCAGACTCCAGCCCTGCCAGCCACTTCCTCCTGAGACTGATCCCTTCCAGGTCCACCAGGATTCTGCGGGTTACCTCAAACCCCGTCACCACCTGGTAGGAAAATACGCAAACAGAAGAGATGAGGGGAAAACCTTCTCACAGCATGAACGCACATGAACTGCTTCTGCTCTCTACAGTGTAATAAGACATAAGAATTTATATCCCATTATGACGTTTTACCATTTTGCCACATAATTAAAAACTTCAGGTTAGCATAGCATAGTTTATAACTGCAAAAATGTTGGAAAATGATAGATGGTGTAAACTGAAAATGTTATAATGCATTTATAAACAAACCAAACTCTTTAAAAAAAAAAAACAAAAAAAAAAAACACTGCGCCAAGAACCACAGAAGAAAACGAAATGAAAACTTAAGAAGAAGAAATTAGCACAACTTCACAACTTCTTTCTTCACAAAACAGAAACGAAAATAAAGCGGCATGAGATTTTGTTGTCTTTGGTAAAGGACCACACATCCTTTCTCCGGCTGGCGATAGACTAGCGGATTTGTTTTGGGTCGTATTTACCCAGAATGCCCTGCTCTGTGGTCCGCTTCCTGCTTTTGAAGTTCCATTTACTCAAACCGAGACCTGGGTTTTTAGGTTTTAAAGTGGACCGAATGCATCCAAACCTTTTCAGACTTTTATTAGTAAAATAAATAAACAAATAAACCTTATGACATTTTTTGTGTCACACTACCACATAAAACTACAATAAAATACATTGTTTTATGGGAAGAAATGTGCAGAAGCTCCAAGAATATCAATAATTACGCTGTCCTTACTTACCTCCCCCTTGATGAGGTCCCTGTGCTTTGGACAGTAGACTTTCCTGTCTTCCAGGAAAACACAGTGGCAGTTGCGGGCACACATGAAGTGGTAGCTGCTGGTGCAGGAGGTGAGGCAGCAGCCCACAGTGGCCCCCATCTTCTCGCACCTTTCACAGTTCTGCACAGAAAAAAAGGCAGGTTGAGAACATCTGCAGATTAGATGCATGAGGAAAGAGAGGTTACGTGGACCGAGGGTCTCACCGTTTGCCTTCCTCTGAGAACAGCGGCGTGAACGTTTTTCAAAGCTCCGTCGTCATCTTCAAACACCTCCGCAGACCAGAGAGCGCAGTTCACGTGAGCCCACTCGTTCTGACCGATGTATAGCAGCCTGCCGCAGTCCTAAAAAACGCAAAAGAGATATTTCCAGGTGATAAAGACCTGATTCTTTTGACGCCGTGAAGTGAGTTGGGATTGTTGGGGACTTACATTGGTGTACTCGTCTCCATACTGGAAGCACAGCACACACTGCCTGGTATCGGTGATGCCTGGAGGAGGGAGAAAGGGTTCACGACTGTCCTCGTGATCTGAAGGGAAAATAAAACACGTTTTAAAAAAACGAGAGTTTCCATGCATTTGGAGTCCTTTATTTATTTTCATTGGCTTACCTGCCAGGAGGTCAGGTGGCGGTGGCAGTGAAGGAGGTAGCGGAGGTGGTGAAGCTGGTGAATCTAGCTTGGCAGGGTTCTTGGGCTGCGGAGCTGGGATGATCTTTTTCATGAAGTGGGGGTGAACGGCCCGGCAAAGCTCCTGCCTCTCCTGCCACTGGGCGTAGTTGTGGTCCAGGGATGGAGGAAGGACGGCGTTGGGGAGAAGCCCACTGCTGGTGAACAGTACCAATACTTAGTGGGACAAATATCACTTATTGTGTTATTTATGATTGTGTTGTAGTAAAAATGCCCCTTATTGGGTTTTCACTCGGGTAGACTGGTGAGACCAGGATGTTGATGCAAGAGTAGCGAAAAGTGGAATACTAAGAAATAAAGGCTTTCAAATATCCATCCATACTAAAATATTACTGAGCTACTTATTTAATCAGTCTGTATATAACTGGGTATGAAGTGGATCTGTATGTTTTGTAAAGTACCCAAGGTATTTCTTCTGAATTGGCACGTTTAAATAAACGCAATGAAAACAAATTTTACAGTCGGTGATGACGAAGCTGTGACAAGTGTGTAAACAAAAATCTAGCATTAAAATAAAACACAGATCTGGAGGGAAAACACTGAAGCATTGAAGCTCATCCAAAGAGTTTTTGTCAAGTTGAGCGATGCTGATGATCTGAAGCTTCGAGCCTCAGATCATCAGCAGAGGAGGCATCCAGAAACAAATCCTCCCAGCGACAGCCTCATGAACCACGCGCTGCATCGCTGGGTTTAATGCGACGGCTGAAGCGATCCAGAACGCAGCAGTCCAAGCTAACAAGTAAACCACAAACACGTATCGAAGGCCCTTTGAGAGAAAACCGACACGGTTGCGGTTTGCCTCCCTCAAAGCCGGGAGGCAGGCGGAATAAACGGCGTGAGGAAGCTGACAACTAAATCCGAGTGACTGGCTGGGTAAGAGAACGAGTGAAACAGAGACAGGGTGAATGAAGTTTTCAGGAAAAATCTCAGCATGCAGAAAAACATCCCTCCAATATCAAGAGGATGATTCGGCTCATATATTTAAAGATACATATATATACCCCACATTTTATTCCTTCTATCAATAATTACAGAGCCGTGCTTCTTGCAAACATCACAAAGATTTTTGGAAAATCTCAGATTACAGCAGTATTACGGGTCAAAGCTTCTCTGTAATTACAAACGTAGCTTAGAACAGCGTTTGAGAAATGATAGCAAATCACACATTTGTCAATACCACCAACTGCCAGGGACTTTCGCTTAAAATACAGACTCCCAGACTTTATTCGTATTAGGGTGAGCTTTTATTTCGCTCGTTATAAAAGAATGCTTTCCCCAATTTGATCTCCATGCTTTCAGTTTCAGCTTAGCACGAGATGTTCCGATATCAAATAACCTCAAAAGCTAAGGGACAGGGAAAATACCAAACATTATTTAATTACGATTGCGTTTGCTACAACGGGATAGAAACTCACTTGGCATTGACTTTTTGCCTTTCCCAGAACCTGGATTCCTTCACTTTGAACCACGGGAAGATTCGGTCCATTTGCTGAAACAGAAAAAAAAAAAAAATTCAGTGGAGTTCGCAAGTCAGCGCGGACCCGTCATCGAGGGCGAAGCGGCACTGTACGACACCGGTCTTCATAGATCACAACGCTGACACTTGACATCGTAAGGATGAGTTTTGGCCAAACATGAGAAAACTACTATTCAAACTGTCTTAGTATGTGTGAACCATTTTTCTTTGTTTCAGCTGTAATTTTGCAGCGATGACGCCAAACCAAAGTTAGTTTAGGAATCTTACCCGAATGAAGAAAGACTTCACCATGCTGTTTGCTTTCCTGCTCTCAGGCTGGCCTCCGTCGCTGCTGAAGGCCGTCTGAATGATTCGCACGACGTCGTCGCTGAACTCCACCTGGGAGGCGAAGCATGAAAACACAAGCACAGCATGACCAATACAGAAAAAAAAAAAACCCCACCCAGATCCAGGTGATCATCTTTCAATCTGCATCCCAGGTTTGGCCAGAGATGGCTAAAGTAACATTGCTTGAAATCTTCCAGAAAGTATTTTATATGTCTTGTCCATCTTTTCTTTAAACAAATATACTGTATAGGTGCAACTTAGGAATTTTCCTTTCAATTAAATGTTTCAATTTATGTTCATTATTGTTTAAATAATCGTAGGTCTTATTTCTGTGGCAGATTTGATGAGGGAGATTTAACATTCACAACATGCTGAATATCCAGGCATTTTATGTTTAAGTACATAAGTAAAAAGGCTTTTCCTTTAAGTTATGCATGTCACGCATTTATGTTGTTATATGTTTTTGTTAATGTGTCAATTTAGTGCAAAATCTTTCCGAGCAAATCAATGGTTTTGGTTTTTCAGCCAAACGATCAACTAATTAAAAGATTAATCATTAAAAGTTGCAGCCAAATTCAGTTTGGGTGAATAAAAACGTAACAAAATACACTTTTTTTTTATTTGTCACTCTGTCAGATTATAATCCAACTGTGGTGGAGTGAGCAAGTTGTAGTATTGATTTGGTGATTGTTTCTTGGTATGCATTCTGTTTATTGTAACCTTTTATTACACAGCAGCCGTCAACACAGAGAAAATCAAACCCAACGGAAAAGTCAACCAACCAGGAAGCTCCTTATTCCTGAACATTTCAAATCATCCATGTCATCTCGGCATTAAAAATGCAGCAGCTGTTCAAAACCGTGTTTACAGTAGATGTGATTCCACTTTGCCTGCCTTCATTAAATATGAATGTGCATCAAGTATCTCTCATTAAAGAGCAGCAGACTCCAAATTTGAAATTTTGTCTGTTGTAGCTTTGCTATAAAGACCGAGGTCAGTTACTCACCAATGAATTGTAACGGCCCTGATCCATCTTTTTCTCAACAGACTCGAGATCCGGAGGGGAGTCGCTGGGAGGGGTCGGGGGGACCTCCGTCAGGACCGGGGGATCCGGGCCCTCCGGGGATCGTCGGGATGGAAGACTCTCCTCTGTTTCTGGATTCAGCTCTGGAGGCTTCACCGCCTGTCGCATGATAAACGCAACACGTCCGTACAGCTGAGGCTTCATTTTGCTGTAAATTCAACTACATCAACTGTATTGTGGCAGCGCCGTCTAAGACGCCGATTTGCGTTTCTCACTTGTTTGTAGCGCAGCAGGTGCGTGGATGTGCGCGAGTTGAGCAGAGCGTTGAGAACGTTGCGGATGCAGCCCTGAAGCTCCCTCTCCAGCGCCGTCCTCCACTCGGCCGGGCGGCGCTCCGTGCATTTGGTGCACGTGTAGGCCGCGCTCTGTGGCAGCTTTGACAGCAGCTCGAACGTTTCGTCTGACGGACAGAGATACGACCGGCCATTAAGGCCCCTGCCACTCGGTTTACTGCCTGTCGGCATCCGATCAGGACTGCCTGTCAGGCCTCAGACACTGAGCGTGCTTTATTGGTATTACGGCGTCTGCGTGGCGTCGCGGTTACCTGTAAGGTTCTCACACTTGCCATGAACCCATTTCTTGCAGCGACTGCACTCCATGTTCTTGCCGTCACAGTCGTCATCTTCAAAGCACTTATCACACAGTGGGCAGAGATTCCCTACAGGAAAAGATTAGAATCAGATGAAATGTGCTTTGACAACATTTTTGATGCCATCTGCAGCATTTCCTACACCAACTAGAAGTGGTAAAGCCTTCAAAACATATTTGTTTTTAAACTGCAGTACAATAAACATTCCTTAAATTTGAGAACATTTCAGAGACAAGAAAAAAAAATGTTTTTAGGAAACGTAAATTATGTGTGCCACAAGTATTAGCACTTAAGCTGCTAGTATTTTTGCACAACCTGATTTTGTTGGTCATTTTGGCAATTTCTTGCAACTTTCCACAAGGTTGCAGCATAGAGACAAACAAACCTTAGACCATTTTCTCTCTGCTCAATCTCTAGATTGTCTTCAGTTTGTGTCCTTTGAACACATGGTTCCATTTAAAGACCTAGTAGAGTCAAGCAAACTCCACATATTTACATTTGGGATGGTATGTCATCTAATGGTTGTTATGGAGACTTGTTGACTAAATAAGTTGATTGTCTACTTCTCCAATAGTGAAATTTGGAGAGATAACCTGCTTTCCTTTCTCATCTAGCTTTGCTTCAGTTCTATTGTGTTTTGTTGTTTACTTTTTAATTATTACTCTCAGAAAAAACTAGCAAATCTTTCATGCCTCTCATTTTGAAGAGTAGCAAAGAAAAACCAGCCATATTTTCATCCCAGCACCAGAATCAGCACCAATAACTAATTAAAAGTTTCTCTGAGCAGAAATGAACATAAACTGGAGCTTAATTTATTTTAAAACTATTTTCAGGGATGCCTTTAAGAATGGGTTTGAGATTTCACAAGTATTTTTTTTCTCCTTGATGTGGTTTATATTTCAAACTAACTACAGATTTTTCTCACTTTAATGGTGAGTAAAAGGGAAAATTATTTCAAGGATTTTTGCCCGTCTTTACCAGAAGGTGTTGTAACATTGACTGAAGTTAATCATTTCTTTCAAGTCTAAGAAAGAAAAAGCAGAAGTGCTGAACTAGTGACCGGCACGTTGACCTCCCTCACCTTTAGAAAACAGTTTGGCACAGTCGTGACACATGGAGAAATCATGTGACCACTGGGCGTCCCAGGACTTCCCAGGTTTGGTGGCTCCACAATTCTTACAGCGCACACACTTGGTACAAATCTGAGGGGGGAGGGGGGACAAAACACATGACCGTAAAGACCAAAGCGCTTCAGTAAAATGTGTAACAATTGTGAAAGTGGAGCCACGATGAGGGGGAAATATTTTGATAGACACAAGCTATGTAGTTCAAGTGAATTGAGAAGATAAGCAGTGAACCCACAAGAGGAAGGAGAGGAGGAAAGAGAGTGTGAAATTTGCTTAGAAGTGGGTGGGAGTACAGAGATGCTGATCCGTACCCAGACTCTCTTCTTCTTGGTAGGTCTGCTGGGGTAGTTGGGACCCAGGCACTCCGGGTGATAGCTGTTACGGCACTTATCGCACTCTAGCAGCTGCTGCTGCGTTGCAAAAGGCCAAAAGGAAGATGAGGAAAAAAAATTTAAATAACAAATGAGGCACTGATAACTCTTTTTAAAGTTCTACACTCACATTTTTAAAACCGGTGCAAGTGTGTCAGCGGCATTTATAAATGAACGAACGACAACAATCACTGCTTTTTAGATCAGTACTTGACGTTAAAATGTTGACTACTTCGCAAAACAATCTGAGGAGTTTAGGCCGACGTGTGCAGCTGAAACCAGATTTTTACATTGTTTTCCCCCTCGTCGTTTCCCGTTTCAGGAGAGATACAATTATCAAAATTATCTGCACGTTAAATATCAGAATAAGAAGAGATCATTTTTTACAGATTTTTTTTTATTTTTATTTTTTTACTAGCCTCATGTTCAAATGTTTACATGGATTTTCTTAGTATTTGATAAAATTGCCTTCAGAAACATCTGGATTTCTTTCCACAAGCTTCTCATGATAGTTTGCTGGAAGGTTGGCTCTTGGCTCCAGACAGAACCGGTGGAACCGGTGAGAGGTTTAAACGTTTCACCGTGGATCATGACTCTCTCAGATCAGAACATGGGAGAAGTAACTCCTTGCTGAGGAGTACGATGGACGTCCAAAATAATTTTGCTGAAGTAGAGTCTTTGCAGAGTTGCGACAAAAAGACATCCATGACTATGTCTCCATTTCAGTTAAACGTCGAGAGACGTTGCCCCACCGTCATCATCTCGGTTTCCCCAATTAGCTTATGAAAAATTCTGTATTTATAGAAAAGTATTCATACATTTTTATTTGAATGTTCTCAGTTTTCTGGCATTCTGCAAACAAATGAAACATGAAAAGCTTAGTCTGACAGAGCAGGGGTTTTTTTCTTTGCCTTTTTACACAGGGTATGTAAATATCTGGTCTCAGCTGCAGCTGGGAGTGCAGACTTCTGCGAGCGACGCTCTGCTTTACAAGCCGATATCTTCTGAAACAAACGGCCAAACTGAGTCATCCAGCACACATCCTTCATCTTTTATAAAGATTTACAAACAACAATCCGAGCCATTGATCGAAATTAATGCACACAGAGGCTTCAATGGGTTGCTTAGATTAAATATGTTCACACATAATTCTTAAATGGCAGCCATACAAGGCTCACGCTGTGCAGATTTTGCACAGGGTGTGAGTTCAATAATAAAAGCATGGCAGGAAGCCAGGAAGCTGATTAAATGATGCGTGCTGGCAGGACTAGCGAGCATCTTTCCTTTCAGGAGATTCTCCTCCCTGTCAGTCTCAACTGAGCTGCTTTTGTCTCCAGCTGTAGACTGTACTAAAAGGCTTACTTTGGCTTTCTGGTGCTGGCGCCCACAGGCCTGGCAGAACCGGCAGCGTCGACAGCACCAGTTCTCAAACTGCTCCTGGAGGGGGCGCTCTGACTCCCCCAAGCAGAAGAGGTGGAATGGTTCGCAGCACACCTGGCAGAACACAAACTGGAGGGAGAGCAAAAGTTTAGAGGGAGGCAGAGACAAAAAATGAGGGCACAGGGAATTTAATTAAGAAGCTGAAAACAAATATTTTAAGACTTCACTATTCGGTTTCTGACTTTTTTTTTTAATCCTTGAGAAAGTAATAAAATCTCTTTGAATCTTTTTGTGTTTCATCACAGAACAACCACAAGCTTCATTCATGACTTCTTTTTTTTTTATTCAAATCACCTTTAGATGCAATTACAGCAGCACTTCTTTTGGGTTAAGCATTAATTGTTCCCACTTTAGACAGAAATTTTGTTTTTCTTTGATTTGTAGCTTCAACTCAGTCAAACTGGATGCTCTGTGAACATCCATGCTGAAGTCTAATGCTGCCACCACCATGTTTCACAGTAGGAATGGTGTGTTTTGCAACACAAACCTTGTTACAAGTGGCCTAAAATGACAAAGTTTGTCATTTTCTTTCTTTTGTTGCAAAAAGGTTTGACGGGTGTAAATATTTTCGAAGTGTGGTTATTTTTCTTACCTCGACATTTCCACTGCTTGCACACAGGAAGCAGAGTACCCTGGGTGTGATGGGCACAGAGGTGAGCAGGCTGAGTCCACCAGCTTCCCACACCTTCTCCACATCATGTTCCCTCTTGAAATCCACTCTGATTCGATGCACTCCGTCGCAGGGAGCTCGGGACTTCACCTGGTCCCTAGTCGAGGGAGTGCTCAGCAAGTTTAAAGTACTGCTGCTGGGCGGTTTTGTTGTCAGCGGCTTTTTTGGATAAACGAAAGAGTAGGGGAGCGTGTGTTAAAAAGCTTTTAATTAAACACTGCAACACTTTTGGTCTAGTTTCTAGTGCAAATATCTTAGTGCAATTGAAATGAAACTAAAAACACAAGTATGTTTTCAGCACGACTTATTTTAAGTCAATAAAAGTGAAATAATCTGTAAATGGAACAACTTATGCCTACTACTTTTTCATTTATATTAAGGAATTATTGACTTAAACCTTTTTACTTTTTCTTTTTTTTTTAGCCTCGTCTTATTTCAAGTGTACAAAGATGTTTGTACTGAACCAAAACTACTTGGTAAGAGTTTGTAGGCTTACCTTGTCTTTTGTTCTCTGTTTCGGAGATGGAGGAATACTGCGGGAAATTGGCTTCTTTGACGTTTTTGAGTCAACTATGGAAAAATGAAATGATACAAGACGTAAGTAGAACACAATCACCCAACAACAACCACGTCAGATTTAAGGAAATTGTCCTCTTTTTTTTTTTTTAATTTGGCCACATGTGACCTGTGTTGATAGCAATCAGACTCAAGGTGAAAAAACAAACACAGGACTGCTGCCAGCTCTACTGCTACACCACTTGAAGCACCAAGGAAATGTAGTTGCTTTGAGCTATTACAAAACACCCAGTTTTTGGTATCATTTAAATATTAAATGATACCAACAGGACAGGAAGGTGAAACTATTATGGGTTTCACCAGTCTGTTAGGAAGAAAACAACCATGTACCCATTGTGGCTGAGCTCTGCTGTTGTGTTGAGTGCTGTTGGGATTTTTTCTTGGGTTCGCTCAGAGAAATCTTGGGTGAAGCGTCTTTCTTTGCAGGCACCTGACTCGCAGGTGTCCACTGTGAGGGCTGCTGACACTGAGTCGACTGTGAGGGAGAGCTCTGGGCTGAAGATGACGAGGAGGAAGAAGACGACGACGACGAAGAGGACGAGGACGAGGACGAGGAACTAGGTGAAGACGAAGACGCGGGGGAAGAAGCTTGAACAGACTGGTGTGGCTTGTGTCCCTTTTTACTGGAGGTGCCGCTTGTGACTGGAATCTGTTTGGCGTCTGGGGTCGGAGGCGGGGAGTGAGGCTGGGACGTGCCCTGCCCCGGGGTCTGCGCTTGCTCTGCTGGGGCAGGGGACGAGGCGATGGCTGGCGATGACTGCCTGGACAGAGGCTGCTGTTTGGACTTCTCCTCCATCAGCTTTAGAGGGTGGGTCTCGCTATTTCTCCGAGCAGGGTCCTCTTTTAAAGGAGCGGAAGGCGGTTTGGGGGGAGACTCCGAACTGGGGGCTTTTAACGGATTGAGGCCCTCTTTCCTCTCCGAAATCTTCTTTTTCTTGTCCTTCTTGCCTTTCCCTTGCTTTTGGAGAAACATCTTTGAAGGCATCCACTGCAAATTCTGACACTTTCTCATCCTGAAAGTTGAACATAAAAAGCGTAAACTTTACTTTTCTTAAAAGAAAATAAAAGAAACATAAAATATTGTGGAAAATATACTGATTTTTTTTTAATATTCCTTGAATGGTTTGCTTTTTATTGCAACTATGGACGTGAAGTCTGTTCATAAAGGCTGAAATGGATTTATTGATGTGCTTCATAAAACTATTTTTTACAATTGGTTAAAACCTTGTGATGAACGGATCAGACATTTTTGTCACTAGCATCTTTCAGTACTGGCTAGTGTGGTTAGCTTGAATAGCAGTCCTAAAAAATTAGCCTTCCTGTTATTTGCTCAAAGTCTTGTTCTCTCTCACTTTCTGCCAGGCTAAATAAACCATAGACAACTACATTAAGTCCATAAGCTAAGACTTACTTGCAGCATTGCTTCTTAATGTTTCGCCCTCCAAACTTGGGCTTGTCTAGACAGTTGGTGCATTCGCCACAGTCTTCTGGAACCTGGCAGCCTGAGCACTGGCCGCAGCGGCGGGACCGGCGGCCCTTTTTGGGAGGAGCTTCTTGAACGGCCTTCTGTCGCGTCTCTCTTGGCTTTATGGGAGGAGACTGGGGCTCTGCCTCCTCTGAGCCTGCTACTGATGACTTGTCTGTTCAATGAAACCCAGCACATATACATATTAGCATTAAGAGTAAAAATGTTACACTTTGTTGCTTTTATGCCCGTTTAGAATGAAAATAATTCAAAACAATTCTGTGAACAAAGCCGATAGCTTTTCAAAATGAAATACAAATACTGATGGGAAAGAAACTGAGTATAATTTTCAGTTATCCTCCAAACTGCTTACATGCCACAGTCAGGAGAAACAACCTCACATAAACTCTCATGTTCTAACATGACATAAAAACTAGTCAGAAATGACAGGAACAGAGCAGCTCAGCTCCTCTCACTCCTCCAGCACTTCACTGTGTACTTGTGCTCCCATGGCTGGCTGGATTTCTCTGCTTTTTTGCAAATCAATTTTCAGTTCGTGCACAGATGACGTTAGAAAAAATAAAAATTGTGCTCGCAATGTCTACTGATGTTATGAGGTCATGATACACTTGTCTAAGTTTTATTTACAAGCTTGAATCATACATTCTCATATCAAAATTACACATTTCCAGATTCCTTAAGGTTGTTCGAAACTAAATACAACAGCAAAGGAAGGGAAGAAAGAAGGATGAAAGCAAAGGAGGAAGAAATGAAGGAAGGTTTAGAATTTCTCAGGGGAGCCCTTTCATTTTTTAAGCATTATCTCATTAAAACAAGATGTTTTTCACTATTACGTGTTTGAAAGAAAAGCTTAAAAGAGAGCAAGTCAACAGAGAGCTAAGTTAAAGATGCCTCACCATCATTCCCCATGGAAGATAGGATCTTCTCTCTCTCCTCCCAGGGCAAGGCACTAAGTGTGGGCATATCATCAGGAAACACGGCCCGGTTACGGCCGAGAGCCACGGCTGCACGACGACACACGTGCTTGATGCGTGGACCGCGGACAGAGGCCTCTGACGAGTCGCTCTCCTGACCCTGCACACAAACACAAAACATGAAGCAGGTGGAAAAGGTTTCCAAACAGCAAAGGCACATATGTATGTAGACAAAAGTTCACTGCAGAAGTTCATGTAAGTCTTTACATGACTTGGTGATTATGACTTTTCGGTAAAATAATAAGTTATGACAATTCTGCTGTTAACTGGAATAGGTCTATTTTCAAGTTGATCTGCGTTGATTCGTTGCAAATCCGAAGCACATACAGCCAATCTTGGTAATTGTTTAATAAGTGATTTCAGTGCACATACACTGACAGCACCACTCTTTAGTGTAGAAGGTGTTACTGTGAAGAGAAAAGGAGCACTCGAGAACTTTCAGTAGAGTTGATTTAGTTAAGCTCACTAATGGTGTTAACCACAAATATAAGATGCTAAAAGCTGTTCAAATGTCAACTTCAAAATACTTTGTGTTTGTTTTAAATTCCCAAGATCCAGCCCTCACAAACCGGGAGTGATGCAGCCTCTGCTTCTAATAAAACTCACAGAAACCCAAGATCAGAAAGTTGCCCCACAATTCTGACTGGGCCATGTGAAGCAGCAATGATGAGGATATTGTTACGAGTGACATGAACGAGGCACTGCCAGCCTGTCAATGAACAAAAAATTCACATCGAGTTCCCTTTTCTGTATAATAAGCATAATAAGAATTCCCCTCAAGTAATACCCTCTGTGGGACTTTCCTCCTATCTAATTTCAATATGAGTTTCTATTTATGGAAAATAGACAAAGCATCATTCTCACTATCACTCATCGTCACTTGTGGGGTAAAGAACAGGAATACGAGAAACAGAAAAGTGAGATTTGAGTTCTGTGAAAACAACAAAAAAAAAAGTCCAAAACTGACCTGGACCTTAGTCTCTTCGGCAGGCTTCAGCTTATTCTTCTTTATTGCAATGAGCTGGTCTTTGGCCTTCTTGAGGAGTCCAACCAGCCGCTTGTCAGTCAGTGAATGCTGTCCTCCTTCTGTCGACACCAATGAGACAGGAAGCTGATGTCTGCCTTGCTGCCCTGGAAGGCTAGCTGTCGGCTGGTTAGATGCACTTCGTTTCTCTTTTTCCTTTTCCTTCTCCCCTTCTTCCGTCTCTGTCCCTTTCTCAGACGGTCTTCCTTTCTTGAGGTGGCGGCCTTTAGCGATGGACAAGGGATGGAGCCCTCTGGCTTCTAAGGAAGCAGTGTCAGAAACCGTATCAACCGATGTAGATTTCTTTCTTCCAGGAGTCTTTTTTGGTGCAATAGCGCCTTCTGAGTCCCTCCCATCGATGGTAAACAAGCTGGACGGTGCATTTGGGGAGCCATCCGGAGTGGACACCTTACTTCGTTTCTCCAAATCTTTCCGTCCCTCTCTCTTATTTTCCTTCTCCTTCTCGCGATTTTTCTCAGACTCTCTCTCCTTTTCCTTCAGAGGTGGTTCTTGGGGAGTTGACAAGCTTTTTTCCTTTCCAGCGGTCCCACCTCCTCGCCCCGTGTCCTGAGCACTCGAAGGAAAGAGAGGGAAGAGAGGGGAGGAAGCAGACGATGATGTGTTTGACAGAGGAGATGGGTTTCCTGGTGCCCCTCTTCTGGTTTCAGGTGTTCCTTGCGAGTGCAGAGCCCGAGGGACAGTGGGGAAGGAGCTGAAGGAAGTAGATGTTAAGGCACTCGTGGCTAGAGGGCTTCCAGAGACCCCCGGCAAACAGCTGGGGTTACTGCCAGAGAGAGAGCCTGTCAATGCAGACACCTCAGAGGCACCTTTGATTTGGACGCTGCGTCTCGTCATAGGGTGCGAAGAAGACCGTGGGTGGCCACGATGCGCTCCCGGGACCAGTCGTCTCCTGCGTCGCAGGGTCCTACTGGAACTGGGAGGCGTCTGGTGAGGGGAGAGAGAGCCAGGGCTGCTCCCCGAAGAAGACTGCAAGGTGACAGACTCAAAGATTCGAGAGTGGGCCTCGCTGGGTGTGAAGCGTGGTGCACGGAGCAACGAGCGCTTCTGGAGAGGCGAATCAAAGCGGGATGACGGGGGGTGTTGGTGGTGAGTGTGTTGGTGAAGGGGAGCAAACAGGCGGCTCCCCGTTCCTGTTCCGGTGCCTGGTGCTGAATACGCAGCTGAAGCAGCTCCCCCTGCTCCTGCGACGCCTTGGGGCAGCAAGCCCACATCTTCAAGCGTAAGAGGCGGAGGACGAAAATTGTCAAATATAGGCTTTCGAATGAGGCCCTCCTTGGCATATTTAGCAGAGGAAAAGTACTGCTGCTTGGGATGGGACAGCGACGTCCAGCGGAAGGTGGGCTCCCTCAGAATTGAGCGATTCCTTTTGTCTGACAAGTTGGACAGCCCCGGTGGCATAAATGTCTGGATGGGCACCCAGGATGTCTGAGAGTGGTGATCACTGATAGCGGCTGTGTTGGAGGAACCAGACAGGGCAGGCTGCGGAGCAGTGAGCAGAGGGGGTGGTGGAGGTGAGGACGGGGAAGAAGCTGTGGATGAAACCTGCTGGGAATTTCCAAGTGAAGAAGACTGCATCAGGACTCCGGTTGGTGGGCTGATGATGGGCTTTTTAACCCTTGTGGTGCCGCTCTCTCTCACCCTCTGTTTCTGACTTCCCCGCCCAGTCCCCTGAGCTCTCCGACCCCGCTGACTTCCCTCTGCCAGAACATGCTCTGGCTCAGAAGGAGGTGAGGTAGGCCTCGAGTTGTTTAAGAGATTGGCCTCCCTTTCTCCCTGTGAAGAGGGAGAGTGATCCTCTGGCTCGGAAAGAGCCTGTGTGCCCTCAGAAGCCTGAGAGTCAGATGAGGAGTCATCCAAGCTCGGGCTGCTGGACCTGGAAGACTCCGCAGAAGAGAGCTGCGAGGAATGCTGCGATACAGCACTCGAACCACAAGATTGTGCACTATGGCTAAATCTCCCATTGGCTGCAGCGTTTGCGCTGCTGTTAAGCAGACCGGAGGCTGTCGGCGGGGCAGAGGGGACGGGGGCAGGAGAAGACGGAGGAGGGAGCGATTCCACAGGAGCAGCCGCCCCACTACAGGTAGCAGTGGAGGTAACGGAGACAAGTGCAGGAGACGGGGACGAGGAAGTGGTGGGCGTAGGTTGGGCAGACACAGCGACAGTGGAAGGTGGTGTTTCTAATCGCGCTATTTTTGCATGAGACGCCGGAGTTCCAAAACTGCCCTCGTCCTGGATGAAGCGCTTGGGAGTTTTGATGATGCGAAGGGAAACAGTGCTGACAACTGGCATGATGAACTGCCGGATGTTTTTGAGTTGGGTTTTTCTGATGCCAGCCTCACTGGCTCCTGACCCTCTGCCCCCAATGCCAACGGCTTCTTTCTCCAGTCGCTTCTGTGCTCCTTTCTTAGCACGCTGCAGCAGCTGCTTGGCGATGGTTGCATCGGTGCGTTTGGAAGGAGGGACTATTCGAACGGGTTTCCTGTGCCGGGGGCTCTTTCTGAGGCCTACTGGCCTTCCTGGTTTAGATGCAGTTGGGGAGGTGGGTAGACTAGAAGAGTCCTGGTCTTGAGCGCCGTCTGTGTTCCTTACATTGGGCTCCTCTGTGCTGTGTGGTTCTGTGCCTCTCTCTCCACCTCTGACCCTAAAGGCCTTGTGTTTTCCTTCCCCGCCTTCCATCGAAGCAGACAGCTCAGCTGCAGCTGCTGCTTCAGCTTTGAGCCGCTCAGCTGACGGTGGTCGCCCACGTCTGCGTCGGGGTGCACCGGGCAAAGTCTTGAGGCGTGATTTGAGTGGGGCAGTTTTAGTCTCTGTCAGCCTCTTCAGGTTGGTAGCTTTGGATTCACCCCGGCCTCCTTTAGAAAGCTTTGCCTCAGTGTCATGAGGCTGTGCGGAGCCCCCCGGCAACCTCTTGTTGCCCTTTCTGTCCTTCTCATCCTCCGTATCTGCGCCCAGTTCAAATCCAGCCTGCCTACTGTCCTCAGCAGCGGCATGGTTGCCCGTACTCCAAGTTTTCTTATTGCTTGAAGAAGGCGGACGGCCCCTTCGCTTCTCACCAGTGCCAGGTGGCCTCCCGGGTAGCCTTTTCACTTTCTCTGCTGGCCTTTCAGGGCCGTCAGGTTTCGCTTGCGTCGGAGAAGGATATGACAAAGGGGATGGTAGACTGGCAGCAGCTTTTTGAGCAGTCAGGGTCCGTGGAGGGCGGCCTCTGGGCTTCTTCTCCTGCAGGGGTGCTCCTTCTGAACACATCAGAAAACACAGAGGGCATTTAGAAAACGTAATTAAAACTGGTGTAGACAGATGGTTGAAGCCTTATGACAACAGGAATAAAATCTAGTCTCATTTCCCTTTTTCATAAATGGAAAAGTGCCCAGTTTGGGCACTGGAAAATGCCCGAACCAAATTCCGGACCCTGTTTTAATTTTTACTAGTTAATACCTGAAGAAGCTGATGAAGGGCTTCGTATTTCTGTTTGTTCATCGGTCGCTCCAAATCCCGCAAATGCTTCATCCTAGAAAAGATTAAAAAAAATTTACATGCATGCATCATTTTCTGCAAAGATACTTAATATTAATATGTATATTTTTCCACTATTTTTCCCCTCTTTGGAATCAAGATCTGTCATACATCATTAGAAATAAAAAATGAATGGAATGAACATTAATTCTTTTGCTCCTGCTTCAACAGAGCCTTGAGATGTGGGTTTGCGAAATCACCAGGGACAATCAGCATCTCTAGGATCCTCACACTGGATATGCTCAGGAGTGGAGGTGAGTGTGTCATTTTATCATGTTTATTTATAGAGGCGTGTGGAGATGCAGTTGAGGTCTTGTTGGCCCAGTTTGGAGAGCAGCTGCTCTCCAAGTGTGTGCAGACATTCAGACTGACTCTGCACCACCTAGGAGTTACATCACCTTGCCAAAAAGCAGATACCATTTAAAAAAATTTAAAAAACTGATGCACTTCGCAGCATCTGATACAAAATATAGAAAGCTATAATGTGCGCTGCAAAACTGTCTTTCGTCTGTTCGACATGTAAACTGTCATAACGGACAGTAAATACTGCTGTTTACTCTGGCAAGGAATGGTTTATCTGAGCATCTGACGCTCCTCATAGCGCATTCGAGCATCTTCAGCTTCTTCTATTTACACTTCTCTCTTTTTATCCCCTGTCTTGCTTTAATGCCAGCATCCTCTCCTCTCCTCGAGCAAGCTGCTGCTCCTCGCTGGTGATTTTGCAGAGCCGAAGGGGGGGCGGAGTACCAAAGAAAGGCTATGACTCGCTGAGGATGCAGCGAGTAGCTGACATCACAACATCCTTATTCGGGTGGCAAGATGTTAAAGCAGAACGCTCCAATGCATTGCGAGCGCGAATGAATTCCCCGTGTGTACCTTGTGATTCTATCGGTTATCGTTTTAACATTTACACAAGTAAATTTTAAAAATAAAATAAATAAATAAATAAATAAAAAAGTACAAGCACCCTGTGCATAAATTGCAAATTGAGATGTAAACAAGCACAACATATGAGTGAGGATGCGGGGGAGGGGAGTGCATGCACACCAGAGTGAGGACCAGAGAATGGATGTAGGAGGATGCAGAGAGAGAGAGAGAGAGAGAAGAGGTGGGGGGGAGAGAAAAAGGAAAAGAGAAACAAGGAAACAGCATCTTGACCACCAACAACAGTGGAAACGCAGCACTCCCCTGGGAGCACTAGATGAAAAGGCTTCAGGATTTCAGCATGCCCGTGCAGAAGCTCGACAGATCCCAAACCAAACAGGCCTCCCACGTACAACAAGGCTCCCCGTCTCCTCCCAAAACACATATTCCGCCGAGCTCTCGCTTTGCGCCTACTGACTGCCGAGCACAGAGAAGCGGCGGCGTGCGAAACACAAGGCTCGCCGTGAGCTCGACAGTACGGCGGGCAACTTCAAGAAGTAAACAAATACGGTAGTAGATTAGTGAGGTCACGTTCATGCGCCTCTGTGCCTCGCAACGCTGCAACGGGGTAACAGCGGAGACAGAACTTCCCTTCTCTCCACTTAACTCTCTTGAAATGAAGAGCGGTTTGCATTGTTGCACGCTCTCGCCTTGAAGCCTTCAGCAGTTTTACTTCCTGCTGATCTGCCACATCTCATCTGCCCGACTGCTGCGCACATTACTTGACAGAAATCACTAATAGGTGGAGAAAAGAGCACCAAGCTGATTCATAGTTGGAGCGAAACTGTTGCTTTCAGGGGACGTTTGGGACTGCCCCTAACACCTGTGAGGCGGCTGGGAATTCGGTTTGAGGTACGCTTCTCTGTATCGTTTTGATGCCGCTTTTACATGCTCAGAGGCAGGCTGGACTTTTATAGCCTTTTGAGAAATCAAACTGATGCAGATAAAGTCTGTATGCAGATCTGAACTTGTTAGGCATTGCCATCCCACACACACGCAGCACCCTTTAGCAGAAATTCAGAAGCCGGTCCATGCAACGTGCAAACTTCGTGCAGTCTCTTTAGAGAACACCAGCGACTATCGTCTGCCTTACTCTGCAGTTGATAAAACAACCACAGCACGGATTTGTGATCAGAAGCACAAACCACATCTTATGCAGTCAACAAACACAGCTGTGACAGTTTCACAAACAGGTTGTCACCTGTTAGCTTAGTTTTTTGTTAACTGTTTGGTGGAGAATTGGTTTAAATCCAAAAAAGGGCATCCAATGCCAACGAATGACAAAAGGATGGAGAATTACAACAGTTGAACTGCAAATTATATCATATTGAGAGATACATTTTGTTCTACAACAGACAGAAAGCTGCAGATACATCTGGGAAGCTGCCGTGTTTGTGTCAAAAATGAGGACTCAGGTCTCTGACGTTGAACCCTGAAGCCACAAAATCCGCAATTTCAGATTTTACTTAGACTCGAAACCTGGAACTAAAGTCTCAAGCATGATCCATGTCTGGTGCAATCGGGGTTGAAAGTAAACCAGTGAGTAAATCATTTGAGAAAATTATTCATTTTTGACCCCTTTGATTTACTGTAGTCTATGCAAATGACTTTTCGTCACGGTAATGTTATTCATAGTAAGAATGATTTAATGCTTCTCAACAGCGCATGTCAGTAAATTGAGTTAAAGAAGACATGAAGTGCTGATATTTATCGGCACCATGGAGCAAGTGTTTACAGGAAGTCAGCCACCGGTCTGTTGAACTATGTGCTTAATTTATTAGTCAGGGGGAATTAGTGTATTTTGAGAAGCGAATACCTCAAACCAATTTGTTTTTGTTTGCTGCATCATAAAACAGCCTCACTGATGTGCCTCTAGCTGAGATTTGTGTTATTGACTTTTGGTCGTGTTCAGAACAAAATAAATGTAAATTGAACTCACTTGGTAAATTTTTGTAAATATTAAGACTCTTCCAGTTCTTCAAAATAAAATTGCTTCCTTTTTGATTCATTCATCTAAGGTTATAACTCTTCAAAGTCTTGATTTACCTTGATGCTGCTAAATAGAACCAAGGTTTTAAACTTTTAAAACCTTGACCAGTAGCAGTCAATAAATTGCATTATTTTGAGAACAATTGTTGTTTTCAGCCATATAAAAGGATAAAATGATCATGTTATATTGTTTAAGGTTTTATGTTAATAAAGTGATAATATTGTGACTCAAGGTTATCATGGCCTGAGAATTTCACATCGTTAAACAGCGGAGCTGAGTAATGTTGCCTGCTCCCTCTGGCACACACACAATGCTACTTCTGGTCCTGTTGCACATCACAGTACATCCCTTTCTGCCTTTTCACAGTACAGATTTAGTTTGCCATTACTGAGTGCTTTACACATATGTAAATACTTCTGTCGCATAATCTCGAGACTGTTACTGTATTTGTTGATGCTGAGTGACACGGCAAAAGAAAGATCTGTAACTGTGGGTTATTTTTCAGAAAATGTTAGGGTTTCTTTTTAGTATGCACATTTTATTTGTCAGTTTTCCACTCCTCCACAAATCAAAAAAGAAAAAAAAAGAGAATGCTTGCTCTTAAAAAGAAATTTGTATCAGCGAGACAACCCCAGAATTTGTCCACAAAAATCTCTGACTGGTGTGGTGTCCAATTATAACAAATTCCTGGAAGTTTCCCTCGAGGAAGTAGGGTAAAATCACTATTAGTCATCTTGTTCTATATGGTAAATGGGTGATTATCTCATTGTTTTTGTATGTCCTTTCGATGACACATCTAACAAGAAAAAGGCCACAGAAGCGACTCACGCCGGGACGAGTGCCCCATTAGATCCAAGCAAAAGGTGAACATTTGCTTTTTTTTGCAAGTGTTCAAACACCAAATACAACTGCTTCACATTTGCCCTTCAGCACACCCCGTCTGGGGACACCTCATGTCCTTATGCATGAGCCGTAGGACGAGGAGGACAGTTGGTGGACAAAGATAAACGGACTGACAGGCGGCGTGTCGAACTGTTTCCCAACACAGCAACGTTCACAAAGGCTGGCAGACGCAGACGGTGCGTATCCACTCCTCCTAAACCAAGCGGGCAGCATAAACTTGAGTTTTAATCAAAATAAAGACAAAGACGACACGCCCACTCCTGATTGCAATCAGAGACGGGGACAAAGTCCGAGGGACACCCCTGCCCCAACTGCCGGCAACACAAAAGGAGGGAAAGACGACACAATTGCCGCCTTTCTCCCAGTCAGGCAACTCCGAAAGCAGAGGTGAAAGCCCCTTGCCCGCCTGCTGTAGCAGAATAAAGCCGTGGATGGGAGGGTCTGGGACTAATTCCCCCACCCAGCGTTGTCCCGTCGGGATGGGGAGGGTGGGGGTCGCCCAGCACCCTTTGATATCCCTGCCTGCACTCTTTCAGCCGCCGCACTTTGTGAGAACTGGAATGAAAGCAGACACAAGGCTTCCTGCTCCAATCCACACGCCGTCTTGGGAATGGGTAATCGGGTGTGGGGGTCTTCCATTTAAATAGGCCAAACACCTGCCGGACCGAAGCCCCTTCCGCTCAGCCACACCATTTCTCTTGAACCGCTGAGGCAAAGAGATGTTTAGGTGGATACATCCATTCAACAGCCTTTCTGTATGAATCATTAAACTTTAATAATAACAACGTGCGAGGAGAAAAGACGCAGCAGAAGGTGAGATAACAAAGGACCCAGACAAAGAAGAACCGAGGCAAACTTTGCTTGGAGACGCAGAGAAAAAACTGGGGATGATCTCATTTACAAAAACATCTACATGCCCAGCCCTCGCAAAAAAACTAAGAAAAACTATTTACAATTTGCTCACTTTAATGCCATAAAATCCCTCCATGCACAGAAGGGCAAATAAATGCCGTCATTTGGACAGCAGCAACCAAAGGGCACCCTTTAGAGACACTTAAATAGGCTTAGTAATCCATTCCAAAGTGGCAGCTGTCAGAAGAAAAGTTGCTCTGCCTCTCAGACGGGGATGTGTGTGTCTGAAGTGGATTTGGATTTTTTTTTTTCCTGCATGGAAGGAGGCGGGCGGGGTGACCAAGTGTCCGGCTGGCGCTCTGTTCGGGGTTGCCCCATGAGCCCAGTGTCTTGCAGTGAGCCTGGACAACCCTGCCTCGGTCTGGCCAAAGAAGCGCTTCACACTGCTTCTTTTTGTTACTGATGCAGTGACAATGCTACGTTACCCAAACTTGATGAGGATTTAATAGACTAATCTGTGCCCACACATTGAAATTGTGTTGAATGCGAGAGTGGCTCTTATTGTAAAGAAACATCTCCTTATACGGGTTTTATGTTGTATAAAAATCAAAGCAAGCCAATAACATAGTGATGCTAAAAGTGTGAGTGAAATAGAAGGGCAAAAGAAATGCACTAATACCCCAGAATCTCTAAACAGTTTAATGTGTGACATAATAGTCTAGATTGCTCCAAATTATTTATAATCTTCCATTGATAGAGTATTGCAGTAGATCTCAGAAGACCTGATCATCTCTTAAAGAGTCGCCAAACACTAAAGTAGCATGGTACAAAGATTTTTCTTCTAGCTGACAAAAACTTAAAAATGTAAAATCAATAAAATCTGATATTGCACACTTTAGGCTCAATAAAAACTCAATGGTCTATCCATTCTATAATCCACCATTTTCAGTGTTAAAGGGGAAGTCTGGATTTCTTTGAGCTAAAGTTTTGTGAAGGTATTATCTGTAACAGTTCCTTTTACCAGCAGTGGAAAGTTGACACACAGCAGTGAAAGTGTAGCACAGTGAGGAAATCGCCAGAGTGGTACCATGGACAGAGCACAGCCTTCACTGATTTTAGCTATTTAAAGCTACTCACTATAAAAACTTTCACATCTGCTGAATAAGATGCTATACTAGCTGTAGCAAAACAAAATACAGGCAAGTTTGCCACCGTTTTCTCAGATGCTGACGTCACATTGGCTAACTTTGTCAGCACAATGAAACAGACCCTCTCAGCTTAGAAAGTTTACTAAAGTTTCTGCAGTTTAAATTGCTGTTTAATGGTGTGCCACAAAAAGTACCAGAATGATGAGAGGTCTCTCAGGCAGAGAGTAGTCCAGAGCTGCCCATCTCTCCTACCTGGCTCTGCACTGCTAGGCAACTGGCTAAATTAAGGTTTCTATACTTTTCCCTCACCTACTGTACAAGAAAAACAAAATAGATGCAGCTAGGAAAAACAAGGACTCATGTCGCCCAACACTCTTATTAAGAAACCACAGTTTAATTAATACAGTGTGCAAGCCACAAGCAGTGTGTACCTGTTATGCAGCAGGCTGGCTGCTGAAGCAAACAGCACAACTACTTAGCCTGCTAACCGGTCCTGTGTTACACTATGAAGAGAGGCAATGCATGACCACTGGAACTACCAGCCACCCAAACATTGCATCTACCCAGCTCTTAGCAAAGGCTGCACTGCAAAAAGTACTTAAATTAAAAGTATCGATTAACAATTTGCCTAATAAGCATTTAAAATGTACACACTAGATTTAGCATGAAGTTATCCTTTTTAACCTAGGTTTACATATAATAACATAAAATAAATACATAAATACGCATCAAACGCGTAAAAAATAAATTCACAATTTCCGTCTCAAAACCGCCCCTCACAACCACTAACTTATTATATATAAATACTGACGTGTTTTGGTCAAAAAGGTGCTACAACAGAGCTCTGAACATGAGCTCCTAACCTGCTGGTAAACATCCCCACTCAGTGTACTCCCACTGCAATGAACGCATGCTGCACATCATGAAGGAGGAAGATGGTAGTTCGCTAACGCGAACACACCCCCACATCACACGGTCCGTCTGGAAGGGGCTCGTTGTTATTGTAGCCAGCCCTACATGCGCACTGTCACCAGCAAGCCTCTTTCCGCTGATAAACCTGCCCACAAAACATGCTCATATGCTCCCGTTATACACCGAGCAGTGCTATATTCATTGTGCAGCGTCAAATCGGGCGTCCTCGCCTCGTGTAATAAGCCAGATATTATGTTTGTATTAGCTACGTACTGACTGTAAGGAGAGGGGGAAAACATGTCCACCTCCCATTTTCCTATGCATCAGCAATAGCCCCGATGGCTAGCGTGGCGTACAGCGTAGCATGGTAGCTGTCTTAGCTTTTCACCAAACAGAAACCATTTACATTTGTGTGTGAGGCTTGCTAACTTTAGCCCCTATGCTTCCACTCGACTGCGTAGCGATGAACCATTCGGAGGTAAACACAGGAACCTCCTGAGTACAAAACTCAACTTCACCAGCGTTTCAGACAGAAGAATAATGGTGTACTTTGGGCTAAGGTATACAAACAGCTAGCATGCGAGCTAACCAGGCGAACGTCGCTAAAAGGTTACCACCTCGATACAATGAGTTAGCCCTTGTAGCTTATTTTGATACTACGGGGCTATTTAGCTGCCAATGATCTACTCCTAGAAAGCTAAACACGGGTTAAGCGAGAAGCGAACAACCAGTGCAGAAATACGCTGCACACAGCTAACTTCACGTTAGCTCATCATAAACCACAACTGTACTCTCTCGCTTCCTTTAAGTTGCCTTATTTTTTCTACACATTACATGCTTACTTCAAAGTCAAACGCTAAATTTAGGTGTTTAAATGCTAGTTAACAGTAGGCCAGTAACACCAATGCTTACATGGGACGTCAACTTTTACATTGTGAGTGAGAATTAATTTTCAGAAGAACATATAGAGCTCTGGCGGCTCTATATCAATTTAAGTTATCTAACTAGTAAATCATAAGTATTGAAATAGGTGTAAGGTGTCTATTGACTTGCATTTGTTCCGTATGTTAACGGGACTCTAGGATGTAATTAACAGTGCAACACCGGGGGTTTCTCTGCTGTGGTTTGGCTAACAGAGTAATGTTAGCTCCATCTAAACTGTGTGGATGTAGCATCTCTCCTCCTCCGAAAAGAAACTTTCCTTCATCTTAAATGGTTGAGCTACACACACAAAAAAAACAACTTACTACCTGTGCTTTTTCTAACTAAACTTGCAGCTGCAGTACGTTACAGTATAGTTAAAGGCCACACAGCTCAGTCAAAGTTAACCGAGCATCCTTCCAATGACAAGTTTTGGGGGCTGTAACCGTTAGCTCCTCTCCTCGGAGGGACCAAGCGGTCCGCCAGCCGGCCCGGGTGTCTCGGAGCTGTCTAACCCGATGCTCCCGGCTGCGTCCCGGGCTTACCTCTGCGCTGCTAGAGTCGCTCGATTCCCCCAAAACATCCCGAAATTTCTGCAGGTTGCTCCTGATAACCGAAGAAACCTGTAGTGCAGCGTCAAACCCGGGTCCGAGTCCAGCGGCGTTTGGCTGGGCTCCCGATACGCTCCGCAAAAAGGCAGTAACCCTGATACGGCCCGCTCTCCTCCCGGTACCGGAGTTGCTGCTCCCTCCGGGCCGAGCAGGGAACCGCCACCGACAGCTGTGCGCCATTTTACCTCTCTGCCTGTCTGCCCCTATGATCAGATACCTCGGTGGGCGGAACCCTAACCAAGCACTCCACATAAACAACCTCTACCACAGCGCTCCGTTCACACTGACGAGCTCATCGTAATGCATGTTGCGGGGCGACACTGAAAGAACCCGGACAATGCATTTTCTTAGCGGTCCTATTCAGGATCTGCATGGCTGAATCCTAATCAGGTTCAGGGGTTTTGCCCGGGAAATAACTCAAAATTTAAACCACTGGTCTGGGACAGATTGTTAAATAAGGCGTAAAATGTGTTTCAAAAAAAATCCGAGTTTTAACAGCATATTGAGAGCTAGAATATGTTTGAAAACCACACCTGTGTTTAATAAGTAACTAGAAATGCAAAACAATCATTGTGAGTATAAAAGGCAGGTTGTATCAAAACCATTCAACTTGGCAGAGCTTCAAACGGTGTGCTGCTTTTGTGCTCGGATGTTGGATTTGCCAAAGTGCCAATCGGAAATCCCCCCCCCCCCAAAAAAAAGTTTTCTGAAGCTGGAATCGTGACTGGTAAGTTCAAAGGTTTCCAACCATCCACATGTATAGGATGTAAAAATATTTTTCTTCTTTTATTGTTATTTTTTGCTTGTGTTGTTTAACAATCTACTTTCATGAAAGTCTAAAATAACACCAGAAATCGCTAAATTTTCCGAACAAGTCAACTACATTAAACTGCATTAAATTATCTAATACCACCCTTAAAATGGGAAGTCAAACAATACAACTGTTACCTTCAGTTGTTGTGGAAATGCTGTTTAGAACAAAATAAATTACTGTTTGTTTTTAATCACATTTATAATAAAACTCATTTAACTAAAGTTTATTTAGAAAGCAGCTTATAAAAACCAAAGCAACAAACAACATCCATAGCTATTTAGACCTTTTAGAGACCTTTTGAAATTAAGCTTTTTGTGCAAAATTGAACAAGATGTCTGTTGATGTTAATTCAATAGGTGCAGCGATCATCTAGCTGAATGGCTTCGTTCACTTCCTCCGCTGCCATTGCCTGTAGCTATGGCTACAGGCAAGCTAAACTGTAGCCTGTAGCTTGTAGCCTCTATGGCTACAAACTATGCCTGTAGCCATACAGGAATAGCTGTATGCCTGTATGGCATACAGCCATACAGGCCATAGCTTGCCTGTAGATTTAGCAATGTTTTAGCAATGTTATATGGCTTATAAGTCTATAACAGCTGACGTCATCGTTCACAACTTCTTCTGTTAGCTGATTGGCCCGGGTGAAATTCAACCGGAGGAATCCAAGTCAATGGGAGAAAGCCTAGACTGAGCTGTCAAGATTAGAATCGAGTGGAATTGGTCAAGAAGGCAGAGGCCAGGCTAAACTACAATACTTTGTTCTTCAACGGTAATATAATGCTAAAGAAACATGTAATGTCAACCCAGTCATCCTGCACACTGTACCTGGCACTTTGCTGTTCACATCCATCTCTTGTAATCCAAATGTCATTATCCTGTCCCTCTTTTACGACTCAACCTGTATTTTTTTAAAACAGGTAAAAAAAAAAAAGAAAAAAATACATTAATGAAAAACAGAACAAGACGACTGTATAGAATACACACGTTCTCCTAAAATGTTATTGCAATAAAGAAATGTCAGCCTTTTTCTGGTCAGCCAGTATGTATGGATTTTAATTGATCAAGCAAATTAATCATTTATGCACCTTTATGGTATAACACTGCTGATGAGCTGCCTTTAATGTTCCCTGTGCCCTAAATACATTTAAAAAAAACACACATATATGAAGTCAATAGATGGGACGAGACATGCATGCTAACCTGCTGTTCTGCAGCTCATCCTGCATCTTGGACCCTCCACCATAAAAAAAAATTTTTATTTTTTTTTTTTGTTAAATTGGCTGAGTCCAGCATTAACCTTTTTGTTGTTTTCTACCTACGTTTTCCACTCCCTTCAGGGTACTTTAAGCATGTTAACTGGAAAGCTTAAAGAGCACAACACAGAGACATATTCACAATATACACTTGTATTCCCTGTGTAAAAAAAAATAAAAATAAATCTACACCTGAACCAGAAAAAAGAAACATAAGAAGCATCTTACCTGAGTTAAGGAGGAAAAGGACTGGTTTCAGTCCTTTTTTTTCCAGATGAAAGCTTGTATTTGGAAATCATGGTTTCAGATTACAGAGAGAAACACAGAGTCCAAGTTGCGTGAGGTCCAAAGTGAGATCAAATCATGGATGCACTCAAACTTCCCCAAAATCATCTGTGATAAGTCAGACATCATCTCGATCGGTCCCAGATCCCTTGCCAAAACTGCCAACAACTTCAGTCTCCCTCAACTCACATCTGCAACCTCTCCTTTGAACAAGAACGGCCATTTCTCCCTCCACCTAAAAAATATTGCTCATCTCCACCGACCACTCCCCGTCTTGGCTGCTAAAATTCTCATCCATGCCTTCAATGCCTCCAGACTTGATTACTGTAACAGCATTCTTCATTGCTCATGGTCCAAAGTCCTCAACAAACTCCAGCACACAGAGCTCTGCTGCTCACCCACAACCGCTCCAGTCACCGCCCCAGAACCTCCCTGTCCTTCAACGTATTCATTTCAAAGGTCTCCATAACCAAGTGTCCTGCTACCTCACCAACCCGCTCTACCGTCCGTCACATTCTTACTAGCAGCCTACACTCCTCTGAAGCCAGCCTTCTGTGTCCAGCACTCTGTGGCTACTTCATCCATAACTCTCTCCCCAAGCACTTCCGTAACCATACAGACCCTCACTCATTCAACTCTTTCAAAACACACCCTTTCAGAACAACTTTTATGACTAATGTCCTGTTTTACGTTTTAGATTTTTGCTTTATGGACTGTGCTGTTTGTAATTTGCTTGATTCCTGTGAAGCGTGTGAGTATTTAGAAAAGCATTACGTAAACAAAAATGTATTACGTTTTGAGCGTTGGTGATGATACGGGGAGCAAAGACAGCAGCTGGTGTTTGTCAACTGTGTCTTATGAAATCAGAAGTCTTTGTGCAATCAACCCTAACATTTTTTGAGCACTTCATACCTATCTGCTGACAAGCATATGCAGAGATGTTGGTTAAATTTTCTAGCAGGATGTGGACCCGTCTACGCAGTCCAGTACCAGTGACGTTATTGAGCCATTAAACTCAACTGACCTGAACTTCAGAGAAACTAAGGAGGACCGTCAAGATGACGCTTATGAGACGAGCTCATATCAAAGCAACCTGGGCTTCCTGCACACCGCCGTGCCACAGTGAAGGAGATATTCATGCAAAAGGAGCAACGATCAAATATTGAGTGAATGGAATGAGCGCACTTTTTATTGCACCATGCCATTCCATATTAAAAATAAAGCCATTATCGACTATATGAGATCATCTTCTGGAAAACTGTATTTTGGGTTTTCGTTAGCTATAATCATCAAAATTAGCTGAAGTAAATATTTTGAACTACATCTCTAAAGAACTTTTCAGATATTTATTTTTCTGAGATGCATGTGTATCATTCTACATCACATTCACTGGCGGCAGCTTCATTAGAAGAATGGTTTATTGCCAGTTGCTGGTTTCGCTGTTAAGCGTTAGAGATATCTAGAAATACAGGATATCTGCTGTGTTTTCATAGCTTCTTCTAATTACACCAGGTAAAGTCAGTATTGAACATGTTAAAAGGGCCACACAGGTCTAGACAGGCCTTTTTAGATCGTCTGCAGCCACCACCTTTTTTGTTCTTAAGAGGTTTTCTAGGTTTTTATTTATTTTTCACCACATGCAGCCAAAACCTACTCTGCACCTTTACTGATGATTACCATGGTTAAGATTATGTTTAAGACAGAGTAATTGTTGTCCCTTTTTACCAGAATAAAACTCCTAGCTTTAGTTAAAAAAAGACAACTATGACATAAAATATTGTTTACATTTATGATGGAGTAACCAAACCAGATTTTCAGATTTACATGAAAGTCTACACTCTAAAACCTGTATGATTAACAGATGTTAAAATATTTTTAAAAAGTCTAGTTGGGAAAAAGTCTGTCAAAGTGCTAGCAGTAAATTCATCCCAAATCTTTAAACATCCCAACTTTTGAGGCGCAGGATTTTCAAAAATACAAACAGAAAGTTTATGTTTAACTTATATGTACAATATGTTTTTGCTCCATTTGCTAAAATATTTGGAAAATAGAAGCTCAATTTGTACACACACATCAATAAGTTTGATAAATTCACAGAATCACTAAACATCTCTTATAATTTACATAAGTTTATTTCTTATTCATACTGTACATCCAAAATATTTTTTTAAAATCACATTTAAAACAAAAGTATTGCATTGTAATTTAAAGACCATTAGGATGGTAAATATTTAAAACAGAATCAGAGCATGCCAACAAAGCCACTCCTCACACTTTGTCACCTCCTACTCGAGTTAAAGCTCTTTAACTCAAACACACAAGATGTAATCTCCTTTTCCTTTACAACAATCTTCTGCAAAGCTGCTTATATTCACAGAAACAAATTAGCATGTGCATGTTAAAGGTATGAAACTCATTTGCTGAGATTTACAGCAAAGCTCTGGGTTTTAGGCACCAATTCTACTGATCGACTGTTTGCTCAAATGTTAATGCACTACATTTAAACCCAAAAGGAAGAGCTATGATCAGGTAAGTTTTGCTCAACAGGATGAAAAGGAGTCATATACTCTGAGGTAACACTAGCTCATTTTTTTGGCTCTTTAGTTCAAATAAGTGTGGTTGTAAAGGGAAATAACTTGAATCTGTATCAAGTCAGAGAAACAAATCTAAGACGACGACACAGGCAAGTGGATTCTGTTGCAGTGATGACATAAAATAAAATCTGGATCACATTTTCCAGTCTGTCTGTCTGGGCCAAGACCACCTAAGGAGACCTCCGTTACCACTGCTAGGTGTCTGACAGAGGTGATCCATAATTTCACACGTGAAGCTAGTCAGCCAGATTGTCTTGAAAAGCTGGCAAATGCTCTGAAAATGTTCATTTTAGACCAACTCAACTATTCTACAAAAAGGCCTTCCACCCAACAAGGAAGACTTCTTTCTAAGCAGGAAAATATTTAAAGGAAAAGTTAGATTTTCTTTTTAGTGGTTGTGCGGAGTACTCATGAGAAGAAAGTGTATAACTTGCATTTGATGAACAGAACATAAACACACCATGAATAATCTGAAACAAATCCTGGTGAATTAGCTCAAAATTATGTTTTCATTTGTTCTGAGGCGAAATTTACTCTTGCTTAAGCCACATTCTGAGTTGCTCTTAGTTTGACTTTGCAGTGAGAATCCCTCATGCCACATTCAGGAAACTGAAGTCACACTGATCAATAGACTTTATAAAACCCCACCTGAACATTTTTTTTCTTATAATCTGTGTTAAAACACAAATACAGTGTTTAAGGTTTTTAATGCCTAAAAGTAGAACTTTATTGTTAATCAATCAGACTCTATGAATGTTTAGTTTTATGTTACCTTGCCAATTTTATTTACAAAGAGCCTGCCAATTGACGTTTAACCAACGGGTGCAAATGAATGGAGTCTTGGTGAACTTTAAAGGCAGTGTATGGTATTCTTCACAAGGATAAATTCAGTTAGAAATGTTAAACACCTCGTGCTTCCATGTTATTAACCCATGACTTGTCTAAAATACTTACCTTGCATTGTAAAAAGGTCAGATAGGAGGTTCACACTGAACTGCTGCTTCTGGCGCTAAATCCCACTGCGATAACTGCACAAGCAGAAGCAGCCTCCATCCTGCGAATGTTAACTCGACAGGGAGCTTCGCGAGGAGCACAGCTGCTGTTTATTGATTTTAAAGTGAAGTTTGCATGGACCGTTGTCACAGAGAGGGTCCATTAAGCATGAGTGGGCGTATGCAATAAGCAGCTACAGCAGAGAAGTAAGAAGAAATCCACAGAGGAAAGCAGACTGTGGATTTGCCACTGAAGCAAAGGAGCAAAACAAGGAAGGGAGAAGTCACTGTTTTTCTACTGTGGGACTAGCCGCTGGGCCCCTGCTGCTGCTTGTCCTGCCTGTGCTGCTCCAACCACTGTGAGATCTGCTCTTTGAGCTCCACGTTTGGCTTGATCTGGTCCATGGTGAGAGGACTGCGGTTGAACGGGTCGGTTTGGTCGCTGCACAGAGGACATTATAAATAACAAGAAGTCACAATTTTATTTTAGCGATTCAATTTTCAATTTCTGCATTCACAGTTTTAAGAGTCGATTGAATGTCAGAAACATAGCTTAGAGTACAGCGAAGGGCAAATATTATACATTATCTTAATCTAAAAAATAAATGTAAACATGAAACATAAATTACAGATTCTTTCAGCATTTGATTTATGATTGATATTGATTTATTTATTAATTCATATTGATTTATGATCACAAGATTTATGTTTGTTTTTTTTAAATAGAAAAACAAAGTGTTTTTCTCATCAACTCTCACTTCAACTTTTGGTGCTGATGATACAGTGGATTTCTCCTCAACGAAAGAGAAAAGTCTCTATTCTATTTTATTTTATTTTTTGCCCCAGGATGGGAATCCTGGCTTTAAGGGAAACAACTACCTTCAGTAGTGACTTCAAGGGAATTAATTGTCTGTGGCACAACACGGTTTGTGCCATGATGAAGCCACATTGCTTGAGCAGTGAGCAGGCACGCGGACCACTGAGGCAACCACACAGGTCGTTTGTGAGCATAACGTTTCTTTTTGTTTTTAACTTGTATTTGATCACTGTCTGAAAGAAATATCTGCCAGTCTGTGGATCATGTTACCAAATAAATCAATAAGTAGCTGCAGTAGCAACTCAATTTTCCCTCAGCCCCAGAAAAATAAATAGCAGCTTTTACAGTTAGAGCCAGAAATATTTGGACAGTGACACAAGTTTTGTTATTTTAGCTGTTTACAAAAACATGTTCAGAAATACAATTATATATATAATATGGGCTGAAAGTGCACGCTCCCAGCTGCAGTATGAGAGTTTCCACATCCAAATCGGAGAAAGGGTTTAGGAATTATAGCTCTGTAATGCATAGCCTCCTCTTTTTCAAGGGACCAAAAGTAATTGAACAATGGACTCTAAGGGCTGCAATTAACTCAGAAGGCGTCTCCCTCGTTAACCTGTAATCAATTAAGTAGTTTAAAGGTCTGGGGTTGATTCCAGGTGTGTGGTTTTGCATTTGGAAGCTGTTGCTGTGACCAGACAACATGCGGTCAAAGGAACTCTCAATTGAGATGAAGCAGAACATCCTGAGGCTGAAAAAAAGAAAAAAATCCATCAGAGAGATAGCAGACATGCTTGGAGTAGCAAAATCAACAGTCGGGTACATTCTGAGAAAAAAGGAATTCACTGGTGAGCTTGGGAACTCAAAAAGACCTGGGCGTCCACGGAAGACAACGGTGGTGGATGATCGCCGCATACTTTCTTTGGTGAAGAAGAACCCGTTCACAACATCAACTGAAGTCCAGAACACTCTCAGGGAAGTAGGTGTATCTGTCTCTAAGTCAACAGTAAAGAGAAGACTCCATGAAAGTAAATACAAAGGGTTCACATCTAGATGCAAACCATTCATCAATTCCAAAAATAGACAGGCCAGAGTTAAATTTGCCGAAAAACACCTCAAGAAGCCAGACCAGTTCTGGAAAAGTATTCTATGGACAGATGAGACAAAGATCAACCTGTACCAGAATGATGGGAAGAAAAAAGTTTGGAGAAGAAAGGGAACGGCACATGATCCAAGGCACACCACATCCTCTGTAAAACATGGTGGAGGCAACGTGATGGCATGGGCATGCATGGCTTTCAATGGCACTGGGTCACTTGTGTTTATTGATGACATAACAGCAGACAAGAGTAGCCGGATGAATTCTGAAGTGTACCGGGATATACTTTCAGCCCAGATTCAGCCAAATGCTGCAAAGTTGATCGGACGGCGCTTCACAGTACAGATGGACAATGACCCCAAGCATACAGCCAAAGCTACCCAGGAGTTCATGAGTGCAAAAAAGTGGAACATTCTGCAATGGCCAAGTCAATCACCAGATCTTAACCCAATTGAGCATGCATTTCACTTGCTCAAATCAAGACTTCAGACGGAAAGACCCACAAACAAGCAAGACCTGAAGGCTGCGGCTGTAAAGGCCTGGCAAGGCATTAAAAAGGAGGAAACCCAGCGTTTGGTGATGTCCATGGGTTCCAGACTTAAGGCAGTGATTGCCTCCAAAGGATTCGCAACAAAATATTGAAAAAAATTTTTTTTTGTTTGGGTTATGTTTATTTGTCCAATTACTTTTGAGCTCCTAAAATGTGGAGTGTTTGTAAAGAAATGTATACAATTCCTACATTTTCTATCAGATATTTTTGTTCAACCCTTTAAATTAAACGTTACAATCTGCACTTGAATTCTGTTGTAGAGGTTTCATTTCAAATCTAATGCGGTGGCATGCAGAGCCCAACTTGCGAAAATTGTGTCACTGTCCAAATATTTCTGGCTCTAACTGTATATTAGGATTCTGACTTCCTTAGGAAACAAAACGTGTAGCGATAGTGAGCTTTTTGGGGCTAAACAACTAAATGGCTCATTTGCATAAATTAGGCTCTACTGGTGATGCAGTGCAGATTTGAATCAGGGTCACAATGTTGGTCAAAACTGTAGCAAAAGTTAAAACATTTAACCTCAATTCTACCAGAAATGTAGAATTTTTGTTTGTAATTTTGTCACAATCAGCACTGTACGTTAATATACAGCACGAATCAGGATATTTTCAGACTGTAATTCCTGAGTTAAGACACAACATTAGCAGTTAGCTTGTAGAAACCAAGCGAGCGACACAATGTGCCGGACTGGTGCTGTATCACAACATGAACGGACCAAGAAGAGGAACTGTTTCACTCTGCAGAAATGAACTGTTTGACCCGGTGAACAGATCGTTTGAGTGAACTGATTCTAGAGATTCAGTACACTCCAATAAACTGCTGTCCCATCACTAATCTACAAAAGGAAAGACTGTAAAAAGGACATTTAAACAAATGAGTGACATAGTGTTTTGAAGTTACAAACCTGAGGAGATGTCTTGCTATAGTGGATCGATCTACAGTAACATTAGAAGAGGGAAGAAGAACAGGATCCAACATCAGGGTGGACATGATGGGGTCCAAGAATTCATCTGGAGCGTCTGCATACGTTTCCTCTTCCTGCTGCTGCCTGTCTGCATGGGACTAAACACAAGTGATCCATGAAATAAATAAATAAATAAATAAATAAATAAATAAATAAATAAATAAATAAATAAATAAATAAATACTGCTTCTCTTTTACTGACCATTAAAATTTTTTTTTTGTCATAATACAGGAAAAAAAAAAAGATACCTTAATTTTATCTGCAAGGAGTCCAAACGCCACAATCATGTCACCAGGCTTGTTGATCTTCTTTAGCACACGGACAGTCTGGGAGAAGAGCGTCGGCGAATACGATCGTCCGTCCTTCGGGACTGTGGCGCAGAAATTTTCCTCATCACTGCAAAAGACAAACGTGTCATGTTAAAATTTTACTCAGAAGTTAACTTTCTACTTCGAAATCCATTTCTGCCACATTGAGAAAACACACAAATTTTAATGCTCAACAAAGTGTGAATAAAAACAACAACAGCCATTTAAGAGATTCTTTACTTCGTCAGATCAATTTATGACAGAGGAATCTTTGTAACACACCCCAGGTTTAGGTAGATTGTGCAGATGTCTGAAACGAGCTGCTGTGGCTTAAAGTCGAACTCGCTGAAGTCTTTGACTTTAAGTGCACCCATCTTTGGACCAACCAGGTGCTGCAAAAAGTAGTTCAACATCGAGATGATCCTCTCGGCCAGAAACGGGTGCACAAAGATGCCCTTGATCTCTGAGGGAGAGACGGAAACAGAAGGACAAATTATTTAGGGCACATATAGCTTAGTTAACCTCTCCTCGGGCTGCCACCTTATCGTGGTGGAGGGGTTTGAGTGTCCCAATGATACTAGGAGCTATACTGTCTGGGGCTTTATGCCCCTGGTACGGTCACCCAAGGCAGACAGGTCCTAGGTGAGGAACCAGACAAAGCGCAGCCCGAAGACGCCTTATGATGCACAACAACCTTGGATCTAGCGTTCCCTCGCCCGGACGTGGGTCACCGGGGCCCCACTCTGGAGCCAGGCCTGGAGGTGGGGCACGATGGCGAGCGCCTGGTGGCCGGGCTTTTACCCACAGAGCCCGGCCGAGCTCAGCCCAAAGAGGAGACGTGGGTCCCCGTTCCAATGGGCTCACCACCTGTCGGAGGGGCCAAAGGGGTTGGGTGCTATGTGTTACGGGCGGCAGCCGAGGGAGGGGACCCTGGTGGTCTGATCCTCGGCTGCAGAAGCTGGCTCTTGGGACGTGGAACGTCACCTCTCTGGTGGGGAAGGAACAGGAACTAGTGTGAGAGGCTGAGAGGTTCCGGCTAGAAATAGTTGGCCTCACCTCTCTGGTTCTGGAACCAGTCTCCTTGAGAGGGGATGGACGTACTTCCACTCTGGAGTTGCCCACGGTGAGAGACGCCGGGCAGGAGTGGGCATACTTGTTGCCCCCCATCTCAGCGCCTGTACGTTGGGGTTTACCCCGGTGAACGAGAGGGTAGCCTCCCTCTGCCTACGGGTGCGGGGACGGGTTCTGACTGTTGTCTGTGCTTACGGGCCGAACAACAGTTCAGATTACCCACCCTTTTTGGAGTTCTTAGAGGGGGTACCGGAGAGTGCCCCTCCTGGGGACTCCGTTGTTCTACTGGGGGACTTCAACGCTCACGTGGGCAATGACGGGGAGACCTGGAGGGGCGTGGTTGGAAGGAACGGCCCCCTGATCTGAACTTGAGTGGTGTTCTGTTAGACTTTTGTGCTCGTCACGGATTGTCCATCACGAACACCATGTTCAAGCATAAGGGTGTCCATATGTGCACTTGGCACCAGGACACCCTAGGCCGCAGTTCGATGATCGATTTTGTCATCGTTTCATCGGATCTGCGGAGGTGCGGAGCTGTCCACTTACCACTACCTGGTGGTGAGTTGGCTCCGGTGGTGGGGGAGGAAGCCGGTCAGACCTGGCAGGCCCAAACGTGTAGTGAGGGTCTGCTGGGAACGTCTGGCGGAGTCCCCTGTGAGACGGAGCTTTAACTCCCATCTCCGGCCAAACTTTGAACCCGTTCCGGGGGAGGTTGGGGACATTGAGTCTGAGTGGACCATGTTCCGTGCCTCCATTGCCGAGGCGGCTTATCGGAGCTGCGGCCGCAAGGTTGTTGGTGCCTGTCGCGGCGGCAACCCTCGAACCCGTTGGTGGACACCTTCGGTGAGGGATGCTGTCAAGCTGAAGAAGGAGTCCCTATCGGGCCTTTTTGGCTTGTGGGACTCCAGACGCAGCTGATGGGTACCGGCGAGGGAAGCGGCATGCGGCTCCGGTGGTCGCTGAGGCAAAAACTTGGGCGTGGGAGGAGTTTGGAGAGGCCATGGAGAAAGACTTCCGTACAGCTTTGAGGCGAGGAAACGCCTTGGGATTCCCCCGGAGGAGCCGAAAGAAGTGGCTGGGGAGAGAGAAGTCTGGGCCTCCCTTCTGAAGCTGCTGCCCCCGCGACCCAACCCCGGATAAGCGGAAGAAAATGAATGGATGGATGAATGAATGGATGGATGGATGGATGAATGGATGGATGGATGGATGGATGGATGGATGGATGGATGGATGGATGGATGGATGGATGGATGGATGGATGGATGGATGGATGGATGGATGGATGGATGGATGGATGGATGGATGGATGGATGGATGGATGGATGGATGGATGGATGGATGGATGGATGGCTTAGTTAACCCTTTCAAATATTTTCTAATTCCAACACATCTTTTAGGTGAGTTTTGTAGGAAAATGATTGAAACAGGAAATGAACACTTTAGTAAGTGTCACAATGAATTTTTAAAAATCTCAGCCTGATTTTGCATCCATGTCCTCCAAAACTGTATTATGGACCAAACACACCATTTAGCTATTCTACCTAATCTGGGATTTGCCCAACAATATAAGTGGTTTCCACCCTTTACATTGATGTTCATAGTGAATTACAGACTGAAATTCCTGTGTAACTGTGGGATGTCCCCTAATACAAACACTGTCTTCCCAGTTGGTGTTAATCTTCTGTTGCTTAAACTTAAAAAGAAATTCATTCTTTTCCAACTCTAAAACACAAAAACGTGTCAATAACCCAGAATACTGCCAATGGCAACAACATTTTATTTTTAAAGAAAATGTCAAAACATTTTTTCTGAAGGTCCAGTTGAGGTAAATGTTTAATTTAGTTTGGCTTATTTGTTTATCATAAATATTTCAAATACCATAATATATATTTAGATAACTATTTATTTAAAAAGGAGGTAGCCAGAAGTATAAACTTAACTCGACTGTGCCCCCTTTCATTGATGTGCCTTACTTTAGATATTATTCTTTAAAAAGCATGTAATATTTGATATGAGGTGCAACACTTAAAAGTCATCCTGAAAGTAACAACATTCTCTCTTGCTCTGATACTGCAGATGGAAACTAACATGAGCTAAATCTGGTGCAAAACATCTTTTATTAAAGTTCATTGAACATTGCCCTTGTTACGTAAACTAATAAACTGAACTTACCTAAACTATTCAAGCATCACTGAATTATAAAACGTTAGCTGTAGATGATTGGTGCATGCCTCTCAACATTTTCAGGTAAAATGTTATAATTTCAATATTTGGAGAGATTATACTTAAACATTTAAATAATTTTCAAGGTAAAACAAAGGCTTATTATTTTGTGCAGTGTTTTTTTCCCTGCCTGACCTGAGGTAAGGAAGGCCAGTGTGCCGATAGTCTCATTGGACATGATATTGTGGAAGCGTCCCAGTTGTCCAAACATCTGCAGGCTTGACTCCTTTTCTCTTCGGACATCAGGGGCCAGGCTTTCCCACTCCCCTCTGTCCCGCTCAAGCTGCAGAATCTTAATTTTACTCAAGTACTGCAGGAAAACAAAAACAAAAACTGACTTTAGTTACGTTGAGATCACAGCTAATGTTTGGGGTTCCCAGTTCATATTTGACACGAGGAACAAATGTGTCTTCATTGTGTTGTATGTTGAGAATTAATCTTCACCGGGCGGACCCACCTGGATAGCCTCATCCAATAGGAAGATGGCATCATTCATGAGCAGGTTGAGGAACCTGAGGAACAGAGGAGGGTTCATGGCCTCCAGGTTCTCGGATGCATAGTTTGCCAAATGCTGAAACAAGCATGAAAAAAGCAGATAATTCAACATAGAATCAGAAACATTTTAATTCATACTCCCATTTAACCAACAGCTTTCTTACTTTTTAGTGTGTTCAGAACATTGAAAAATTTAAGAAAGCATCACTGAACTAGAAGAAGATGTTTTTGCACCACTTTGTTTATTCTTGGTTAAAGTTTTTTTATTCCTCTGGAATGAACCTTAAAATTATAAAATAGATTATCAGACTTCATCTGCTCTGTGACCAAACATCTACATTTTCAAATTAAAAGCCAGCCAGATCATCAACTCTGCATTATCTTTGAAAGCTTTACACCAATGTCTGTCATGAACATCAGCAAGAAAGTTAAAGCATATTTTCATGCTGTTATCCCACCCATGATGTTCGCCTTTCCTGCTGTCTTTAATTACTGAAGTGAATGAGACTGAATTTAGCTTAGTATGTTTGGACCAATTTCTTATAATTTTTTATTATTGCTGTGAATAAAACAAATGTTCAGAGGAATTTAATTGAGCTGAATTGAACGGAATCGAATAATAGCTGAAAAGTTATTAATAAAATAGAGTTCACTTAAACAGTGCCTAGGTAAACTGAACTAAACTGAACCAAATTGAGCTTTTGTGTAACATATACTACAGGGCTTAAAGATGCTATACTGGGACAGCAAAAGAAAATCATACAAGAACACTTCAAAGTCAGAAAAACATCCAGGTTTCTAGTTATAAAGAAATACCTTTACATAAAAAGGCAAAGCATTGAGATAGGTAAGGTTCAGACATCGTTCGTTTATTCACCTTGATGCTCTCTCTGTAGCCGTCTTTGCTCCACATGTACCTCAGAATCGGATACATCGGTCTCCTGTAGTTGAATTTCTGTTCAAACTGATGAGGGTCACCTGGGTAAAAATGGAAAGAAAAGTTAACAAGCTAAACTCTGCTTGTTTTACACCAAGCAGATTCTCATACTTCCAATAGAACTCACAGGTAAACCCGCGCAATTAATCCAAACTCACAGACTATGTGAAACATCCAACTTTGATCCAAATCTTGTTTTCAGTACTGACCTGTCTTTTTAGACGAGGCTGATTTAATCGTAGTCTTAAATGATTGTTTAAAATCAGTAGTAATGACGGAAATACAAAATCGGGAGCAGGTTCCGCTAGATAAGACGTGGACAAATTTAACCCTAAGAAATGAACTTTGACCTACCTGTAAATTCAATGTCGACAAACACAGTGATGAGGGCCTCAGCCAGCTGAGGTGCATGGGGGTAGGAGCAGAAAACTCTCTCCCTCTGGAAAACGATGGGCTGAGAAGCACCAGGAGCCAGTGGCTCCATGTGAGGCATCACGGCTTCCAATACTTCTGCAAGCTTTGCTCTTAAATGGGGATTCTTCATCCTGGTTCGCATTTCAAACATGGGGGATCACAGAGACAAGTTGAAAGCTAAATATAGGGCTGAAACAATTAGTCAAAAAAAATGTCCATTTGCTGCAAGAACACACTCAGAGCAATAACTAAAAATGTTATAAAAAAATGTATATATATTGCATTTAAGATAAAAATATATATGCTTTTCTTTAAACCTGTTCTACTCAGAACTGCTCTAGAGGCAGTTTTAGCTTCACCTAGTTCAGATTCTGTAAAAATCTATTATTAAGCCCCTTTTACATCAAATTATTAATCAGTAAACCTATAAAACAGTCAACAAGTCAGCTCTAAGTTGTATTGATGCCAAGTCAAGCAGAAAGACCTGAGATTTTCCACACGCTGATGTTAGAAGGATCTATTTAGCTGCAGATGCGTCTTTTGCTACAAATGATCAAGTGTTCACTGTAGGAATCTTCTTGTTGCATTTTAGGCAAGAGCATTTTGGTTTTCTTACTTGAAAAGGAATTAATGTTTTTAATTATTTGTATTTTTATGTAAAATAAGCTTAAGTAGTTACATGAGAAATCTGCAGACTGTGGCAATTTTTTTCAAATGCAATTAATCAATTAATCGCCAGAGTAATCGATCACTCAAATAATCGTCACGCACTTCTCCACGTTTCCCATGAAGACAGTTATGAAGTTAAGGATCTGCTCCAGGCTTTCCGCGGAAGTCTCCAAGATATCCTCTGCAAAGCGGCGCAGGAAGATGAAGAAGTCTCCCAAGTTTTCTGCAAAAAACTCTGACAAAAAACAAAAACAGTCCAGGTTTACTCATGGCTGTTGTGTTCAGGGACTTTCAGCTTTACTCAATGAACATATTCTGAGCAACTAACCACAGCCACATTACACAAACAGCTGCAACCATTTTAAAATGTATTTTATTATTCCTCAGCCAAGCCTCTGACTCTGACATACCTGGTACGTAGCAGAGCATGGTGGTGTGCTGCGACGCCAGGGGAAAGCTGAGTGCTACATGTTCGGGCCCCTGGTTTCCCATGCTCAGCTGAACAAGCAGAGCAGCAGTGGAAGCTTGCAGGTTAAGGCAACATTGCAGCATGGCGGGCTGCGTTGTGGCAGCTTTGGTTGACAGATACACGATCATTAGACGTTCAAACTGCTCCAGGAGCTGCTCGGACAGCGGGCTGCCTGCGCGCTGGGCGTCCTGCCAGGTCACCTGGAGCCGATGGAGCGACTGGTTCATCTTGACCATCTGCTCATGGAGTCTGGGCGGACACACACACACAAGTACAGGGTTTAATAAAAATGAAAGCGTTTTCTATAAAACTGGGAGATTGATGTCAAGTGATTCGTACCGGTGAAAGCCAAGATGCAGGGTGAGCTGCGTGAAGACGAGGTTTTCAGTCAGCAGGGTGTAGGTTTGTGCAGACTCCACCTGCTGCTGAAGGGGCAAAGGGGTCAAGCAGGTCTCCTTCTCAAGACCTGGGAAAGGAATATTTACTTGGTAATTAGTAATAATTCTAACAATTGTTCCGTCAAATACTGCAGGCATCCGCTACACCAAAACAAATGCATAAAGTGCTTTACAAAATATTCACACGCCTAGAACTTTTTTATATTTTATGAATTTACAACCATAAACCTTTTTGCATTTTATGCATTGTCCTGCTGCTGCATTCGCGCAGCAGGTCTAGATGCTCACTTCCAACCGCTAAAATACTTTTTTTTTTCTTTGCGTGGTTGTTCATACTACTAATTAAATGAGATGTCAACTACACTTGTGTGTGTGAATGGTTTACGACCCAAAGTGACCTGTTTGAATGCCAGAAGTTGTGGGATTGTGAAATGCTTCACTGACACAAACTTCTTCCGTAAGTTTACCGTTAAAGTCCGGCTTCTTCTGGAGCAGAATTAGGTCAGATAAAATGCGATGTGACCGTTTTCGCTGCATATGCTTTGAAAACAATCGACCAAGTGGTCGAATTAGTACCACATATTCAAGTGGCACATGCTTCATACTTTTTGTTTTGGGATGGAAAGATCCGAACTGGGCTGTTCAGTCTGCCGTGACGTGTCAGATATAGGTGACATATGAGCAAAAAAAGTGGATTTTGGTAGCATTTGCCTGATGTGTGCTTCGGTGTAAATATTTATTGCATCTTTTTCATTCTATGGCACAATTATGTGCTTGTTTGTGTAGGTCTGTCACATAACACTCCAATTAAATCCATTAAAGTTTGTTGCTGTGACGTGTCACGAGTGTGAAAAAGCTCCAGAGGCAGAGTATGAAAACCTCATATAATGACCTCTTGCGTGGATACTGCGATCACGTCGGACTTCTTCGCTCAGGTCTTTGTGGCAGCAGTATGTCGGGTCGAAGTCTAGCAGCTTGGGTGAACGGGGCTTGCAGAACGGCTGGCACAGCTTCAGCAGAACGGCCCCCAGGTTGAGGAAAAACGCATCGGAGGCGTACATTTGGAAGAAGAGCTCTGGCACCTGGTTGGCCCATATCTTAGCACGACCCGCGTTTGCCTCCAGACAGCGGCCAAGCCAGGTGAGCAGCAAGTGGCGCGTCTCACTGGCCGGCTGCAGCAAGCTCCTCAAGATCTGGTGCAGTTTTTCATGAAATTGACCCATGAACTGCAACAAGAAGAATTTGGCGAAGCTTAGTTTCCTTCTTGTAAAAATGCCAACAAAGCAAACTGATTACGGCCATATACCTGGTGAATGTTGGCTTCCTGGACCTTTGTCTCCTGGGCACTGGAGCGAGAAGGGTTCAGGAAGTAGCCATGGCCCTCTACGACACCCGGGGTTTTCAGCAAGCAGGATATGTTCAAAATCACCCCCAGCAGGCTGCTCTGGTACTGCAGACCATTAGCTGGGTCTTTGGGCTGAATGTGCTCCATCAACACCTGCAAACACCAAACAGGAACGGACGGGATGATACTAAAGGACGGCCTCGTGACAATGTGGCTCAGATTACACGTCTGGTTTTGTCTTCTGACCTTGGCAATGTCCTTATTGTGACAAAAATAGAGGAGAACATCCAGGTAGTAGTAGAGCAGAGGCTGGCAAAGGTCCAAGTCTTTGATGCGCCCCTGGAAGATATCAAAGACCGGAACTATCACCTCCTCAAAGGTACGCACCTCTTGGTCAGAGAATATGCCTGCAAGGACCTCCTCCAGAAACACAATCATGTCCTCGGAGCCTAAAACACCGGGAGTGTGTGGGAAGAATATTTTACTGAGCACAGACGAAGATGAAAGTAAAACTGATACAGTCAGGACTCTTAGCTCCAAAGATGGACCTACGTGCTGATCTGAAACCGTCAAGCCACAGGTCCAGAAGCTGCTCGTAGACGTTCTGGTTGACGTAAATCTCTGGGGTCAGCAGAACGGTGCGCGCGTTGGACACTGTCAGGTTCTTGCAGCGTATGGCAAACGAGTGTAATTTCTCTGGGACTTTTGTTAACTGATTGCAAAGACAAAAATTAATTTATCAAGTTACTTTGGAAGACGGGTGATGCTTGTGATCCAATTTCAGTAAAAATTCTTTAAAGGAAAAAAAGTGCACCTCCTCCTTTGCCCTCTGGTAAGAAGCAAAGAGGTAAGGGATGGCACATTTCTCTCCAGCGTCCCGGTCAGCCGACAGGTTCACTGCACTGCAGGAGGTCATGTAGATGAGATGGTTTCCTGGCTCCAGGAGCAGCAGGCGGTTAAACAGAGCCTACAGGAGAAGCAAAAACACCCCTGAGCTCATTTCATTCATGTTTCTAAGGCAAAAGACACTGCTACAAAACCAAATGTTCTCCAAACTGAATCAAAATCAATGGTAGTAGAGTGCTGCTTAAACATTTTTACAAAATAATGTATGGTTTAGCAGTGCACCAGTTGCAGTTTTTCTGGCTGGTTGTCAATCCAGGCAAATTTTTATGCTTGAAATGCTGCTAAACATAGCAAGAAAGTCGTCAATTAGCAACAGTGGGGTGGCTATTATTAATTACAAACATGCAGACATGACCTGGTGGGCCGGCCTGTCAGTCAAACCTCTGTCATGGCACAGCAGAAGAGGACAGTGGCTGATTTTTGGACCTTTGCAGAGGTAAATCGGTGGATAAAATTGGCTCCACATTTAAGTATCGGCCGATCACGATCTCCCAAAATTAAATCGGAGCCGATAACTCAGCAGGTTCTAATTAAATTATATGATATTTTCTGCGGTTTTTGTCAACAATTCATGAAAAACTACCAAAGGATATATAATAATGACTAGACTAGATTAGAAAATAGTTTTTTGTCCCTCAATAAGGTAATTCCTGGTCTACAGCAGCAAACAGGTAGCAAATAAAAACACACACTGTATATGAAATAATAGTTAAAAAGAAAAGCCGGGAATAAACCAGAAATTTAAATTGAAACAGCTGCTGTCATGCTGGAATTCAAACATATCTTTACAAATTGTGCCATCTATAATTTTTAACATGGTTTTTAACCTGCTCTACGTTGTCCTTGTCCAGCCAATCCTGGCCGTCCAGATCTGCAGCCATTTCTTCCAGGTAAACGCATCGAGGAGGGATCCCATTGCCTCCTCTCAGACTGGGGTCGCCTGGCGTGAACAAAAGAAATCCCAAAATTAAAATATATTATATATTTCAAATTTGACATAAAGTAAAAAATAAAACAAGCAAAATACAAGTTTATTCCTGAAGTAAATCAAATATACCCCCCCACTCAATAATAAGCTACACTGACTGGCCTTTTTATCAGATATTATGGCAGCAGATCAACCCATTCAAGCATCGAGATGTGGGATTCAAGAGGCCTTGAAGATCTCTGATTTATAGAGAACGATCCAAAAAAGTCTGCAGTTTTGCGGACAAAAAAAAAGAATCCTTGTTGATATCAGAGAACGACAAACTAGTTTGAGATGACAGAAAAAAGTTTCACTAGCTCAAAAGAATTAATGATTACAAGATATGAACCTGGCGGAGAAGTTGCTCCAGCAGCAGAAGCCTACACCCAATGCTACCGCTGTCTGCCAAGAACAGGAAATGAGGCTATAATTCACACATGCTAACAAAACATTATCAGATTGGAAAAACATCGCCTGGTCCAATAAGACTCAAAAAATCAAATAATAGGGTCAGAATATGGCTTTAAGGGGCGGTGTTACGTATTTTCCAGGCACATAGTCCGATTCTATAACACGGTCAAGTAATTGTGTTGCCTTTAGTTGTTATGAAAATGCTGTATCAACATAACTTAAAAGAAATTTGACTTTGCAACATAGCTGTATCCGACCCTTTGGAATTGGGCCTCTCCCTCTTGAAGAAGCTCCAACCCTTTCCGACATGCCCCTTGAACACATCGTCACAGCAATGCTCCTCCGTTATGCCACTTACAACCGTTCTGAGGAGTGAGAGAAGTAGTTTGTATGATAAGCTCAGCAGACTACCACTTCCACAAGTTGTTTGGTAACTGCTGCTAGTCTGAAGGAGCTGAGTGGAGGAGTTGCAGGAGAGGAGATCTCTGTATGGGTGGGAGTTCAGCTGGAGGCTGGGGACCGCAGCCCCAAGGCGGAGCTTTAGATCAATAGGCAGGTTCTATAATACATCTTGACTCATGACTCATTTTTGAACAGTCTGTGTGATGAGAGACCCAGCCAGCTCACAGCAAGGCCATGCAGTGGTGGAGGTCTTTGTGTCATCTGTAAGTGCGGTGACTCATTTCTGCCTGGAAAGTTTGACTTTTAAAAGATAATGAGTTGCATCCAAGAACGTCCCCAGAGCAAAACAGACCCTGCAACTATTTATGATCAGTCTTGTCATCAGCAAAGCCTCTTGCTTTCAACTGCGCTTTTCATGTGAAAGAAAGACCTCCGGGGAAAACATCTTTTACTGGTAATATTCAGCTGATTTACTTTTTAACTGCATTTGACAGACTTGTCTCGTCTCAGTTGGAAAATCATCTGAGAAGATCTTACCTCAGTAACCGTGATCTCAGAACCGAGGAGTTCCCTGAGATACTGCTAGAGTTAATACCAAGTAAGACACACTAATTACTAAGTACCCCTTGATTTTTGGATAAAACACAACTTCTAAGTACTAGAAGATTTTACCAACTGGTGTCACCTTAAAGCCAAACGCACTTAAAAGCTGCCATACAGCATTGACCCTCTGCTCTGACATATTCATCACAATATCAGAACGCCAGGCTGCGAGTGTTTTAACCCAGCAAATTTTGCCTCAAAATAATCAGCCTGTACTCACCGTTATCAAGCGTGATCAGAAATATTCTCTGGATCATGTGGTTGACATTGAGCTGTTCACAAAGCTCCTGCCGGGACCGGAAGGAGCGACTGATTTCTGCTATGGAGTCGTTGTCGTCGACGCTGTCAGTGGCGGAGACCTCCGACTCCGAGTGGCTTCCTCCCGAGTCCTCCGCTGTGGCAGCAGACAGAGCGAGGTCAGATGAAAAGATTGTATTGGCTTTGGAAAGTTAAATTATTACTAATTAACCTCTTAGTCTTCAAGTGTTTATGATATATGACTTTATACTTTAAGAGCATCACATAAACTCTGCAAAAGAGTCACACATTTCTGTTTGGTTTTTTGTCATTTGTTGTAACAATGGCAATAAATTTGATGCCTGTTTATTAATATAGAAAATACATTTGTGGGATTAAGCAGAAGAGTTGATTATGTGGGTTGTGCCAATGGAAAACATGTAAAAATCTCTAAACTAATGCTGCCAAAACAGCTTTTGGTGGAGGCAGTGTTATGATGTGGAGGGGCAAAATTATTGACACCTCAGGCAGAATTACAATAAAAGAAAATTTCATTAAACCAAAGAAGTTTGTTTCTGATAGAAAACAACACAAAATCTCCCAGAAGCTAATAAAACTGTGTAAAATCAGTATCAATTTAGATGAAAAACTAAATAAACTTACACTTAAACTGACATTCAAATAAGAAATGGGCTATCAAAAATGAATTATACCATTTACAATGGAAAAGTCTTCAATATGATGATTGAAACATTGGCACTATTAACCAAACACACATTAAATGTCGTTTGGAAATGGATAATGAAGGGTAACATAAAGCTTTCTAAATCGACTCCACCTCAAACCCATTGAGTTCATAGTAAAAAACCAACAACCCTGCTAATAAATGTTGAGTATCTCGCCAGAACCGTATTGATATCCGGAAAAATCAGTTTCTCTGAGACTTGGTGAAGGACAATTTAAGCAAATATTGGTAAACGTGTATATATTTTAGCCTGTTCCTATGTAGATAAGAGAAAATGCACAATAGACTGAAACTTGTGCATATGACTCCTGTTTATAAAATGCACTGAAATTGCACCTTGTACAATAATTTCACACCAGGTGAAAAAAAACAGTTCAAATGAATCATTAAAACCTTCAAATCCATTTATGCAAATGGTAAGTGTGTATGTAAAGGAAGTAGGTCATTAAATAAATAAATAGTTTTAAAAATGTAATAAAAAACAATTATTCCTCCAGTCGGGTAATTCTACAGTAAAACAAGGTAGTAAAGATATGAAACTTTTACCAGTTGATGAAATGACATCATAAAAACTGGGACTTTATTTAATTAGTCTGGATTATTATTACTAGTGAACAACTGGCATAAACAACAGATGCTGCTAATGTTTTGCTAAAACCTGCTGTGACTTTATTTTTTTATAAAGAAACAGCAGAGATGAACTGAGGAACTCAGCAAGGTCAAAACAACTAACATCTCTTAAAAGTAGAGGAATACTGAACAAAACCTCTATGCACTGAAGCTCCGTGGAGGTTGAGCTAAAACTGTTTCACTGAGACAACAAGGACGAAATAAAGTCTTTTGACCTTCAAAATAAATACATAAAAACATGTTTATTACCTTTATCCAACATATCAGGAAGGCACATCGCAACAAACAGTTCTGTACTATACATTCAGTGTGTGGATTTTGTAATGGACTGACTTTTAACTCTACTCACATGGTGGTTTAGAAGTTTGCGGTTGCTGTTGTGGGTTTTGGCTTGATGCAAACTGCTTGGCATCAGCCAGTGAGGTGAAGAGGGCAACAAAGGGGTTGCAGGAGATGTTGTGATTGTTGTTGCCCTGGTCAGTCATCTCACTGGGGCTCAACACTCACTCCATTTAAGATCCCAGCCTTTAGGAGCAATGCAGAAACAGCAAATATTGATCAAATAAATCACACGTGTCAAACTCAAGGCCCGTGGGCCAAATTCGGCCCGCCAGAGCTTTTCATGTGGCCCTCTAGATTCTAGACTAAACACTAAGTGAGCTTAAATATGTTATCAATCAAGTCAATGCAGGTTTTATCTGTTTACTGTCAAAGTATATCAATCAGTCCCTCCAGTTTCTTGAGAATTTTTGTAGAAATTCATGTAAAATCAACAAATCCCTCCCATTTTTTTGCGCTAATAATTGGGAGTTTATTGCATATTTTTCTCAAAAATTGTCAAAAACTTTCTTACTTGTATCAAAACATCTGCCTCAGCCTTAATTGATGTCAGATTAGAGTCTATGATCTATTCAGCGAGTAATAAAAGTCACATTTACTGTCATAAGTAAGCGCAAATATTTCCAAATTAGTACCACAAACACTTTGATTTTTATTGCAAAAAAAAAAAAAATCACAAAAAGAATCACAAAATCCTGGAGGGACTGAAAAGATGTCCAATAATATTTAAGAATTCATTGACATTTTAAAGTTTGTGAACAAGTTTTATCAATACATTCTGGCACAACCGGCCCTTTAAGAGTATTTATGATCTCGGTTTGGCTCAAAACGAAAATGAGTTTGACACCCCTGAAATAAATGATCACATTAGTAATTACTGTGGTCCAGGTGTGATGTTAATGTTATCACAGTCTCTCATTGTGAATCTCCACTCAGCTCTTACAACCTCTAACAGGTCTTTTTTCCAGGATTGTCTCATATTTAACTGTTCGTCTTTCCATCAACTCTGACCTGCATCGTGATGAGGCCATGTTTTACCTTTGAGCGGTGAATTCAGGGTTAGTTTTCCAGTAAACACGTTATGCTAAGAAGCTACATTTTGCTCGTATCAAGGTCGTAATATTGAAATGTTGTGATGTGAATCTCAGTTGCAACGTTGTTTTCTTTCCTCTTTAGTCTTCTGTGATTTCATCACAGTGACATTTAGCATTTTGAGCAAAGTTATTTGTGTCTGCAGTGAGACTCTACATATTAGATTAGCATGTAAAATGTCACATTACAATTATTTTGTAGAAGCGTGTGTTATTGGCCTTCCACTTCAATGAAACACCATCTTCTGTTGGTTGAGCACATAAAATAAAACAAAGCACAGTCAAGTTTGTGGTTACAGTTGAACACATTTTCAAGGTTATGAATACCTTGCAAGTAGGTGACCACCTTGACGAATGTGTTTTCATATTATGCTCAAAAAGTTTGGATTTCTCTTATTTACAAAAAGGAAATTATCGTAACTCAATTTCAGTTGGTGACAGTGATTTACGTTTTACGTCATGTTCTGAGCAATTACTATAAGAATACTGCCGTTAGCACCAAGTTTACCAATATTAACTAATAAAGCATCTTTTGGAAGTTGACAAAAATAAACACCATCACAAAATACCGCTTAGATGTACCCGTTATTGAATGCATTCGAAGGTTTTCGATGTGAAACATAAAAAGACCGTGTGAATCTACAAAATCTAACAGAATGAACATCCACTGCTGCTATCCAACATGCTGCTCACCTGTCAACAGATTAACCGTCGTCTCACCATACTGGTCACTTGAAACAAAAACTCCTGCATTTATTTAGCTGTCTCTTAGGCTTATTTCGTTCTACACTAGAGATGGAATAACAACCACTAAGCAGATTTAAAAACAGAGGCCGGTTTCGACAGTTAACGCTGCTTAGCTAACTGGTTAGCAGGTGGCTAGTTAGCTCTTACGTGGAGCAACAAGCTAAACTGTCATGCCGTCTCCATGGTTCAGCTTCAGCGTTTGTTTAAACTCTCAACACAAGGACTTAGCGTGTTTTCAGTCTAAGTAATGTGTATAAACAATATAGAGAGCTGCCGTACCTGTCTGGTAAGTAGATGTTGGAATATTTGGTAAGAAAAAAAAATGCTACAACGAAGCCAGGGGGGGGGCAGTTCCTTAGTAAACAGAAACGTCATAAATGTGAGACAATGTCAAGGCGGCGGCGGCTTATTCAGTTATTTGTTTTACACAGTAGTGCAGCAGTGTAATTTACAGAGCTCATCTGGTGACATGGGACAAAATAAAAATTGTGTGGCCACGACTTAATAACATTAATTATTATTATTATTATTATTATTATTATTATTATTATTATTATTATTATTATTATTATTATTGTGATAATAATAATAATAATAAATTAGATCTAATTTTGTTGTATTTCAAACTGGGACTCAGACACTTCCGGTTAGGCATGGAGTATTTCCTAGCTAGAGAGCCTTAATTTGGCCGCTTAAAAAACAGGGGCTAAACGCAAGCAATACATTGACCTCAGGGGAAGTCTTTTGCAAAACAAAATGGATTAAAAATAAGTTTGCCAAAACGATACAAACATAGCCTAAAGGTTTTGCAGAATGCCACAGATGCAAATGGTTGTTCCACAAAGTATTGACTCGGGTGGCTGATCACAAATGCATGTTACATTTTGTGTGAACATTTTTGAAAACTGTTTTATTGTTTTCCCATTTCACAACTTTGCACTACTTTGTGTTGGTCTCTCACACAAATAAATAAAAGATTGAAGTTTGATGTTGTAACGTGACACAATTTGAAAATGAAATCCCACAGAGGACAAATGCCAAGATCACAAAAAAGTGTTGAAAAAATATACAAAACAAGATTAACAATAATAACAACAGCAATGAATGACAATATACTGTACAAGATTATGACGTGATACAGTGCAGTTATTAGAAATAGCAATATTATGCTCACCATCCTAAATATGCGACTGAGTGCGATAATTTGCATACATAATGTGCATGTGTATTGTCATTAAAAAAATAACAGACTATTTACAATACAATATATAAGTGCAGCAGAACTGTTATTTATGAGTAAAAAAAAAACAGAGTAAATGACTGTTCAAAGGCCAGTGGGGAAGTAAACACATTGATTTTGGTAGGTTCGATGTGTCTGCTCTCAGAAAACCATGGTGTCCAATTGGACTTATTTAAAACCTGCAGTGTGTTTAGACCATCAGTAGAGGGTGGCAACACACTGTATCTCTCAGGAAGCCTTTTTCAAATGGGATTTCTCTCTATAGTTTTAGAGCTTTATTCATATTGGCTTTTCGTGGCAAATAACCTACTTATTCTTTGAACAACGTAATGGATTATTAGTGATCCTAAATAACCCACAGTGAGATTACAATTTCCTGAAAACATTTTCATCTGGTATTAATGCTCTCTCTCTTGTGGCATCATTAGTTCAGTTAAACTAATCTGCTTGCATTCAAAGTAAGTCTGTGAAAACCAAGGGACTCACTTTAGGGATAAACTTATGAACGTGTGCTAAGGGTGGGTTTTATAATACAATTTAAGAAAGTCATGGACTCCATCAGAGCACTGCCATATTCAAGCGTATGCATCAAATTACAAAGGGGAATTATGAAAAAGATGTTTTGCTCTTGACAGTTTTTACCAGTTGGAAGTATCAATCAAATAAATACAACATGATTTATCCTGTTACTGAAGCACCAAATATGCAGAAAATCTCCAATTGTGTGCCAATCTGTGACACACCATATGTCTGCTCTAAGCATCGTCACTAATGCACCACTAATGCATTTTAAGAGAAGCATGCAGCCATCCAATGTCTTTCTGAGGAGCAATTTTCAGTTATTGCAAACAGCCACTGATCAGTTCTGCTTAATGCAGCCTTCAAGAACTGTTTGTCCTGTCCACTAGGTAATAGAGTTTCATATACTGACTCATCATTCTGCCTGGGGCTCAGGGGATTTTTTTTTTTTTTAAAACTGGACAACATTATTAATGGAAAAGTGTTCAGAAAATGCAAACTGCTCAAAATTATTTCTTTATCATTTGGTAAGCAGCATTTTGTTCACCAGGGATTTGTGATGATTATAGATTTAATGTCTAAATTAAATGTCTAAAGCAGGGGTGTCCAAAGTCGGTCCTCAAGGGCCGGCATCCTGCATGTTTTAGTTCTCTCCCTGATTTAGCACGCCTGCATCAAATGATGGCTCATTAGAGGCCTAAGGAGAACATTGACTTGCTGAGGAGGTTGTTGCTACCACTATGGAGAAAACTCAAACATGCAGGACGCCGGTCCTAGAGGACCGACTTTGGACACCACTGGTCAAAAGTCTGAGAGCATTAACAGTTTAGCAGTGGTGCGCAGATCCATTTGCCCACCCTTGGTCTCTGTTTTAGTTGGGACAATTAGAGTTCTGATGACGACAGCTGCAGTAAATTAATCACTCTACCTCAGAGAGACAAATAAAACAAAACCAGGAATCCAAGACGGACATTCATTGCGTTTGCTTAGGCTAGTTGCCATGTCAGCAGTGTCAGCAGAAACATAGAAACCGATTTATAGTTCAGGAGTGAACTGATTGTCTTGACCTCATTATATGATCCTGATCAAGATAGGTGGTGCAAGTCAAAGATCATGTTGTGCTTTCTATTATGTCATGTGTACAGAACAGTTCAATAAAAGCGAGTGTCTCGTCTCTTCTTCTGGATGAATACTGCTGTCAGTAAATTTTTTTGTCATTGACTTTGATGTGATTGTCAATGATAAAACACTACCACATCATAGGTCAGATGTGGTAGTGTTGCTGGTAACACTGGGTAACACTGGGTAACACTTGCACATGGATGATGAGGTCTTTACAAATCAACACTGTATTTAAAATAGAAGATCAGTGCATGGGGAAGCCAGGCCTACTGATTTTACAGTAATCAAACTGTAATTTACTGATATTCATTACAGCCTCAAATTGAAATTTAGATGTCAGAAGGCGGCACCATTTTGTCTAGGATTAGTTTAAGTTGCTTCAACTTTGGTGTCAAAATACCACGCCAGTCCAAATAAACATCACACACATTACATGTTGTTATTCAGGATATTCAACCTGTCGGATGACCTCATTCTTTGGGCACATCCTGTTTTTTTTAAAAGTTTTAGTAGCTCTAGTGGCCTTTATTTGATAGTGAATTGACAGGAAAGAGGGTACCGAGAGAAGGGGAAGACATGCAGCAAATGTTGCCAGGCTGGGAATCAAACCTGCGATGGCCATGTCAAGGACTAAGGCCTCCATATGTGGATTGTGCTTAAACCCTGCACCACCACATCACCCCGGCACATGTTGTTGTTGCTGAGCAAGACCATAGCACTTCTCCCACAAAGGCCTGTAGGATAGACATGAGAGATGATGGGTGAACCACTTCATAGGACAGTTTTTAAACAGTCTATAACTTTTAAATGGGGCTCAATTCACTCCCATTCAAAACATTGCCTGCTTTATCCATTCCAAGACCAGTTTTAATGTATGTTTGGGATCTTTGTTCCATTTAAAACAAACTGTTATAAGACTTACACAAAGACTACAAAGACTTACACAAAGCGGACGCTGCTTGAACACTAGTCTTATAATTCACTGTGAAACCAGTTTAACCTCAACATGGATCAACAAAGAACCAGCTCCAAAGCTGATGAAAACATAAACATCACTGAGATGATAGGAAACCAACCAGTTTAAATCAACTTCTTCAATTACAATTACTGGTTAAATACCAAGAATTTTACCAGGGCATTTTTACATTTATACATGATCTGAGGTACCTTTCCCTCTGGAGGCAGGAACCCTGCATACACAATTTGTGGAAAACTGGAAAAAGTTAGAATTTTGTGAACCAAGCTCTTTAAAAAAACATTTATGCTGTATGCTAAAAATGAAGGATTGAATTAAACAATTAAAAGTCCTACATTTGTATGCACATTGTGCCTTTAATGAGTGTTTTTCATATTTTTCCCAGAACTATTTTTTGCAAAACTAAATTAAAGTAGTACCAGAACAATTCTTAAGTTTTAGGCTGATACTTTAATGTCTCCTTTGACCTATTTTGTTTGAATGGAAGGTCAGCTGACCAATTGTCCTTTTTTTAAATGTTAGAATAAAAAAAATAAAGGCTTCTTCTTAATATGCTATGAAACTCTGAAGTGTAAAATGTCCCAAAAACGACATCAGAAAGTTTAGGAAAACAACAGTTTATGACGGAGTGACTTCAAAACTGAACAGTCAGACGTGTCTGCAGAATAAACATTCAGGAAAAAATGAACTTTTTTAACAAAAGACAAAATGAAAATTATATTTAAAAAAAATACATTACTGTACATCTCAGAAGAAAGTAACTTTTGAACAAAACCTTCAAAGAACATAAACTTTTACATCCAACTTAGTGGAAATAGATTCAGTGTAAAATTAATTAAGTGTTTGATCGTCAAGTTAAATAAACAAAAACTTTCCACTGAATTACAAGCGTCGTGTAATTATTATACAGTTTTATATAATAAGCAAAATAAGAGACCATGCTCACAATTTGTTAGCAGTTTCAATTAGATTGCCTGTGTTGTCACAGCTTAGATCTGAAGAAGGCTGAGCCTTCACTGAAATGTGTTGCGCTACAAATGTCCATCGATTAAGTCTTTGTTCGTGTCCTTCATCTCTCAGAGGCGACTTCATGGCTTCGTTGTCTTCACTTGTGACATTCTCTGATCTTGTCGCTTCATGTGGGGCTCTGTAGGACGTTACTTTCCGTACTGTGCCCCTTTCCCCAGTCTTAGCCATTCTCTCCAGGGGGCCTGCACTTTGTCCGTATTACTGTCTGAACTCCATGAGGAGGAAGGGGAGAGCTGGCGCGTCCAGGTGGAGGCCGTCCTGCTGGGCCGTCGGAAGAACGCCAGGCCGTTGGAGGTGGGCTTCTTCTGCGGCTGCTCCGTCTGCTGCTGCGACTTCAGCTGCTGGTTGATGACGATCTGGATGTCGTCCTGAGACGAAGGAAGGACGGAGCAGGTGAGCAGGACAGAATTCATAAACTTCCATAAATTGAGATTCTCTCACTTAGTTTTCTTATTCGTCATTAAAATGATCTCAACACTCTTTTAGACTTTTAGCATCTTTAGCAGACACTGTCTGCAGTGTCAGGAACAAGCAACTAATGTTGTGGAGAGCTGCTTTCCTGACTGCACTGGGTCAAGTATAAAGTTTGATGACAGAAAGGATCCTAGGTTTTTAGGAGTCGGCCATTTTGTCCCAGAGAAAGGACCCTCTGAGCAATAAACCTGGTTTCAATGGTAAATGGTATGTGTACACCTCCATGTTAATAAACAAAGAATATTTATTAATGTCTTTTTTGAAAGTCTTAATAAAAAAAAAAATCAAGTAATTAAATGACATGCAACTCCATTGAGGACACGTGGAGAGACTTCCAAATACAAGTTGTTGCAGATATTAAAACATTTTTTTTTGAGCTGAGCTGACATTAGAAAGAGTCAAAACTGAAGACAAGCTGACCTGCCAGGCCTCCAGCTCCTGCGACAGCTCCAGCTTACGTTGGATGGCGTCTAATAATTGGTTGTTCAAACACATCATGTCGTTTTTGCTTCGCACCAATTCAGCCTCCATCAAGTTTTTCCTGTTGAGAGATAAAACAAAATGCTTCTAATAAATGAGGATCAGATTTGCCGCAACGTAACAACAAGCGTAAACCACATCCATCATTTATCTTTGCCTTGCAAGAGTATTCATGCCCTTTTTCACATTACAAACTTCAATGTGTTTGAAAGAGATTTAATTTGATAGACAAACTTAAAGTTGTGAATAATTGTGGGGTGGAGAAATAAGGTTGCATTGTTTCTCAAAGTATGAGCAGATAAACATGCGAGGAGTGTGTCGGGTCAAAACTACCTCAGCTTCTGGCAGCTTCAGTCAGCTTTTCTTCCAGGGCTCCTTTATAAGCTTTGTTCGTCTTTACATAACTCTGACTTTTCTGTCCCTTCTGAAGAAAAGGACCCCCACAGCATGATACTTTTTATTTTATTTATGGGACTCTAAGCAAAAGGGGGAATTGAATCTCAATATGCTTTAGGTTTTATTTGCAAATAAGCTTGTACCCGTTCTCCACAATGCAAAATAAAATATATTCCAATTTTAGGTTGTGACGTGGCAAATTGTGAAAAGGTTTAGCAGCTACGGATATTTTTGCAAAGCACTTTATGTAAACTGCTAACTATCTGATATGAATACTTTAACAATTATGAGTTATGTACTTGGCGATAGCGTCATCCCGGTCTCTGATGGCCTGGTGGACGAAGTCCTTTTGGTCTTGTATGCTCTGCAGCTTCTGCAGCAACTCGGCATTCTCCTGCTGCAGCTGGATGTTCTGCAGCAAGAAAACAAAATAACAAAAAGCTAAACAAAACCACATTATCCCAAAATCTTATCATGTGCTATGAAAGATTGTTTTCACTTGTAAATAAAATAAAGATTTTAAAGGTAGCATTAAGCAAAGTAGCCAAAAGATGAGTATAACTGTATTCATACTGTTATATTAAGTTTTTATAAGTTAAGTCAGCTACTTTGGGCTGATGGTAAGAAAGAAGATTTAAAGTCTGTGCTGCAGCCCAGTTTTGATACAATAGGATGCCACAGGCAACGACCCGAGTTCTCTTCATCGCTGGTTACCTGATCCCTCAGCTCCTGCGCTGCGCTCAGATTCCCACAGTGATCGGCCGTCCCGCCGACAAAGGCCAGATTCACCTCCTAGACAGAAACAGACATTAGCAGAGAGGTCAGGTGTCAGCCATGCAGAAGGGGTTTCTGTGGCTTCAGCCCTCTGAAGGCGTGGCTGGTTATTTAATTACAGTACAAATGCAGCGAGACAAAGATTGACGACTGTATCTGCAAGATAGCAGCAAAAATAAACTCTGTAAATTATCAACTGGGACAAATCAGTGGTGAACAGTGCTTGTACGTGTTCAGGTGTTTTTAATAACCAATAAACAATTGAACTTTATTTATGCATCACTTTTCACAAAAAATAATTCTAAAGAGAAAACTTGAAATATTTTCCGGAGAAAGACATTGATGGAAACTGACGTAATTTTATTCTTCTCCAGAAAACGTAAACTGTTCCGACATAATTTTCTTTTTTCTTTTAGACGCAAAAGGGCAGGTTAAATATCAGCATTTAAATAAGAAAGACTAAATAAACCAGATGGCTAAGGACGCACTTTTTACTTTTCTTCGTTCTGCATGCATCTCTTACCTCTAATAAAAGAGTAAAGGTAAATGTTTCACCCCAGCAGATTTACATATTATCATAATGAGGTATTGTGTATGCTTCTCTAGTGCTGAACAAAAGATATAAAAATACAAACCTGACTTTCAGGTAAAGCATGCTTACCCATAAAGTGCAGCTCACATGATTTACTGGATCATTCTTTATCTGATATATATCCCTGTACAGTGATTCTTTACTAATGAAAGTTGAGACAACTTAAAAAAAAAAGTGAACTCATTTTGTCCTTTTTAGATTTCAACCAACAATGCAACCTTTTGTTCCCATTTCCCTCCGCTGGCCCTCACCTGGGAACTGGATGCGTGCGACAGGGACTGGGCCGCTCCCTTCAGTCGCCGCATCAAGGCCTGCAGGTCGTCCTGCTGATCCGTGATGTCTGAGCTGCTGAGACCCCGGGTCAGAGGGAGGAGTAACTGGAGTATGGAGCCCATTTCTTCAGTCATCTGATATGAGGAGGCAGAGACAGAAACGCGTCAACCTGTCCTCAGTAAAAAGAGTTAGCGTAATTAAAACCGGTTCAAAAAACTGGCCCAGCTTCTGGGAAGGCCAACATATTTGTGGGTTTCAAAATGAAACATATCAAGGATGGTTTAATGGAAGTCAAAGCGGGTCAACAAAAAAAAAAAAAAACTCCTTTGTTCCGTTTCCTTTCCGTCTGCTGAAGTCTCATGACTTGAGTGAATGAGTGACATCTGGTATTTACACAAAGGGAGGCGAGTGGGATTAGCTCATTTCTATTTTTACCTGAACTGGTGTCAGATGACTGGCCTGAATTTTATTATTCGAATGTCAGGCAACATTTGATAAAAAGAGACATGGCTGAAACAATAAAATGTTTCATCTACCACCTCGGCTCATAAGCTTGAACAGAAATGAACTGATTCTTTAAAATGTTTCAGACATGAAAGCTGAAGAAAAAGAAAATAATAATAATGGAAATATTCCTACAATGCAGCCAGGACAAACGAGAAGCAAAGCGAATGACGCACGAATCCAGGAACGTATTAGATCTTCCTGTTGTACTGATATTTTAACATCAGGAGTGTGAAGACTCATCGACCTCTATGTTCAATCTCTCCACACAAAGACATTTTGACTATGTCACACTGTCACATAGAACTCGTCATCTTCCCCCTTTCTGCAGGAAAAGAGTGACTGTGTTTTTCACCACAACATATGTGTTGATTTCCTGAAGTCTCCCGTATCGACCGGGTTTCTCTGTGATCTCACAGCTCAGGACTTTCAGGAAAGACATTAATATTCCGGGTAATACGTTGGCAAAGTTTTTGCTCCAAACACACTATGAGCGAAGCACTGAGGGCAAGAATACTACAGAAACAAACAATGCAGATACAGCGTGTTCAGCCCAAACAAAATGCTGGCATCTCTGTCAGTCAATATTTGCCAAAATTTATTGCCTTGCTGTTGAGCACGATTGTGTTTACTGTAATTTTTAAAGAGAAGCTTTATGACTTCTGAGAAAAGGGCTTTTGTTTCTTTTCCCCAAGTATCTGTTTTTCTGGGAAAGTAAAATGTGTTTTAAGGCTCTTATAAATTGCTTAAAGATAAATAGTGTAAACAATTTTCAAACAAACTGAGATTTTTATCAGGAGTTTTTATTTCTGTTTTGCATATGAGCTTTTTAGCAAAATCTTCAACTATGCTTTATAGTTTTGATTTATTTTTTTTACAAAAAGAGCCTTGTAAAAAAATCCTTTTATTTTTAAAGAAATGCTATTAAACACAATACCCAAAATAAATCTAAATTACTGCCACTGATATTGTTTCTTTAATTCTTTATAGAGAAACTTCTATTTTTAATGAAGTTTTAATGAAAAGGAAATACTTACATTTTGTTTCAGAAATATAATGTGTGGCCAACATAAACCCAATTTTCTTAGGTTGATGACCAAAGTTGCCAACAGGTGCAATGCATGAAAATTAATTTATTCTTAATAATTTCAGATTTCCAAAGTCATTCAGAATTTCACAGTTGTGTCAATTGGCATGGAAACCAACGTCCTCCATGAACCAATGAAAGACAAACATGAATTACAAAGTTATTAAAAGAATAAAAGTAAAAAAAAAAAAAATCTACTCTAATAGGGTCCTCGTCTTGAATTACAAGGCAATTTTCTAAAAACTCTCCCTAATTAACTGTGCTAACGTGCTACAGGCTGGGCTCAACACATTGTTGGTTTTTATTTTCATTTTAACTTGCCACAATGAAACTTTGAGTTAAAGTGAGACCGCACAGACTGCTACAGCTTCTTGTCTTTCTGTTCAATAAAGTTGACAATATTCAATGATAAGCTCCGTTTATGAAGTAGCAGAATTAGCAACAAGTCAAATCAAAACTGTGAGGACAGAAGCTAAAGTTAGCATAAAACTTTAGCAAACAACTCTAAATAAAAACAGCAGCAGCAGCAACATGTGACCTTATTAGAGACTGAATAAGTTTGGAAACAATTAATATTTCAAGGTGATGCATTGCAAGAACATTGCAGAAGCTTTGAGTTGGAGAAACATATCAAAACTCCAGATGAAACAAAAAATCACTTGCTATGAACTAGAAACAGATACAAAAACTTGTTGAACATCATTGTTGAAGGAGTAAAGTGCTACCAAATCAAAATGATAATGTTAGGTAATACTTATGAAATTCAGCTTTATTACGCCTCACTTTAAAAACCTGTTTTTAAGCGCAAACGTTCTACTGATTTTAACTTTAATAAACGTCTAAACTGAGACAAATGGTTCTAATCGTGACATTGATAGCAATGACACAGAGAGATAAGTCTGTATAACATCTAATGCATGAAATTTTCTTCATTTTGACTGTTTTACTATACACAAAAAATGTAAGTGATTAGTCAAGAGATGCAGACTAATGCAGAAGTAGGTCTCTGCCTGAATTGGCCTTTAACACATTGTCTTCCAGCATTATTAGCACTTTCTAATAAAAGTACTAATAATAAAGTAGCAAAACAATAAGTAGAAAGACTTTTAATTAAAAAGACAAGTCACTTGATAGGATTGTTCCCAATTAGAATAATCACTTTCGATTTACTGAGCAGGTATTGAAGCATAAATCAGACGCCTAAGATGCTTTAGCCAGTCGTTCTGTTGCATAAGGATGGTTACCAAAGCTGAACTCTTGTACCTGTTCTTTGCTGATGCCCCAGTCTGCCGCCTCCAGCTCCGACAGCAAGGAGGCATCCAAGTGGGTCCTGCTGTCCTGCAGGGACACCTCCTCCTGCAGCTCCTCCACCTGAGCCTGAAGCTGCTGCGAGCGGTCCCGTGCCACCTCCACCTCCTGCCATGCTTCACGAAGCTTAACAAAAAGTAACAACAACAATTTCTATCATTTTTTTGTAAAACTTGCAATTACAATATGAAAAGTGTAAAGTGGAAAAGAGTCTGATTCTGTTTATTAGAGCTGCTCATGGTTTTTGTTTTGGCTTGTGCAAAAACATTCGTCTGAAGAGAAATCCTGACGGGCCAGATTCCGGCTCTCAGCAAACATGAAACCAAGCGAACATGTCAGGAATCCGGACTTGTGGGTGGAAGTTACAATAGCAGGGATGAGGTGATTGTTTAGCAATTCTTTCTACAATCCCATCGAAACCCAGGAAGCCAGGCAGAGCGCGGAGCGTCCCTTTATCACCGAGGCTTTTATTCATTCAGCAGCAGCATCACAATGTTGTTTACTTATCTAATTAATCCAATCAGGAGCGGTTTTATAGCTCTGAAGAAGGACGGACGCACTGTGTGTGTGTGTTTACCTGCTGGCTGTGCTGCTCGTCCAGTTGGTTATGCTGGGCCAAACGTGTTTGTAAAGAGGCCAAACTGGCTCTGAGCTCAGCGTTTTCTTGACTGACACTCTCCAAGCGTCGCTCCAGCTCCTGCTCCTTCTGTGTGAGTCTCAACACCTGCACAAAAATGGCAAAACAGATTTTCATCTAAACACCTGATCCTCCTACAACAACCGTACGTCTGAATCTACTGCAAAGTGAAACAGTGAGACGGTACAAAGGCAGTGAGGATTGAAGAGAAAAATGAAAAACAAAAGAGAAGAATTTGGAGGTTTAAAAATGGCTTATGAATAAATTTTGAGAAGAATGGTTATAATGAATTATAAGTATAGTTGCCATTTGAGTTTTACGCATTGAATTATTCCAGAAGCTTGTGAATGTCATTGCAACTTGCTTAGAGACATTTATCCAAATCTTAAGAGTAAATGCGTACATATTTGATTCTGCAAGTCCAAGGATGACAATAAATCCACGGTAAATTCAAAAATGCTTCATTAAGAGCCCAACATGACAGTTTTTAGCTAATTATTTTATATTTACGCTGGAGAAAAACAGAATAAAAACAGAATATCAGGCAAGTTGCCTTAATTTATGGATCCATTTTTAATTTTCTTCATCCTTTTAACTCTCGTTATTTTTATTCCATCTTGTTATTCTCAATGTTTTTGAATAGTTTTTCCTGAGCTGCTGCTTGTTGCTCATGCTACATGAAACAAAAACACATTACTGACCGAAAACATGGAGCAAACCGATACAAGTTAGGGCAGGTTGTTCTGAACTCTGTCAGCGTAAGTAGAAAATAATTAGGCCGTGTTATTAGCAGGAGTGCAACACTGAACTTGCTTTAATCATGTCTGCATTTACCTGCTCCTTCATGGCGCTGATCAGCTCTTCGTCCTGCTGCCGGTTGTGGCCTCCTTTCTGCTGGAGCTCCTGTTTCAGAGCCTGCAGCTCGCTGGACATGGCTCTCTCCACCTCCATCGCCTTGCGAGAGAAAACAAAACAGGCTTACAAAGGAGCAGAAGCTTGTGGCCTTTAAGCATTACAACATTCAGAAGCAAATAGAGCACGAGTATTGCTTAATGTATAGCTATGTTTACAAGCTATGTATTAAGTAGATCGTTAAAAAAACAGCTCCAGCTCTTTAGAGGGCAGACATTATGCATTTTCCAGGCTCTTAGTGACATTTTGTAGCACAATCCAGTGACTGTGTTACCTTCAAACATGAAAAGAAATTTTACTTTATAATTTAAAGCCTTGAAATTAGTCTCTGTCTCTTTAAGAAGCTCCTGCTCTTTCGCACATCGTCAGCATACCCTCACAACAACACTTCTCTGTTTTCCCGTTTCTAGGAGTGTTGAACTAAGAAGCAGTTTGCATGATGAGCTCAGCCGATGAGTAGCTCCACCAGGTGTTTGCTATTGGCTGCTGCTAGTCTGAAGGAGCTGCGCTGCTCCGAGGAGGAAATAGTAGAAACAGTTGGCGCTTTGTGGGGGCAAAGGTCAAGAATTTCTCAAACGTGCATGAAAGTTTCAAGGCAACACTCCCGGTATGTTTTTGATGGGGGAACAACTTAATGATATAAAGCTCAAAAACGTTGATTTTACATAATTCTTCCCCTTTAAAGAAATACTCTAAACTATGCCTCAACAAGAAGTTGCATGTCAGGTGATGAAAGAAATAGTTTTTATAAGTTTGCATGATCCATGTACGTTTTTTCAAATAATTTTTGGACAGTTTAGATAGCTTTAAGATGCAAATAAAAGCTGTTTTACAATTCACAAGTTTTTCCCTGGTCAAAATCTGATTGGACTGCAGAATCTGGCCTTGAGCACAGGAAAATAAACAAGCTGCAAACCCTGAAAGTTCCTTAAAATTCTAACATCCAACATCAACAAGATTAAGCTCAGAGTACTCAGAGTTGCACAGTATCTCCGTGGCGACCAAATATCCGCCCTGCTCCCCGCCTCCAGCCTCCCGTGTCCTGAACCCGGACCCTCAATTCCCCTTACTCAGCAGTTCGGCAGGAGCCTGTCAAGTCCCATCACCCCCACATAATACCAGACGAAAGGCTGGCCTCGGCGGCAGGCTGAGCACAGAGGCATCTTGGTCTGCTTCGTGACATCTTCATGCCACATTGGACAGCCGTGGAGCAGGGGGGGTAAACTTGGACACGATGGGGGCAAATGGGCTTCACAGCGAGTGCAAAGAGGAAGTCAGGCTTAAACAGCAGAGGACGCGTGATGAGAGCAAAGGAGACACTGATGGACAAAAACAAAACACGACCCACAGAAGCAAAGTTGTAGTCTGGGGAGCAGCTAATAATGAACATCTCGTCTCTGTCGTTTCGCAAACATGGGCCTCCTCCACAATAGAGACCCCAACACACTGACCATCAGCAAAAACACCAGAGCGAGGAGAACCCTTCTCTGGAAGAAGTATAAGGCCTCAGGTTTCCAAGACATCAACCAGCTGACAACCGCAGCCACAACCGACGCCACCCTGCAGGAAAGGTCGGCTCTCCCTCTGGGACGCGGGGATGTTTGGGTGAGAGAGGCAGCATCAAAACGGTCAAAAGAAATGACAGATTTATATCTTAAAAGTAGAACGGCTTCTGTTTTATGGCATTTGCGAAGCTTGGTGATGCCGACGGCGGGGTCAGAGGTCACGGAGGCTTTTGTAAGTCAGGCAGCCTCCTTTTCTAATAACAGAAATCCACAGAGAGGGATTTATCACAGCTGTCTCATAAAACAGCGATCCACAGTCAGAGCTTGGGATCGCGCTGCAGCGAGTGGGAAACGAGAGGTGGAAAGGTGAACTGTGGGTCAATGTGAGGCCTGCAGAATGGAGCCCTGTTGGCCCAAATGTTGGGGAAATAAAAATAAAGTTTATCTGCAACATAACTTGACCTCTCCCACATTGAGAAAAATAAATCTAAAATAATAATAATAATAATAATAATAATAATAATAATAAAAACATCTATATCGTTTTTCTAAAGCAACATGCTTTAAGAGTTTAAAGAAAGAAATGAGGAAATTTTACACTCCCCAAAAATAATATTACTTTTAACAATGAAAAGTTATCAGTATTATAAGATTTTTAAATCCAAAAAGTGTAAGTTTAAAACTTGTAGGGGTGATATCAAGTTTTCACAAAAAGTAATGATTTTTATAATGTCTCAATGCAGGAAAAAAAGGGATAATATATATATATATTTTTTTTCTATTAAATCATAGTTTTTTTAAATCTTAAAAAAAAAGTATATTATTAACTTCCATGGATGATTATTATCTATCAGGAAAGCCTCTGTAGCAGTACTTGTAAAATAAAGTCTCTTTTTGGTCTGTGAAACAAAACCAGATCCTTACTTAAAAAATAATGCTTAAAAATGTGTTTAAAGTAGCGTTTAAATAAATGTAAGGAGTAACACATCATCACATTTTTATTTAAAACTAAATAAAAATGCTGAAAAATGATGGAAAACTGAGCAATTTCCTTCATTGATTTACTACAAATGCTTCTTGGATTACTTCACTCACAAATAAAAGCTCTTTTAGTATTCTGTAGAATAAAATCTTAACTTCTTGTCACAATTTCAAACATTGAGGATAATGATCAAAGACTGGTGTGGCAAACAAATAAATAAAGGGACTAAAGTTAAACTAATAGACATCCTGTATGAAAACCATAAAGACATAAATTGTTATTTCATGTTAGTTATCCATTTTGACATCCTGTGCACTGCTATTTCTTTTATTCCATTTGAATTCATTTTTTAACCTTTGTTTTGCATGTATACGGCAGGTCATGCACTCATTCATATAGCATTAGTAGCATTTTCAACATGGGTTTCTGTTTACATAATTAGAACATTAGAAAGTCAACAAACATGGTGGGATAGTCAGGACGACTTGAGGAAAACTGGACCGGTGTCACTGAGGTTGAGTGGATCTGATCTGTTAATAACCTCAGTTCTCCTTTCAGAAACTGAATATCTCCAGCCTGCCATCATAAACAGACTCCTGCTGCAGGCTGGCATTTCTTATCAACTGTAGCCAAGTTCACGTTCAAGTTCCCAATGAAGTTTCTCGTTTTTCAGCCCGAGAAGAAAATGTCAAAACCTCCTCTTTCTTCTGAATTACTTTTCATGTTTTAGCTTGATAAAGGCTGACAGGAAAATTTCCACTAATGCGAATCATGCAATTAAAAACAAACGGATGCATCAGGCAGACTGACCATTAATGTGATTAAAACCTGGCAGCGCTCAGTTGTCCCTGATGTTCAAGCTGTCCCTCTCTGAATCTGGACCTGTTGTTTATCCACTCATTTCTGAACTCTGTGTGGACATTTTCCGCTCTCTGTGTTGTTTTTAAACTGCTGCTTCCAGTAAAATCTTAAAATAAAAAGACCAGATGGAACTGGTCTTTTTAAGCCCCCAAACATAATAGTTCATCCTGAACACGCCGTCCCCACAGTGAAACACGGTGGTAGCCGCATCATGATGTGGAGGCGCCTTTCTTCCATAGGGAGAGGGGAACTGCCACAATCAGAGTTGGTAAAAAAAGAAAAGATGGATAAAACTCAATCCTGGAAGAAAACCTGTCAAAACGGGACAAGAACTTCACTAAAACGGTCCAGTCAAAGTCCACGCCTAAATCTAACTGAGGATGTACGATCATTTCCATTGATTTTCTTCGTAAGACATGAATGAGCTTGAGTGATTTGGCAAAAAAAACTAAAAAAAACACCATTTAGCATGTCAACACCCTCCACTTTCAGCCGTGACTCGAGTGAAAGGCGGTTCAACAAACTCCCAAGACAAAAACATGCATAACTTTTGAAAATAAGCTGTTTCTGTCCCCCCAGTTTATAACTATGAGCCATTTAGTTTTGTTCGTATAAAAAGCTCATAAAACACATTGAAGCTTGTGGTCTTAAAGTAACAAAATGAAAACAGTTTAAAGGACAATTAATTTTCTGGCAAGGCAAATTAATTATGAAATCCAGCCACAATCAGAACGGTTGTTGTGTTTCTGTCTTCAGGAGGTATCAACACACTGACATTTCATTTGTTGAGGTGATTATTGTCCTGATTCTGAAACTAAATGATTACTAGTAAAGAAAATAGAGAAATTTGATCAATCTACTGTCTTCTGAAAGAACTCCTTAGCTTCATGCATTTTAATGCCTGGGATACGAGGAAAGAAGAAAATTGTGTTGTTTTTGGGTTTGCGGATAATAAGTCAACCTTTCTGGACCTAACAGGCCACCAATCTGCAAGCTGCAATTAAAAAATAAAAAAAACATGACAAATAGCCACGACTCACCCGAGCGGGCAGCGGTGGTCCGCTTCACCACATCTGACCACCAAACGTTCAACACAAAACTCCTCTCCAAAGTAGTTCCACCGACTTGTCCGATTCAGTTTCTGACATTTTACCAGCAACTCAGAGACAATAACTGAATGACTCCTGCCAGCCAAATTAGACACTTCCTTCATCTCTCTCTCTCTCTCTCTCTCTCTCTCTCTCTCTCTCTCTTTTCTAAAGCAGCACAGAGAGTTGAGATTTTTTTATCTAAATTGCCTTTTTCCTGAACTTTAAGGGAGTCTGATGATTCCCAGCAGTGGAGGAGTTCCTTGATTATTTGGACCTTGACTTCTGGGAGGGTTTAGCTCCCGTTTGGATTCATTTTTAACTTTTGAGGCAGATTTCACAACAACACAAAGGAGCGGGTCTGTTAGGCGACCGGTCGAGTGGAACGCAACATTTTCACAAATGTTTGGGAGAACACGACATGTTTTCTAAGGCTGGAAAATTACTCAAGGTTGTCCAGCTGGGGGATCCGATCGGCTCCTCCTGGTTCACTGATAAGAAGCCGTAAAATATGTCAGACCTAATTTTTGTGCTCTGGGAGGGGTTTTTCTGTGAGATGAGAAACCGAGGATGATAAATGTTTGACTTGAACGCTTGCAGGACGACGGACCTGAGTCAGCTGGATGCCGTCATTGAATCACTTGTGATGTCAAGCAAGCTTTGGAGTTAAAACTTAACTTTGTGTAACTTCATTAACTGATCTGAAACACTAAGCAGACTAAAGACTTAATAAGGATTATTTGGGACAACTTTGGAGAAACTGATAGATATCTCTGAGCCTGATGGATTTAGAGGAAAGGTTTTAGTTATTTTTTTTAGTATCTTAAAAACAAGCACGCAGGCACACACACACACACACACACACACACACACACACACACACACACACACACACACACACACACACACACACACACACACACACACACACACACACACACACACACACACACACACACACACACACACACACACACACGCACACCGAAAAACACATTTCAAGAGCTGGAATCTTTGAAATGGCTACAAAAGTCACTGAAACTGGATTTCTTGTGCATTTATTTTTGTAAAGTGACACCAGCAGCAGTCAGATACAGTCTAATCTCTCCTCCCCATCTGAAATCAAGTCACGCCTTTAGCTTTCACTCTCCTTCTTGTTTACATATTATTTCCATCCTGCTCAACACCAGAACAGATCTTCCGCAACATGACCCAAAAAAAGAAAAAAGAAAAAGCACCCAGCTACTGACTGAAAGTCTCTCCTGTATATACGGTTCTTGTTAGAAGTTTAAATACACTTCCATTTTTATTTTAATCGTAGTACTTGAATGATGCATTGGACTTTTTTTTTTAATTGCAGGTATTAATGATTACAAGACAAATGCCTGCAGTTTGGATCCAGAACTCTAAAGTTCTGAAACGCATGGAACATCAGCGTATGTAAACTTCTGACTCTTCTGCCTCTGGACAGTAAGAATTTGTTTAAGGACCTCACTCTGAGCGCAGAGAGTCTCAGCTTAACGCTAAGACAGTTCAGACTCAGTCACACTGACACACAAGCAGCTTAGTTTCATACAATCGGATCAGATTACACTCCAGTTATGCGGTTTGGCCCAGACGGCCTGAAAAAGTGGATCCGTCGGCCACAAGGGTTTGTTTTTCTGTGTTGGACTCACAGTTCTGAGCTCCTCCCTGAGACGCTGCGTCTGCTCGCCGTGCTCCAGCTGCAGCCGGCCCTTGTCCCTCTCGGCCTCGCTGAGCGCCCGGGTCAGCTGCTCCACCTGGGCGCTCAGCTCCCTGACGTCCCGCTCCAGCTCTCCCACCTGGCTCTCCCAGTGGGACTGGCAGCCCTCCAGCTTCAGTCGCAGCTCATGACGCCCCTGCTCCAGCTCCTGCAGGTGGAAACGAGGCGGAAGGTGAACAGGTGACGGCAGGAACATCAGGTCCAAAATCATCGAGTCATTCATGCCCTTCATCCAGGGTGTGTGCATAGTTTTTTTATTTTTTATTTGATTTTACGACAAAATTAGGATTTTATGACAAAATCATCCTGCATTATTGCATGAAATACTACAGTACAAACAAAAAGCAAACGTAAAAACTAAACAAGTGCTCTTTTATTGACTTTATATATTTAAGTAAAGTTCTTCTTTCTCCATCTTTTTGATAAATGAAGAGCCTCCAAATTGTTTTCAAGTTTTTCCATATTGCTCTTCAATACACAAGAAATCCTATCTGGTGGAAGAGTGGATGTAATTTGTAGTATCCATTGATTTATGGGACTTCTTCCAGTATAGCCATCTACTATCAGTGAATCTATATCTGAGTGAATCTGTTTGTTCTGTATCATTGTGTCTCGCAGGTTAGGAGCCCAGACAGAAACAGCTTAGAGGCCATAATCAAACTTTCCCATCACCACTTTCATCTCCCCCAAAAAAGTAGGGAACACTTAAACAACACAATATAACTCCAAGTCAAACTTCTATGAAATCAAACTGTCCACTAGGAAGCAACACTGATTGACCCGACAAGGGTCCCCGTTGTCAATCAGTGTTGCTTCCTAAGTGGACAGTTTGATTTCACAGAAGTTTGACTTGGAGTTATATTGTGTTGTTTAAGTGTTCCCTTTATTTTTTTGAGCAGTATATATATATATATATATATATATAAAATTCCCTTCTCACCCTCCGCGGGTGGTCTGTTTCATCCTCTGAGCTCGGGTCCTCTACCAGAGGCCTGGGAGCTTGAGGGTTCTGCGCAGTATCTTGGCAGTGCCTAGAACTGCACATTTCTGGACTGAGATGTCTGATGTTGTTCCTGGGATCTGTTTGAGCCACTGCTCCAGTTTGGGGGTGACTGCCCCGAGGGCCCCGATGACCACAGGCACCACTGTGGTCTTCACCTTCCAGGTCTTTTCCAGTTCCTCCCTGAGGCCCTGGTATTTCTCCAATTTCTCATGCTCCTTTTTCCTGATGTTGTAATCACTTGGTATTGCTACATATATATATATATATATATATATATATATATATATATATAACATTTTATATAATTAAAATTGTACCACAGATTAAACACAATCTCAACAGCTTTTCAGCATTTTAAACAATTTAGAAAGTCCCAGAGTGTGTGAGGAGCCCTGATCCTGCAAAGGCTCTGAAACAGACATAGATCAGAGAGTAGAGACACTCCGATGACCCCTGAGGCTCCCCTCACGATCATCTGCAGGGCCAGTTAAACATATCAGTCTGGGAGTTTTTATGCCGTACTGACTCCAATACTTTCCCATTATTTTTGCTGTTGCTCTTTGTATCCAACGGGGGATACAGTTACATCATACCTGAACGGGGCTTCAGATACAGGAACAAAAAGATGTGTAATCGTTCAAGTGTGAGATTTTATCCAACAAAACACCTGGCACATGGGAACAGCGTCCCTCCTCACGGTCTGACTATAACACCGACTTGCTGTTGCACACGAAATGTTTACCATAAGAGAGAAGTCCAGGACAGTTTGGCAGCTTTTTCCCCCTCACTTTGCAGCATGTGGCATGGGAATCATTTCCGTGTTGACATTTCAGTCGGACAGAAATGCTTATTCAGTCACCGAAACTGAGAGTGATTGTTTTGTTTTTAGAGAGAACAAATAGGCGGAGACCCGATTTTTCTTACACACAAGTACAACAACTTATGGGGGGGGAAACAAGTTCACCTTTATTGTGCCTTTTATAAAGATGGGACACAAGCTTGAAGCACTTTTCAGAAGACGTGAATGGCTTTTTCATGAATTTGGCAGATGGTATTAAAATAACCATTTACTTGCAATTCTGTTCATTCTACCCAGTTTAATCTGTTCCTCTGTGTTTATCGCTCTCTTTAAAACAGAAGACATTTCCCTCCGAGCTGTGAAAACTCATTATCCCAGTCACCCGCCCACCTAAAACGCAAACTTTTTACGCAGCACATTTCTCCAGTTATACATTTAGCTAAGTATATATATACCCCTTTGGTTAATTAAATCCCGTTTAAAACGCTTAAAAAAAAGAAAAAAAAGAGAAATCTGTTTCCCCCCCCTTACCTCCAGCTTGTCGGTGAACTGCTCATGAAGCTTGTCGCTCTGCTCCTTCAGCTGACGGTTTTCCAGGAGCAACGCGTTTCCCAGCTGCGCTGCCAAAATAACCTCTTCCTCCTTTTGTTTCAGAGCAGCCAGGAGTTCAGAGGGGTCCTGGTAATCTGTTATTTCCTCCGCTCCATAGTCAAAGTAAAAGTCCTCCTCCAGTGTCTTTGGCTTGAAGCTCCACTCGTGCAGCCGCTCCATCACTAACGCGATCGCTGTTTGTTTTTTTTTTGTTTTTTTCCTGCTATAAATGAAACACTGATTCTGGTTCTTGTTCTAAAAATGCAGAGAATAAAAGCGCAGAGCTGCTGCCATTCATCGATGGTCCCTGAGAGCAGCTCTTGTGTCTGGATCACAGTGGGGATTCTGCGGGGAAAGTAGTCCGACTGCCAGCAGCAACGACTGTTTGGTCTCCAGGGGGCGTGGCTTCGCTCACCTGAGCGGCTGCCTCCGCCCCGCCCAGACAGACACCTGTCCTCCTCTCCGGGCCCTGTGTCATGACTCCTCATCATGGAAACATGACAACTCCTGATTGAGACTCGGACATGCAGAAAAACACGTTTTTTTTTTGCGGTGCTTTTGCCCCCTGCCCGGTGAGTTCATTTGAGTTTCAGTAAAGCTCCAACTCAAACAGCAGCGATGACTCAACGTTGATTCAAATGACTGCGGAAGAGAAATATAAGTCTGCTTGGTTCACTTTTTCTGCTACACCTCAGTATAAAACAAAATATATTCGTTCATATTCTAATGTTCTTGTGTTAGCTATATGTGTTTAAAGCTGATTTTGATCAATAACATCTCTGCGCATCATAAACTGCAGTTTGTCTCTCAACCTGTAATTGTTTTTCTTTACTTTGCCACAAGAATGTAATGTTTTTCATGCTTTTTTGTTGTTTTATTTTCCTTTTAATCGTGTGAAGCACTTTGAATTGCAGTGTTGCTGAAAATGCGAAATATAAATACATTTAATAAATCTGCATGGTGAGCATTTTTCAGATATGCAGCCTACTATAGGAGTGATTGTAGCTTCTCACTTACTCCCTATAGCTGACCTTAAGGAACCCCTGAAATTCAGGACATTTACTGAAAACAAAATGAAGATTTAAAAAATGACCTAGTCAAAGTCTGGATCTGAAGCCAAACAGATATTGAATGTTATAAAACAGGTTGTTTGTGCTTAAAACCTTTATAATATTGCTGAATCAGAACCTACTCTATAAAATGCATTGCCCTTATTAAGTTAAATAATCATTTGTAAACTGCATGTTATGCTTCCTCTGGCTTTCTTTCTTTGATATAAAATAATTTTTGATGATCTGAAAAGGTTAAGCATGTGTCATGTAATGGATCATTAAGAAATTTCTACATATTTATTTATTTATTCCTAAACCAATAAACAGGTGTTTTGTCATAGTCCTTGCTATAAAAGTCTGTTTGGGGAGATTTCTGACGGCCTCAGAGGGGGAGTGTGTGCCCCTCTTTGTCTAGACGCTCTTCAGAGGTTAAAGGTCGTCATCCGTAAGCTTTCCTGGAGCAGGAACCGGTGTCTGGGGAATAAGAGACAAAGCATCCTGACGCATGGCAGAGCCGCATAGACAGCGAAGCCACAGCTTCTGTACATATGGTATCAGCAAACATAGAGGGACTGTACGTCAGCGCTCACTATTGTCTCCATTGTTCCTGTTGATGTGCCACCAGTGTGACGGGCTGTTTAACCGAACGCCTGCTGTGAAATCCTGCAGGGCTTAACAATACATGCAGGCAAAGCTAATAAAGCCCTCAGGTTCATACATGTGCTCATACAGCCAGACATGAGAAGGAGAAGGAGACGTCTGATTAAACGTGAATTACTTATACAAAATGTTGCAGCACACAAACGCCGCCCTCTTCTAGGTCAGACCGATAAGGCCAGTTCTACGTGTGTTCCAGATTATCTGTGGTGAGAAAGTGCAGAAGGAGGCAGGAAAGGTGGCCTTGAAGCAAATCTGACAACCATAAAATCCTCAGAGGGAGGTGATAATGGCAGCCTCATTACATCACGCTCTGACACCAAGCTTTCGGCCAGCTCCATGTTATCAGCAAAACATGACGCAGCGGTGAGAGCGCCAGATCGTAAAGACTAATTAAAGTCAAGAGAACATTTACAGAGCCTATTAAACAGATTTTGGGTGGATTTATGTCATCGTTTGCTAACTCAGAAAAATCTATTTGACTTGGAATCATAATTTCAGCTAAGTCATACTGTATGAGGTCATCCTTCCTGCATGACATACGTTGTAAAGAAAGTTATATTTAGCTCTCCTCCTTCCTTAAATGAATGATTCTACATTAACCATGAGGGCTAATGGGAGCAAGCAGTAAATAAGCTAGTAATAGTTTGTTATTGTTGTTAAACCCTCAAACAGGATGAAAACCAAGAGGGCAGATGATGAAAAAAAGACAAGAACAGGCTGCACAATTTTTCAGGGCTCTGATAGTTTTTTATTTTACTTTTGAAACATATTTTTCATATTGCAGGTCTCACTAGTCACACTTTTTGGCACCAAGATCACATATGCAGCAGCTTAGGTTTTTAAAAATCACAGTCCAACCCTACTCTACATGACCAAGGTTAGGGGATTCATACACAAAGCATTCACAAGTTAATATACACCCTTTAGATCTAACATTGTTTTACATACACCCCAGACATCTCAATTAACAGATTAAATATACAAAACAAACTGAGTAAAATCAAACTAGTTTGATTTGACTAGCTAAGGATTCCCATTCCTTTCGTGGGAATCAGTCCATTTCCTTAAACAGCTCTTGTTTGTTCCAGTAAGGAAAAGGATTGGGGAATTCCTTCCAGCTGAAGTCATTAGGCTGTGATCATGTGTGAACTCCACTGATCTAGCCTTCAGAAACTTGACCCATCAAAGACAGAGAGAATAGTGGTCTTGGAAATGAAAACAAACCTGTCAGCCAATGTGTGTGTGCTTTGTCTAGTGATTTGATATATATATATATATATATATATATATATATATATATATATATATATATATATATATATATATATATATATATATATATATATATATATATAAAGACATTGGATCTTCTTATAATGCAATAAGTTAGTTAATAGATGTAACAAAAATGAGAAAAATTGAAATATTTTGTTAAACAAAATAGCAGCTGTCATTACACTGAACTGGTTTGAAACTATTGTGTATTTCAAAAAATAGAAAGTTGACTCAAACTTTGCTGAAGAAGAGTGTGCACCTAATAAATAACCATCTGTTAAGACAGGAAGTGACAGAGGTTTACCAAAGCATAACAGAGAGTTTAATGGCCTGTTTATTACAGAACTTAAGTCACATCTAACAAAAAAGAAATAAAAGGAAAAAAAATGCACAGCCATTTAGTTCTGTGGGAAGGTTTATTAATGAACATACTTAAAAAATTTAATTAAAAAAATTAGATGATAAAACTTTTTCGTATGCAGTGTTGTGCAATCCTGTCTGTACAAAAAAGAGGAAAAAAACAACAACAGAAGTCAACATATATTAGAAACACATCCCAAACATGAACAAGAGTGTTTTGGTGGAAATTATGGTAATCCTAAGTTTATTAGAAACCACAAGATTATTAAGAAAGCAACAGAAAAGTAGACAATGATTTAGGAGGAAGCAGAGAAAAGTTTATTCTGCATTACTTCAGAAAGTTTTGTGAGTCTGTAGGAAAAATTATATTGAACGGTGCAAGACTCTCAAAAAAGCTTTATATTGGTATTAGAATTCTTTTTTTTTTTGTTCGTGTATATTATGTAAAACTTTATTTCCTCATTACGTTTTTTCAACAATTTTCCCCTGGTTTTTCTAAAGAAAAATCAAATTATTTGGGTATTTTTACTGTTTAGATGTCGTATTTTGTCTGTGCCTCCCCCTGGCCAGTAGAGGGCGATACAAAGGAAGCAGGACGGAAACGGAAACCAGGCTTTGTAAACACGCCTGAACTTTCACCTGTGGGTTGAGAAAACTGATAGAAACTGATGTAAATTATCGTTTACTTTTCACGGTGAGAATGGAGAGGAGCGTGCAGACAGTTTCAGCCATTGTATCTCTGGGGTGAGGAATAATTACTTGAACTTTTCTTGCACTACGACCCGGCTTATTCTGGTTAATATGGCAAATCGTTTAAAATGTAATAATAGCTTGGGGTTAGCTTAAGAGCTAGCTGTGATTTATGGCTTCATATTTCTCAGTTAACCTTAAAGTTCACTGACTCGGGACTTGACGGTGCTTGGTGAAACTTGTTGGCTGCCTGCCCTGAGGTTCACCTGTCGTCTTCACTTCCTGCTCAGGTACCCTAGAGGCGGCCGCTGCCTCCTGCGGTGCAGGTGTGATGAGCTCCCCTGTCCGCTGCTCAACTGGCTGTCCTCGGAACTCAGGACTCTGTGTCCGGAGCTAACAGGTGAGGCCACAACTCCTCCGTGCGGCCACTTAGTGTTCAGCTCATGGTTAATTCATAATTACTAACATAATATTTCCTATGGTTGGCAAAGGTTTAAAATCGGGTAAAAATAAATAAAAAGCTAACTTTATTTTTAAATCTGTGTGACAGATCGACAACGAATAACTGTAAAATGATAGGGAAAAAAATAGCGTATCAGAGAGTAGTCTTTTTGTTAGAAGACATAATCTTAAAAACACGTTCAAATGTGGAAGCAGGAGAATAAACCACTTAGTTAAACTGACCTTGGTTTATTGTTTTTAGACCTGAGGGGAGCAGGTGACGTCTTGTTGGTGGAAGAGTTGAGAAATTTGATGTCAAACATGTTCTCTCCCCTCGCTGTTATGACTGATGTGCTGGAACCGTCTGCCCTAAACAGGATCACCGGTGAGGAACTGCTTTATCTTATGGACGATGATATATTCTCTAAACATTTTGGAAATCGCACCTTTTACTTTGTGAATCTGCAGACTTCCTTGTCTCAGAGCTGCTAGCAGCTCATGTAATCAAGGAGAAGGAGCTGCATCCCAAAGAGAATTTGACCAGAGAAGAAGAAGAACCTGTGAAAGAGCAGCGAGTTGAACATTACAGCTATGATGATTTGTGTGAAGAATGTGAAGACGGAGACGCTGCAGACACAGAGAAAAGGAAGGCAGAGATGCAGGCGGAGTGGATTCTGCTGCTGCATGCGCTCGGTTTAGATGCCTCTTCGCAATTTGAAGATGTGGAGAATGAAGTGAGCCCAACAACAGGACATTAATAAACTTTATCTACACTGAAAAGTCCTGAGAGCTTAAGAATTGTTTTTTTTAAATTCAGGTGAAGTCGAAGCTTGTCCATCTACCAGGTGGAGACACGACAAACCCTCTTCTGAAAACCAGCCTCAGCTCAGAGCAGTGGGTAAGTTCACATGAATGTTTGCCTGTCATGTAAAACTTCTCATCGATAATATTTAAAACATTTTTCTTTTGTTCCTTTCAGACGCAGCTGCAGAAGATCAATCAGACTCTGTCTGTAGATTATCAGTGTCGGCAACAGATGATGATTAAACGCTTTCAGGTCACACTCGAGTCATTTGCGTGGGGAGAGAAACAAAAGGTATTGTGGCAAATCCTTTCTTTAAATGAACTCGAACTAAATTAACAACTGAAATGAAAGCGGATCCTTCAGTTTTTGGTTAAGAGTTTAGATTTTCCGTGTGAGCTTATTAGACAACAAATTAAACTAAATTTTAGTTTGAATTGTAAGTTTGTTCATATTTTTTACATGAATAATGCCAGTCAAATATCCTGTTTTCATTTAAATATTTTTTTACACAGGTCAGTGATGGTTACATAATTAGAATCATAGTTTTACATCTGTCTTAGATTGTAATATGTTCAGAATAACAACCAACACATTTTGACTTTTACGCACAATGTCACAGCTTCATGACATTATTTTTAAAAGTTTGTTTTGCGAGTGAAGGTTAATTTATCTAAATAATTCAATTAAAAAAGTGAAACATCATGTATTTTGTTGACTCATCACACACAGGGTGATGTATGTCAAGTGTTTGTTTCTAATAAACTTGATGATGGGGGTGCACAACCATTGAAAAGCCAAAACTTAGTTCCTCATAACATTTGAACATCACATAAGACCAGTAAAAAACAATTTTGGACACAAAACTATTCTGACTATGTTAACAACTCCACAGTCATTGTTGGTCTAGACCAGTGGTCCCCAAAGTCGGGCCTCGAGGGCCGGAATCCTGGACGTTTTAGTTCTCTCCCTGGTGGTAGTAACAACCTTTTCAGCTTGTCAATGTTCTTCTTAGGTCTTCTAATGAGCCATCATTGGATCCAGGTGCGCTAAACCAGGGAGAGAACTACTGTAAAACATGCAGGATGCCGGGCTTGAGAACCCATTTTGGGGACCACTGGTCTAGAGTGCTAAGCATACGGATATGTGCGGAAAACTAAGTGGAAGGAGAAAAAAGTGTTGGGTAACTGCAGCCTTGAGAGAAAGTTGAATCCATTTAAAAGTGTGGAGGAAAGTCACAAGGCCTGAATTGAAGCTAAAGTTGGTACATCAAGACCTGACATGCCGATTCATCCTGGGAATGGGCTCCAAATGTCACAAACTACTGGATTACTGTCTACCAACTGAACATCTCTAGTACATGTTAACTTTAGTTAATGACCTCACTAGAGCTGCGTAGACATAAACTTCCCTGGCTTAATAGCTTTTTGCTTGCAGGAACGCAGGGCTGCTCTAGACTCAGTGCCGTCTCTAGTGTCCCTCACCGGATCCTCCCAAGTGTCTCCATCACTCCTGCTGGCTGCCAGAGAAGATCAGTCCTTCATTGAACCAATAAAAGCTGGGAAGAGCACCGCCGTGTACAAGGTGGAGCTGTGGACATATTTTAATGGGTGAAGCCATCTTTATTTTTTTTTTACCTCTGATGTTGCTCTCCCTAGATGTTAATGGGCAGCGTCCCAGACAGAGGCGGCCGGCCTGGGGAGATTGAGCCTCCTATGCCAACATGGGGAGAACGAAGAGCACAAGGAAAAGGAGGAGGAAGAGGAGGTGGACACCAACATAGGTACCGGAAAAAGAAAGGGAAAAAGGAGTAGCGGTCTTTCTAGGTGTTATTTGATAGTATGTTTTTCTTTTTTGTGGGCTATAAACGGGTCAGAGGATGGTTCTTCTAATATAATTTTTAAATGATGAAGCTATCATAATTTGTACTCTTTTGTATATACATCATTGAGTACATTTCTGAAGTACTGTAAAGTGTATAATTACTACATGTTCTGGTTTGTGACCAGATATTTCTGTAAGATTTATTTAATTTGAGAGATAAATAAGCCACTTTTTTTATCTGTTGGCTTTCCATATTTGGAGATGAGTTTAACAATAAACTTGAAAACAGATTTGTTTTGTTTCTGTTACTCATTGTTCTCATGTTTCCATCACATCAACTATTTTTAACCTGTCTTGAAACTGCTTCTATTTCTGTTTTTCCAAAATATTGGAACTGTGGTGATTATTGCTCCCATTTTACAGGATTATTTAATAATAATATCCAACCTGGAGTATTGATGACATGCTGCTATGAAATATCCTTCAGCAACCCATATCAGCCCACCTTTACTCCTGACCTTCAATTCTTTTTGCCCTATTTAGTTACATTTTCTGACCAAGCACAAAAGTTCCCGCATGTTATAGTTAAATAAATAAAAATTTAAAAACTCTTTAAAAATGTGTTCAAATTTGCGTATTTGTCAAAGGATTCTTATGAAACGAATAAAATGAGACACAAATAGTTCTTTAAAACCATTAGCTTATCATTTGTGAGTTACACAATTGTTTTTTGAGGCACCGGAAGTCACCCGGAGGATAGCTGATGTAACACATGGAAAGTTCCGGATTAAGTTAAGGTCGAAATAAAACCAAGCGTGTGTCGCTGCGGCTCAGAGTTGCGTCAGTCTTTTCTCACAGTGACAGTGAAATAAACCTAGTTATTGAAAATGCCACGGGGAAGCAGAAGCCGGCCCGCCAGGATGAGCCCTCCTGCCAGGTAATGTATATCTAATGTTAGAAGTTGTTGAAACCGTATGAATTTGGGGCGCGAGTTAGCCTACATGCTAACACCGAGGTAACTTTAACAGTGTCATGTGTCAGACAGAAACTGAGCCAGGAAACGTAATGAGATTTACCGCTGTCTGTCGGTGATATAAAACTGTATTTGGATATTTATATGTCTTGACCAGAGAGTGGAGTTATTTCAGACGTCATCGACTGAAAGGACTGAAGGTCACTCTGCGCTAAAATATCTTAAAGCTGCAAACATTTCCATTTAAACCAGCAAACCAGAGTTTGTATTCTATATTTATAAAGAATACAAACGCAACTGGTTGTATATTAATCTGATATTTTGTTAAAGTTACAAGTAGTTTTTTTGTTTAGTTTTGTTTTTATATAAGTAATTTAAAACTTGGTGGCTTAACAGCCCAACAGCTGATAGATTTTTCTTATTTTATTTTATTTTTTTAAATGTATAAATGCACATTAACATAATAAACAGTGATGTTTAGTCTCGCCAGTTCTGCTACGTAACACGACCTGAAGAAACCTCCAAGTCAGTGACCTTAAACAACACCAGGCTGGACTGTTGTGTAGTTTGTACATTTAATTTTTTCCAAATGGGAAAAGGTCTTTATGAACAAACTCCTGTATTATTAAACCCCATATTTAATGTTAGTTTATTAGTCCACAGTGATGCAGATTTAATTTTGAACATTATCTCTGCTAGGAAGAAAAAAAAAAAGGTTTTTAAAAAGTTTTGTACTATTAAGTTTGGCCTCTTGTTAATTGAATTTTGCTTTTCACAGCCGAGCACCTCCATCACCTCCACCAATGGCCAGGGCACCATCTCACGCCCCGGTCCCCATGCAGGCCGCTCCGTCTGCAGTGGGCGCTCCGGCTGCAGCGCCCAGACAGCCGGGTTTACTCGCACAGATGGCAACGACAGCCGCCGGTGTGGCGGTGGGCTCTGCTGTGGGACACACCATCGGCCACGCCATGACCGGAGCCTTTAGCGGAGGACGCTCTGAGGCTGCCAGTCCTGACGTCACGTACCAGGTAAACCGATGAGCAACTTGCTGGGAGACCAGGATCGTGTTAGAGAAGATTATTTTGTTTACCAGACAGCTGGTAGGACTTTAATCACAGATCCAGTAAAGAGTGGTGATAAAGTGTACATGACAGCTAAAGCTCTTGTTTGGATCGGCAAAGAGACGATAAAGATTCAGTACTGTAAGCAAGAATAACCTCTTTAAAGAGCCCAACCTGGAATCAGTGGAGTTGCTTCAAATTGAGAAGTCGAGTTCAAAAACACACCTATTGGCATACATTAGAATTAAACTTCTCTGCATTTCTATGTATAGAAATGTTTTAAGAGCTAAAATACGCAAGTGCAAATAACAATACTTGAATTGTGAACACGATTTTAATGCAGGAACAAAAATAAAATAAAAGAAGCACATTTTATAACAGAAACAGGAAAATGTATGAAGTATTGCTTGTAACGAAATATCTGAAGTGGAATACATGTAAGCCTGATTTGTGTTTTACACTTTGTACTGTAAGAATTGTATCTCTGGAAGGAACTGCAGATGCAAAAAGTTGCTTTCTACACATTCAGTGGATCTGTCAGCACATCTTCATGTGGTTTCTGTCCATAGGAGCCGTACCAGCAGCAAGCAGGCCAGCAGCAGCAGCAGGAGGTCTGCTCCTACGAACTCAAGCAGTTCCTGGAATGTGCTCAGAACCAGAGTGACCTGAAGCTCTGTGAGGGATTCAGTGAGGTACTCAAACAGTGCAGGTCTGCTAATGGTAAGTGTACAATAATTATGATTATTTCTGAATCTGTTTGCCATGTAGCTTTATCTTTTTTTAAATTCTATTTAAAAAAACCCTGTCAATTTCAAGTTTTATCTCCTTACCGGTACATTTCATTGCTAAATGCTTTTATAGAATATATTTAAAATAAAATTGGATTCTTCAATAAAATCCAAGGCTTCTGCATGTGATTCAGAAATCTCATTTTAATACATTGTGTACTTAATGTACAGGCTGAAACTGGTTTAGGCTCCTTTTGCATGAATTACTGCATCAATGCAGCGTGGCATGGAGGACATCAGCCTGCAACTGCAGGCTGCTGAGGTGTTGAGGAAGTCCAGGTTGCTTTTATGGGACCTTCAGCTCTTCTGCATTGTTAACTTTTAGTTGCCACTCATCTTCCTCTTGACAATTTTCCAAATACTGTTTGAGGTCACTCCAATGTTGTTGACCAATCAAAAGCCAATGGTCAGATACTTTTAGTAGTTTGAAGACATCTCAAGGCCTCCTGAAAAAAAGAAATCGGCTTCTCTGCAAAGGTTGACAGAGGGAAGCATGAGGTGCTCTATTATTTCCTTATACAGATCCTATTTCTGTCTCTGGAGACTCGATCCTTTATCTGATTAGTCTAATTAAGGCTCTTCTGATACTGGATGTAGTTTAGAAGTGACTTTAAAACAAGGAACGTTTCAATTGTAGTCCATGTTCTGGATACGTATGTTTCTGGTGGCGCTTGAAGCTCAGAGTCCAGCCACAGTCCACATGAATCACCTCCAAACTGCTTTGCTTCAAAAACCTCTGCTACTGGCGTTCCTGGTGCTTTTACGCAAAAACACCGCTTTTAATCAAACCTTTACCTTCCACTCAACTTTTCATTAAAATGATTGAATACAACACTGAACACCTGTAAAGTTTGTTGCACAATTGTCAAATTAGAAGTTTACTCTGTGCAGTTGACACAACTTACCATTGTAACCTGTGTCAACGTTATATATTTTTTAAATAAAAGCTCAGTTACATTTTCTTCCTTTATATATCCATCTTTTATTTTTTTCTGATGGGGACAAGAAAATGAGGGCATTTTTGAGAAAGTAAAATAGGACTGGGGATGACTTTGCAGTATTATGAAAGACTGTTACTCAATATAACCACTAGGGGGAGTAGTGTGGCTTTTTAAGCCTCATTCCTGGTTTTCTTAGTGGTTCCTAAATGCTTATCGTATTTCCTATAATGTATAGAAGGATATTTCCTGTTATTATTGACAAAGTAGAATGCACCTCTCATTGAACTTTTCTTTTTCTCTTTAGGTTTTTCTTGAGATGGAGACAAAGGCCTGCAGAGTTGAAATCACACGTCAGCTCACCAGATTCTAGCGGGGTGTAATCTACAAGGGATCAATAAATCAATAAACACACTTTTATTTAAATAATTGACTTTGGGCAACATTATTTCGTTGTGAGAACACTGCTGCAGAGTTTGTAATGATAGTCTTATAAATACTGTTTATATATTTTGGTGTCATGTTTTGAGTTGAGTGTAATTTTAACAGTGCTTTTCATTAGCAGTGCTTTCGTTATAAAATCTCAAATAACACCGGATATGTAGAATAAAGCTCCTGATTCTCACCTTTTGGTTTGGTTGTAACGAGGAGAAAACGAATAAAGCACTTGGATGATAATGTCGCTGTGTTTCATTTCACTGCCTCCTCAGTCAGACTACATTACACTATGCTGAAATGTTTCTATTCTTATCTGTTACACTCTTCAATTAGATTTAGGAGCTTCAATGCAGGGATACCTCAAGGCTGCAGCACCTGTCGTGTCACTCTAATCTCGGTGCAGACCACAAACTGAACATGGGAAGATTTTCAAAGTGTCCACAGCTGTGGGAGAAGAAGCTGCTGGGTTTGAGTTTGGGGATCTCTACTGTGTGCATGTGCTGAGCTGCTGCTGCTGCGGAAGAACCCATTTATTTTTGGCATTTGACATTAAAGCTCAACCTTTATAACATGGGACCAGCAATCCTACAGCTATTCCACAGCACTGGGGTCTGACTGGGTTTCTTTGTGGCTGATTTTACGCTTTTTGGAAGGACGTCCAGTTCAAGCATGGAGTCCCTTCGGAACAGCTGAAAGAAAAAACTGATCGACGCGGTGAGTAAACAAAGCGTTTCTTTGGCTTTACTGGCGATGGGTAAATGAAGATACTAAAAGGATCTGATATTAAATAGAAGCGTAATCACACAATGAAAAATCTAGAACAGCTTTTAATTTGAGTACTTTTATTCAACGGGGGGCAAAAATATCACTGTGGGGCAAAACTTCTCCAGACATCAAAAGTTTTAATTCCAAAAAAATGATCTTTGACTATTTCCTGGTTACATGCACTCTTGTCTGTAGTCCTGGGTCCAAGTTTTTATCAGCTCACCCTCCATCTTTCTAAAGGTTTTAGATCTGAGGGCAGGGAGGAAAAATGTTTTTGGTGAATCATTTCTGTTTTCACTTGACCATAGAATATGGTCAAATGAAAACCATAATCTATGGTTCAAAGTATCCTGCTTCTAAACAACCGATGATGACCCATTCCCAGTCTTCTGGAAGAAACAGATCTGTATTTCAAATGTCCTTAAACACTCAAAATAATAATTTTTCTCAACAGTCCCCCTTTTGAGGTCTGAGATACACAGACCTCACAAATAAATTGATTAGGCCTTCCAATATAGGAACAAAAAATTCCGTGTACTAGAATAACTAAAACATTGGCCTTCTTATACAGTCCCCCTTTTAAAAACTAAACAGTTTGTGATGCACTAACTCACCATTGGTATCATCTGACTACTGCATGTAGTTCTAGAGCAAATCCTTTCCTCATTTAGCAAACTCCCTACATTTATAAGTGAGAGTAGGACAATAAAATCATTTTCCTGGCATGTAGATAGCATCTAGTGGTTAAGGAAACTTGTTGACCCCTCCAAAGTCCCCCTTTAGCATCCTGTCTCTGGACTTGATTGAAATGTTCTCAATCCTTTCCTATTTAGAAGAGTAGCTAAGAAAATTAGGCCATGCATGTCATAATTATACCTACTTAATGTTAAAGGGCGAAAGGTGGTGACACCCTGGACAGATGGTCAGTCCATCACAGAAACGGGAGGTAATGAATTCCTGGAGCTGGACGATATGACTGAAAAACATATCACTATATAAGTGTTTAATATCAGTCTTACAGGTAATTATTAATTCGTTTTTTGTTTAAAATGTCTGAAATACTCCCAAACTGGTGGCGTCACCTTTCCTGTTTTATCCACAGGAAAGGTGTACAGATCTGCAGCAGGTAAGGGGGCAAAGCAAAAGCCACAACTGTGTGCGTTTACTCAACAAGCTGTCGCTTAGTAACCAGACACCAAGTGAGTTGATGCCACCAACCTTACTAAGGCTTAGAGGCTAAAGCACTTCCTTTGCCTCCCTCCCTGTCACTATACATGTTGTTCATGATTTATTGTCCAGCCCTAGGAATTACTCATTAAAAGTTACTTGACACTCAGAGCAACTTGAGAACCGCCTGTGTTGTGCCAGTGTTGTTTTAAGCGTGTGCGTTTCCTGCAGTGTGCTGCGAGCTATAAGAGGAAAACAGCTGTACACACATTTGGAAGTGAACCAGCGTCGCTCCGTCATGACCAAAGAGGAGGAGATCCCAGACTGGGTGGGAGCGAAGGAGTTCTACGACAAGTACGACCCCAAGGAGATTCTGGGCAGGTATGTGAGCAAGCACCGTGAGACACGGAACTACTGAAGGTCCAAACATGTTCTGCCCTTCAGAGACTTGGTCTTTGGTGCTTTTTTTAAAGACTCATAAGATACAATGGTCTTTTGCATCCTTATTTAGGTTGCTGCAAGCACACGAGTTTGCCTGTAAACATTTATCTCAGGAGCTAGGATTTTTTTAGCAGTAAAGTATAGTAGGCAGTAAATATATGTAATGTGATAAATGAACAGAAAGCATCACCTAATTGAAATACAGGGTTACAAATGTAGGTTCTCTGAGTTAGATTTAAGGCTAGACTTTGTTAATGTTAGTCCATATAAATATGCTTTGACCTAAACAAAGGATCTCCAGTCCTTGGAAGCTGACGTCCTACAACTTTTATTTGTCTCTGCTTCAACACACCTCAGTCAAAAACGTAGGTCATTAGTTGGACTCCATCAAACTCGGGTGCAAGCTGTAGAGGTTATTCAGTCATTTTAATCAGATCTGCAGGACATGTAATGATGCATGTGACAGATGGAGGACAACAGTCGTTGATGGATAGAGTTTGAAATCCATGATCTAAAGCCTTCAGATTTCAAAATGTAGAGCTTGTACAGCAAAAAGGCTCAGCTCAACAATGGTATTACTATTACTATGTACGATGATCAAAGTTTTATAATAATTTAACAAGAAGGTAAATTATATTTTAGAAAAAGGCCAGTTTGGATCTAATAACTTAAAGCATAATTTGAAAACTGTATTTTGTTTTTACTTTATCTGTGTTTGACTGTCTAATTTGTTTGAGTACTAAAAACGTCTAGGTGCAGGAAAAAGAAAAGCAAAAACACAATGTGTAGAAAATTTCTCAGGGTGTGAATAGTTTTTTTTTTTTTTTTAGATCATTGCATGCACACTCCTCTTCTCATATTTATATCTGTAAAACATCCATGGATCCCTTTGTTTTCATTTCCTTTACACTTTTTAAGTTTGTGGTTGTGAATTGACTAAACGTGAGTTAAACAACCATGAGTTAAAAAACTCATGGTGCGTCCCATGAGTTTTTAGTGAATTGAAACAAAACCCAGATCTTGCTCATTGTCATTCCTGCCGCCCGTCAGATGTTACGTAAGGCTCAGTGTGCAGGAGGCAGCATTCATTAACTTCAGCGTGTTGTGGACAAAGGTTACAGCTCTAAGAAGGTTTTGGTAACAGCAGTCTTGCTAAGTCATTACATAACTTTGATGCATTTCTCACATACAGGTCAGCTGGTCGCTGGAAGTGAGGACATTCTGTTCATTGACAGTCAGATCCACAGTCAGGGGGGTTTAGTTTCAGCAGGTTGAACTCTGAGACTCAACCTTTAAAAAAAAAAATCAATTTCATCAGAATACAGTAACAGAAGTTTTAATTCATTTCTGTGTGCAAATGAATGTTAACAGGCAGATAAAAGCATAAATTATCATATGAGACTGAAGTTCCAACTAAACTGAACAGACATGTAAAGTTTCTGCTCAGATATTAATCAAGATCCCACACAAGCTGATGTTTTCCTCTCTTCATTGGACAGGGGAGTAAGCAGTGTGGTCCGTCGCTGTGTGGACAAGCGCACGGATCAGGAATATGCCGTAAAGATCATAGACATCACCCCGTCTGACAAAATGACTCCGCAGGAGATCGAGGAGATCCGAGAAGCCACGGTGAAGGAGATCGACATTCTTAGGAAAGTTTGCGGGCAGGAAAACATCAGTAAGCACTTTCTCTTATTCTCAGTTTAACTGGAAAGATTTTTTTGACCTTTGTCCGATGATGCTTAGATATTTAGCTCCACTGATGAATTGAATTCTCCTCTCCAGTACAGCTGAAAGATTGCTATGAGTCCAAAGCCTTCTTTTTCCTGGTTTTTGATCTGTAAGTGTCAGGACTGACAGATATAACGCGTCAGATATCCTGCAGCTTCTGTAATGTCTTGTTTTCTTTCCCTCAGGATGAAGAAAGGGGAACTTTTTGACTACCTCACTGAGAAAGTAACTTTGACAGAGAAAGAAGCCAGGTCAGAAAGCAAGTTTTCTTAGGTAGTGTAATGTTTTTAAAGACATTTTACAATTTAACGTGTTACTCCTTTTAGAAAGATTATGCGTGCTTTGCTGGAGGTGCTCCAGTTCCTTCACAGCCAAAACATCGTTCATCGGGACCTTAAACCTGAGAACATCCTGCTGGACGACAACATGAACATCAAACTCACAGATTTTGGCTTCGCTGTGCAGATCCAGCCAGGACAGACACTGAAAGGTGAGTGAACGGTTTCCATAGTGACCAATTTAAACACGGCAGACATCTCATCAAAATTACCTTTTAAGTTTACCGTATTTTCCGGACTATAGAGAGCACCTAACTATAAGCAGCGCCTACAATAAAAAAAAACAACAACTGGAAACGTACATATATAAGCCGCACCGGGCTATAAACTGCTGGTATCTCCGCCGCTCTCAAGAACACAGCAGAGGACTGCATCCTTAATAAATCTGCTAAGGACGCAGCCCTCCGTCTCCAACGTAGAACCATAGATTTATTCACGCCGAGCTTACGTGCAGCGGCTATCAATCTGATAACATTCAACTTAAAAGCTGCATCATATGAGTTTGAAAACGTTCCTCCGTTGTGCCTGCTGCTAGCATGTGCTTGTTCTAAATGAAAATTAGCGCCTTCTTCCTTGATTTCCAATTTTGACTTCCAATGAATGATTCACTCCCTGCTAAAGAGCCCCCTGGTGGTGGAAGAAAAATCCACAGAAAAGCCGCACCGGGCTGTAAGCCGCTTGGCTCAAAGCGTGGGGAAAAAGTAGCGGCTTACAGTCCGAAAAATAAGGTACATAAATCCTTACAAAGAGACACAATGACAACTCCAAGCTTTGACTCAAAGTTCAACAATAGCTACAGTGTCACTTCCTGCTCTTGCGGTCTTTGCTGCCTGCAGATTGTGCTGGTCATTACAGCAGCAGTTGGTGGTCAGGGGGCGTAAATCTGGATCTGGTTGCAAAGTGTGCTTCCTGCTATGAACAGCACAGGACATCGCGTACCGCCACAGAGGGTCTCAGTGCGCTGAGCTTTCTAAATAGACTTCTCAGAAAGCTTAAGATCATTAGCAGTAGGAGCTGGCAAGGAAAGTTTTTGATGAACTGTACATCTGCTGGGGGAGAACCATCATCTCAGTGTGGTGATATCTCTAAAACACGCTCTGAAAAATGTCAACACTTAAACCTGACTTTGAGTTCTGGCACATTCTCAATTCCAAAAATGTAAACAAAAAAAACTACAAATTATTTTTTTTTATACATTTGTAAAGCAGACTCTTTTTTTTGTGTGTGTGTTAAAGATATAAAAATAATGCAAGCGGTGAACTGAAAAAACAAATCTATTTAGAGGTTCAGCAGAAGTTCTCTACCACCCACTAAACACCCCGACTCTTTTACTGTACTTCCATGTTGATTGTTGGTATTTAAAGTCAAAGCTTGGAGTTGTCATTATGTCTGTTTGTAAGGATTTATGTACCTTATTTTTCGGACTATATGCCGATACTTTTCCCCCCCACGCTTTTAGCCAAGCGGCTTACAGCCCGGTGCGGCTTTTCTGTGGATTTTTCTTCCACCACCAGGGGGCTCTTTAGCATGGAATGAATCATTGAAACTCAAAGGACAGCACTATTATTTATCAGTCATCACTGATCATACAATTATGAAAATGATAACAATGCTGAGAGAAGAGTGTAATGACTAATAACTGGGAACTTATTTGCCTATAAAGGATTTTTTTCTATTAGTCACATTTATTGTTTATTAACATTTACAACTATAACAGGATGTAAAGTTTTACCTGGCATGTAGCACCCTCATTTATAGTCCATAAATATCAGGCATATAATACTATTAATGCACAATACATGTGCCGAAATATATCAGTCTCCTCATTATAATATAAATTTATATTTAACAAAAATATAGAGAAATTTCAGTAATTATCCACATTCATTAAGGAGGTGAAAGAGAGTTTCCTTTTATTAAATGTATCTGGGTTTGGATTTTTTTCATGCAAAAGAGATTCAGATATTTTATAATTTACTTTTACAAAGAGATATTTACACATACTGGTGAGTTTCATCAAAATAGAAGACATAAAGCAGGAAAAAACATTTTTGACGTATGAAAGTTTTATATTATGAGATTATACAAATGAGCCTTTGACTTGGAGAATGACCCTAATCATACTGCCAAATTAGTTACAAAATGGTGTAAGGACAATAAACTCATTATTTCAGTGATTATTACAAAGCCCTGATCTCATTCCATAAAAAAAAACGTTTGCAGGCAGAGAAAGTGTGTTTGAGTAAAGCAATATACAAAACTGATTGAGTAAAACCAGGAGCAACGGGCCAAAAAATACAGTTTAAGTTTCAAAAAAATGTATTTAAACTAGTGACTTTGTAAGAAAAAGTTTAAACAAATCTAAGTTCCACATTTAGGGAATAAAATTAACACTAAATGGCTTGAAGAGGAAAGGTTTAAGTCGACTTGGGGGTGAACAAGGTCATGTCCTTTCATACAATGTATCTGATTTCAACTGCACTTCAATTCCTAAAGTTAGTGTTATTCTGTTCATTTTAGAAAATGTCAGTTTTCTATCTAGCTCTGAAAAAAGGATGTTTCTTTGATTAAACATTTAACATCCCTGTTCACAGTACATACCTGTGGATGCAGAGTGCAGTGTGTTCAAAAAGCAGAAAGAAGTGTACTCAGTTTTTTTTAAAAGTAAAAGTTTCCATCTGTTTGACTGTGTTTACTTCAGAAGTGTGTGGGACCCCTGGTTACCTGGCTCCTGAGATCATCGAGTGCTCCATGGATGCAGATCACCAAGGATACGGTACAGCTGTTGACATGTGAGTGACCAGAGACGAAACCACGTCCGTCTCACATGACCTGTTCCGTTTATGCTGCTATTATTGAAGCTTCAGTTAGATAGCTGGTATATAGTTTCTGCTTAACCAGGTCACAGATTTGCCTGCTGTTGGTGTTTGTGTTTACAGATGGAGCGCTGGTGTGATTATGTACACGCTGCTGGCCGGCTCTCCGCCTTTCTGGCACAGAAAACAGATGCTGATGTTGCGGATGATTTTAGCAGGGAGCTACGACTTCTCATCTCCAGAGTGGGAGGATCGCTCTGACACAGTCAAAGATCTGGTAGGCTTGTTTTGCTCGTCTTTGCCTGCAATAAGCTTTTAGAAATCTAAAAGTGCTTTTTGCTCAGATCTCCCGGATGTTGGTGGTGGATCCGAGGCAGCGGTTCACTGCGTCAGATGTTCTGAACCACACATTTTTCTCCCAGTACGTGGTGAACGAGGTGCGACGGTTCAGTCCATACAGGCGGTTCAAGGTAAGGAAAAGTCAGATTTCAAGACAAATGGAATCAAAATAGTTTGCTAGCATTTGAAGAGTTTGCCTGATTCGAGAGATTTCATCCACAGGCTAAAAATGAAGCAGATGCTGAAGGTGACGGTTTCCTTAACAACAAAAACAATTTCACTGGATTGAAAGATTTTTGAGATTTGTTTTTGGTCTGAATGATCTCCTAGACTGTGGCCAAGTCTGTTTCCATCAGTTATACACTTTATTAACTGAATTTGAGTCTTTTTTCTGATTCTATTAATTAATGCGTCCAGAGCATGGAAATAGTATTTAATCCCATCTCTAGGGGTGTAAATCGCACCAACAATAAAATCAACACTTAATTTTTTTCATTTGAAAGTGTAGAGAAAAAAAAGATCAAAATACCCACAATATTTCCAAATCATACTGTACAAAGATTGATTTACACATCACAGTTAAATAAGTAGTAAATCCCCCTGTAAAATATTTAGTCCACTTGGTCTCCAATGAGCCATCTTTGGTCGCTCCTTTATTACTTCTGGGTCTTTGTTGAGTTTAAAGACCCATTTCCTGGGTTCTGGTTGAGAGCCCCTCCAAGCAGTTAGATTGTAAAAATCTAACTGTGATTGTGATTTATAAGAAAACGGTCACTAAGAATAATTGACATCTACTGCTGCAGTTGAATTTTTAAATGTCATCCTTCACATCATACTCTAATTTTCTTCCAAATACTGGGTGAATTTATCCCAAAGAGTTTAATTTTGGGTTGAATAGATCAGATTTTTCTCTCAAACCACTGAATCATTTTGATGTTCACTGACCAACTTAAGACGGGTCTCTACATTTTCCTTCACACGGGTCTCTACATTTTCCTTCTTGTACGTTTACCAATGGTAAGGTAACTTTGTTATTGAGCTTCTACACTATACCAGTTGTTACCTTTTAATTTTATTTTACTGACATCCTTTGGTCTTATTTACTGTATAATGTTGGAGTGGCTGAAAAGAGAAAAGAAACTATTCCATTTCAACTCATTACATTATGAATTAACATCTGAATCTTCATTAAACAGCTGTCATTTACATATTAATGACAAAATACAAAAGAGAAACAGTCAATTTGGATCACGATTTAAGGCGAAACTACCACTCCGTTGTTATGGTTATGCTTCTCCATCAGGTCATCTGCATGACGGTGCTCGCCACGATGCGCATTTACTGCCACTACCGACGTGCCAAACCCGTCACCAAGGAGGTGATAAAGAGCGACCCGTACGCCGTCAAGCCCATCCGCAAACTCATCGACGCATGCGCCTTCAAGATCTACGGCCACTGGGTCAAGAAGGGCCAAACTCAGAACAGGGCTGCGCTTTTCGAGAACTCTCCGAAGATCGTCCTGCTGTCCCTAGCCGCCGAGGCGGATGAGCAGGGCCAACACGGCTGGTAAAGTGTCCACAGGACTGGGAATCACTTCTACTCCAGAAACAAAACTCATAAACTAAGAAACAGCCCGACTAGGGTGTTCTTTGAATGTTAACGTTTGGAGGACATGCTTGAAAAACTTTCTATGCATGAGAGGCTTTTGGATTTCTGTTTTGAAGAAGCAGAGAATGTTCTGGAAAGTAAGAAGTTCTTAATTTTGGGGAATGTAGCCTCCAAGGCGCTGAGTCAAGTCTTCATCTTTTGAATAGACTATTTATTCACTTACTGTAAGACTAGTATGTAGATTTTAGTTTTAAAGTTTGTTTTTTTCCCCAAAATGTCTCGAGTCTGGATGGTTGAAATTTCAGTGAACTTGTATATTTGAGACTGTACAGGTTAAAAATATTATATAATGACAATTGCTCTAATAAGAGAGTACTTTAATTTGCATAATATAAACATATTAAACCTTTCATGTATTTGAAAGTTGTGTCTTTAAGGTGAGGGTATTTTGGATGTTTTATGCATCTCTCCCGGAGCGCTTTGTTCCCACCTACACAAATGCAGCACACACAGGGTTGGTTTCAGCACAGTGACAGGTTTATTATGAAGGAGTGAGGGAGAAGGGGTCACAGAAAACACCACAGGTCACAGAGGACTTGTTTCTGGCACAGGGCCTTCCTCATTCCCTGCTGTGTCTGTTTTTAGCTTCATGTGCAGTCTGGCTGTGTCCAGGTGTGAAAAGTGATTGTGTTACATAAAACAAGATGTTTCACGTAGTTTTTAAATGGTGTAAAAAAAATTAAATAATAATAATGCCACAGACAATTGTTTTGTGACTGTCAAAAAAAAGAAGGAGGAAAAAAGCATTTCAGTGAAGTGTAGTTACCACAGATGAAAACGTTGAGTCTCTTCCCGTTTGGAAACTGGGCCCCCTGCTGGAAAATACGGCAGGAAAATTAATTTCTAAAAAAAAAACTTTTCATGAATGTCAAGTACATCACTGTACTCATTCCTGTGTAGCCAGACAAAGCTGAGGAAAGCAGTTGCCCAGGTGATTTTTGTCTTTGGCAGAAATGAGAAGAGGCTGTTGCATGGTGTCTGACTGTGTCCAGCACAGAGCGCAGCTGGAGCAGAATTCAGCCATGCCACGGGTCACCTTTCCTTCCCACTGATCCCAACAATCACGCAACGTGTGTGCGACCCGTTAACGGTGAGAGTAAAAAACATACCGTCCTGAGAGAAGGTCGGGTCAGTTAGAGAGCAGCCGCCGGGTGTAGCAACAGCTCAATCACATGCTGCAGGACTCTGACGAATGAAAGGCAGAGCAGACTGTAAGGCAAGGCTCACTGATTGAATCAGTAAACAGAGATTTTAATCCAAGGTTTTCAACATGTTGTCACTCTGACGTAAGAACGAGGGACATAATGACCACTCTGATCTTGTCGTGTCAGTTTGTGAGAGCAGTAATTTAGCATGGTGTCTGACTGTATTTACTACATGCAAAGTAACACAGAATTCAGCCATGCATCCAGAAACATGCTCTATACATGCGGTTTTAAACACGTTATGGCTAGTAACATGTTCAGTGGTGATAATTCAACAAGGTTAGAGAACTAAAGCACTCAAGGCATGCTTGGTGTGTGGATGTTAAGATGTCTTTTTTATTTTTTAAAGGATATCCTAACAGCCAACTTAGCAGT